>NC_138030.1:56940894-57330220 GCF_964106645.2 Podarcis pityusensis | reverse complement strand
CAGCAAAGCAGCCCCAATCCCCAATTCAGGAGCCTGCATGCTTGCTCCTTCACATTAAGCCATGGTTTGTCTTAGTGTTACATGCAAACAAGGACAATGGCTTATGCTAAGCTGTTGGCATCCGGCATGCAGCTGTTTCCCTGCTAAGGACCCCCTTAGAAAATCAGAGAGACCAATGAAATGGTTAAATGGACAAATCCTTGCAATGATTCCAGAATCCAGTTTAAAGGGGAAGGTTTAGAAATGTAAGGTTAGCAAAACAAAAACAGACCATTATGTCTTCTGCTGATTTTTGCATGATTCTGATTTTAAAGACTGGTGGGATGTGTCTCGTTTCAATTCCAGGTATATCTGCCCATCCACTTCTGCCTGTGAGCTTGTTTCACAGTCTGCCTTGTCGAGTGGAGTTGGGGGTTGGGGAGGGAAGGCGAGGAGAGGAGAGGAAGGAGCGGCTGCATGCTGTTGATGGGCTAGAACTCAGCGAGGAGTTTATTGTCTGCTAAGGACGTAGACTCCTTCCTCCTGGGATGCACAAAGAAGCTGGTCTCAAGGCAGAAGTAACCATCATCAGTCCCCCAAGGAGCGGCGCGCTGCCGCTGCTGCTTTCTCTGCCTCTCTGGTTCTATGGGAACGCCGCCTGTGCCCCCCTCCTTTGCTCTGGCATTGAATCAAGTCAGTGACACCACCAGCCTCGGAAACGTCTGAGCTGCTTCCCTCTGAGGCGGCAGGGGGGGAGGGGTGGCACCAGATCACATTGCTGTGGGCTGAACAACAACAAAAAACGAGGACAAAACAGGCGGGGGGGGGGAGGAGGAGGAGGGATGTGTGAGCGGGGAAGGAAGGAAGCCAGGGCCCATGCCAGGACATTTAACTGCCACTGCCTTCAAAACAAGACCATTATATTCAAAGGGCTGCCACTCATGGGCCCCCATAGCAGCCAGGTAACGTGCTGTGAGGAGGAGGAGAAATAATAGGATTTTTGAAAAGGAAAGGAAAGCTTAACCACAGGTGCTTTGGCCTGTCTTAAGAGCTGTGGCACCTGCAGAAACATCTTCATCTAAATCAGCTTTATTCAGCTGGGTGCTCCTTCCAGAAATCTTGGACCACAACTCTCTCATCATCCCAGAACATGCTGGCTAGGGCTGATGGGAACAGGAGTCCAACAACATCTGGAGGGCACCAGGTTGAATAAGGTAGATTTTAAAGGCCTTGCCTATGCCACATACCTGCAGCAGAGGCCTTGTGGCAAGCCCTTTTCCTTCTCCTGTCCCTGTGGACTGTGAAATCCCAGCTAGATCCTGACAGGTCCATCTCCCGTGCCTAGTGGCTGCTTCCCACTGCTGGAATTTCTGGGTCAGTCTCAGTGTTGAAAGCGATAATAGGATCAGCAAAATGTTCTCGACTTCCAGTGAACTCTTTCATGCACATTTAGCAGTGAATCAGGGCCGGTCCAAGCATTAGGCGGAGGGAGATGGCCTCAGGCAGCAGCAGGGAATTGTGAGCTGCAGGGAATTGTGACAAGATGTTGGAGGCCAGAGCTATGTGTGTCACAGGCCCTGGCCCTGCACTCACTTTGCCACTTCTGCCTTTTGAGATCCTTGTAATGAGAGACACTGGGGATTGAACCATGAGCCCTTATTTATGAAAGGACTTGACATTGTAGTTTTGGGTGTGCACAGGACCCGCTTACTTAGATGTAAAGTCCACATTAGGATCTCATCCCAGCACATTTGTTTCAATGTAGAGAATTTATTTATTTGGCTAGGGCGGGGGAATAGTTGTTTCACAACACACACATTGTGTCCTTTTGACATTGTCACACATATAAGAAAACAGATCAATCAGGAGAAATAAGGTGTGGTGTGGCTCTCTTGCCTAGTGGTGGTCTTCAGGGGGCCAGCAGCCCAAAGAGACAGCCCACTCCACATGCGATGGGTTAATATTTGCTTTCTTGAAGATTTCCTCCGCCCATATGTGAAGCAAATGAACTACTAAAGGGAGGTGGCTTTTATTGTTGAAAAATACAGTCTTACATTTATTTATTACACATTTCCAGTACAATTATTCTTTAAAATTGATACTTCTTAAGGGTTATAAGCAAATTTATATCCCCCTCCTGTTCAAGTTGGCATACCACTGTTAGAGCACATTTGTTCATTTAAGGCCCAGGCAAGATGTTTAAATGAGGAAGTCACTTCCCTTGGGAGTTTTTGGGAGCGGAGATGCATTTAACTGGTTCCCTGCCCACCACTGCCCCACTATAAAAACATTGACCCCCCCCCCCACATGGCTTTAACTGCACGTTAGTGACAGGAAACACACAGTTGTCCTTGGGAATGTGTGGTCAAAACTCCACAAGGGGAAAAACTTCTTGGGGTGGGGGCAATTTGGAGATGGGATAGGGCAGGTGGGAAAAGTACCAAGTACCTCTTTCCCAAGAGTTCCTCTGCAAAACGTATTAGACCTCTGTTGTGCATGCTAGCATGGAAAGTGCAATTAGCCCTTCATTCGCTGATTAGCAATAATAGCACAGGGACAATGAAAAAGGGTATATATTACTCTTCTAGTGCTGCCCCAGAAAGTACATTAAGGTGGGCAGACTTTTTTAGCTACTGTTTTTAAGAAGTTTTTAGGTAGCCCTAAAATGGTAAAATTTATGTTTGCGGCTTGTGGATTTCATTCAGCAGCAGCAGCACCCGTCACCCCCATCACCCACCTTTCCTCCTGCCATAATTTAAGCATAGCCCTCACCTTACAAAAGATGGATATCTTTCTAATATAAACCTTCTTCAGTCATCTAGTACCCATGAATTAGTGTCAGTCCATGGGTACAGAATACATATTGGTCTCTTTAATCTCCATCAGTGTGGATGGAGCCCTACATTTGGGTATCCCTGTGTGCAAAGGCCTCCTTCAGACTAACAGTGACCATGTATCAGCCAGGAGATGGCCAATGCATCCACCAGTGTCTGCACATTTTAGAAAGCCTGTACACAACCTGGGTCATCTGCTCTTCTAGAGACTGAGCACGGCACGCTCCCACATTTTTAGCTTTCACCTGTGTGGCTCAGAGCTCTGCTTAAGAGCCTTTTGCACCTGTCAACATCCTCCTTGACTTGTGGGTGGCCAGGACTGAACACAGCACTCCGAATCTGACCAGAGCCGAGTAGTAAGGAAAACAAGAGCAGCACTGTTGCTTCCCAAAACTGGGCAGTGGATGGTACATTGTATTAATAATGCAGCCTGAAATAGAATTGACCTTTTGGGCCTCACCATCACATTGTTGACTCACGATTGGTTTGTCATCCACTGAGTGGTAAAGACCACTCATCATGAATTTCTGAAGATTTTGTAGGTGTGAGGGCAGCTTGTTCTCTCACTATAAATCTGCTTCCCATTATCACAGCTGTAAGTGGGCATCTGATTATCTATTAGTACATTAGGTAGTCTTTGCTGCATCACTTCCATTTGTACACAGCAAAAAAAAAGCTGAAGTATTTTCTTTGCCATGGCAATGGATCAACTTTTGAGCAACACATTAAAATGTGAAGGCAGCATCTGTTAAGGCTCTGAGGCTACAGGGGATTCTGTGAGGCCTGGTCAAGGGGAGGATGAGAGAAACTTTTTTTTACTGTTCCCTGATCCTCCTCTTATACCCCAGCCTCAAATCCCTTACCCACTGCCCATCAATAAGTGCATTTTATTTTTATGACTTCTGTCTCTCCTTCCCACTTGTTCTTTAGTGGCCCATGCTGTAATTAGGACCTAGTAAGAAACCACCCTGGAGGTGTATATATCAAATGCATTGTTACTAATTCTGCTTGAAAGGTACTTTCACACAAGTTTGCTTAAAATCAGAGAGATAACCGAGTTTTGCCAGTGAATTAAAACACATTCATTTCAAAGTTGCTACATTTTTATTGGTGTTACAACTGACTTTTATTAAGGAAAGGCTAATGTTTGTGTTATAACTGTCTTAACGTATTCAAATTTACCTATCCGATAGTTTTCTTTTTATCATTTTATTGGTCTTTTTTAATAGCTAAAAAACTAAACTGAATAGTTTATAAATTTCAAAGATATTTAGATATGAGTAACTTGCTTTGGATCCCATCATTTGCATCTCATATACAAAACTTAAGTCTGAGATTCAATGTCCAGTATATGTGTGTGTACAAATACTCCTTGGGAACTTGTAAAATTTGCTTTGGGCTGAATTAACCTAAGGCACTTTCCTATATGAATTGGCCCCTCTACACACTCTTAATCTATATTGGGTAGTTTCATGTTACTTACTCATAAGAGGTACGGTTTTTAGACAGCTTGATATATGAAGAAATTGGTACTGAGGAAGTTTAAGAAGAGAATTTAACACTTAAAAAGAAAAGATGGTTAATTTGGTTGGACATGACACAACCAAAGTTAGGCGCTTGTTAAAGTCCCATTGATTTCACTGGGAGTTCTTTAAGCATATGCTTAACTTTCTTTTAAAGTGCTTAATTTAATGTGGATTGTGCACCCACCCAATGCATGAGAATGGTTTTACACAGGATCAACAATCTCCCCCTTCAGATATCTCTAGCAATTTCTCAAAGCACTATCCTGAACATGTATTTTCCACACTTAGCCTTGGTAATCCTGTCTAATAGCCACTGACTGGCATTCTTCTCCTAAGAGAGGAAACAGTACAAAGACCAAGAGTTAAGACTTTGGCAAGGTAGGTTTCAGTAACATATTAGGAAAATATATTTCCTAAAATGGAATGAATAACCTAGATATAAGAAGTGAATGTTTCAGGAAACATTGCCATAGTATTCAAAAAGATTGCCACTATATTCTGCTATAGGCCTCTGTGCTACATGCTCCGGAAGATTATGTACCTTAGCTCTGCTAAGTTTCCATCCACCCAGCTTTATTTCATGCTACAGCAGAGTTGGTATGTTTGGTTGTACAGGGCACCCTCCTGTGGTAGCCGCTGGCATGGCACACAGTTTGGATATGGAGAAAAATGTAATATAATACTGAGAGCACAAAGGGAGAATGGACTCATGGAAGGCAAATGCCTGATCCAGTTCTACTCATGCACAGATAGCTGTGTGGGAATATCTGCACTAAAAGACGGATGAGGACACAATATTATTATCTTACATACCTTTGAAAGCATCAGGAATTTCTTTCCATCTAGAGAGTTGCACAATGTCCTAATAGGCAGAATTATAATTCCTTGAGAAGGATTTTACAATACTATCATTATAATTTGCCACTGTCTCTTGAGACAAACAGGTGCCAACAAAAGTAATTGCTGAGAGGGAGTGCATATGTAGGTGTAAGTTGGCCTGAGGTATGGCTATACAGTGGTACCTCGGGTTACAGATGCTTCAGGTTACAGACTCTGCTAACCCAGAAATAGTACTTCGGGTTAAGAACTTTGCTTCAGGATGAGAACAGAAACGTGGTTGGCAGCGGGAGGCCCCATTAGCTAAAGTGGTACCTCAGGTTAAGAACAGTTTCATGTTAAGAACAGACCTCCTGAACGAATTAGGTTCTTAACCCGAGGTACCACTGTATAGTGTATTAATTCTGATTTCCTTGTAAACTAATTTACAATATTTTTGGATTAAAAAAATTATAAAGAAATACTTGAAATATAAATTAGAAGGGGGTTTCCTGTTAGGCCCTCAAGAAGCCCAAAGGCTAAGAGAATCTACAGCACTAAACAGGCACATGACATTAGCTGAGGAAATATGACTGAATCCTTGTCTGCTATATTGACCCAACATTACAATTTAGCTGCTTTGCTTCTTCATTTTTTGCAGGGGGGTGGGGAGATAACTGTAGGGAGCAGTTCATTAACAATGCTCACCCTAGACTTTTGAGACCATTGGGCACGGCACCCTCAATCTGTAGGGTTGGAAGGGACCATGAGGGTCATCTAGTCCAACCGCCTACCATGTAGGAATCTTTTGTCCAACGTGTGACTCTAACTCAGGACCTTGAGATCAAGTGTCTCAAGCTCTACCAACTGAGCTACTCTCCCTAACAAAGATATGGGATATGCAAACTGAGAATTCTATCAGGCTCCAACTGAGCTTGGATACTCAGTGCAAAGTGGAAATGGTGGCTGTTACAGCAGTGAACCTTCTGCTGGTCTTGGGGGCATAGGAAAATGCCCATTGTAGCCACCTTCAAGAGCAGCTTATCCGTGAATGGCTATAAAGCGCAGTTATACTGGAATTTTCTCTCTCATGTTTGCTTTTCGAAAATGTCATTTTAAGAACCAGCCCATGTCAAGCACTATCTTTTAGCTTGTTGTATGTGTGGGTACCAGGGCAGGTTATTTATTTACTCTTACTGTTTATGTTTGCACTCCGTCCTTCTTGCCAGAGAACTTAAGAGCAACTTATATACGGTTCCCAGGATAAGATCAGTTTTGCAGAATGCAGGGCCAGAAATTGCCCTGCCTGGCTTCAGCAGTAGAACTGCATCATGGGCCTTTGTATCATTATTTTGAATTGAAAGTGGAAGAGTCTTATTTTGATATCAAATGTGCATGTCAGTCAATGCAGACTTTACACCCACATTACAGGTGTGGGAAAAGCAAACAGCTTTTAGTGTCATAGTGAAAATGCCTTTATTTTGCAACAGAGCAAGGAAGCACCAGAAAAGCCACTTAACGCTTTGTTCACATTGATTTCAAATGACCTTGTTCCAATATGTACATTTCAAAACTGTGTTCTTCTGTGTTAAGGACACAAACTATTTATGGGGTGTTGTTTTTAGATATGGTGCCCTACATTCTGGGTTATATTGTTTCTTGTATCACGGCCTGAATTTAGACATTGTATCTATTTTTACCCTTCCAAAATATAACAATATTTCCTGAAGAGTCATTGTCTGGTTATATTCTAGCCAGGAAGAATGCTGAAAACATCCTCCTTCTTAACTTTTATTATAGCCATGCTGTTCTTTCCAACATACTCCAAATTGGGGTTATATTGTAAAGCTATTTTCAGGTGGTTTTTATTTAGCTGTAATATTTGTTCCAACTCTCATCTTAACAGGGGCAGTTTTGTCTTATCTTAAATATACTGCAGTTTTGTAGTCTGAAAATCACCAACTGAGGAACAGGCATAGAAATGGTATGCATAAAACTAGTGTAGGGAACCTTAGGCCCGCCTGATGTTGCTGGACTACACAACTCCCATAATCTCTACCTAGCATGGCCAATAGCCAGGGATAATGGGAGTTGTAGTTCAGCAACACCTGGAAGGCCAAAGGCTCCCCACACCTGGTATTTTTAAAATGCCTTATTTCATGTTTGTTTGCATATTGGTTTTACTGCAACGTGCTCACATCTTTCTTCCAACTAGTCCATATGTGTGCTTAGGAAAACAACTTGTGCTGAATTTAACTCCCACCTCCCCCTTAGCCAGGCATTTACGGACATCAAGTCTTCCTGGGACGGCTTTTGACAGAAGGAATCTAAATGAGAAGTGCTAGCAGAACTCCCTTTGCGCTTTGTCCTAATTGTTTTCATACTATCTTGCTCTGCTTTAAAGCAAAATCGTTCACAGAGTAACTTGTATAAACACACTCTGAATGTAAATATACACTTAAAAGACTTAATTCCCACTTACCGTCTGATGATATACTTTGGTATTCTAGCCTCCCACTTTCTTTCAGTGTGTCTTGTGTCGACTCCTCCACTGTTCTCCACTATAACGTCCAGAGCTTATCTGCTATTTGTTCTTAAAGTCAGTGCTGCCTTGACCACACACAGTACGTTACATTATAGTAGAAGACTTAATACCAAGATGAAGCTCTTTTGAACTGTGTTAAAACTTTTCAAGTACATGCAGTTGATCTGGATTATTGTTTTAATTTCTGTGGGGGAAAGCAGTCCAACACCACTCATGCATGAGTGTAAAGGACTTCTGCAACTGGATTCTTATCTCCTACAGCACCATCTCCACAGATTCTCCAGAACAGATTTTTTTGGAGGTGTAGGTGGATGGAGACATTGCCACCTTGTGCAATGCTGAATTTCACCCAACATCTTTTGAAAAGGCCTTTTCTCCCCGTAGAAAATTATAGTTCAATATCTCACAACCTTCTTGTTTGTATCAGTCTGAAGGTGAGGCAGGGGAGTTGTCATTGGTTTTTTTTTTTTTAAAGACCAACTGGTGAGGATGAGGTAGTAACATTTTAGGACAAGGTAAAGTACTGGAAAAGGAAGTAGGAAGGTTCAGGACATTTTTAGGTAGATGGTTTGAAAGCATCGGTACTGCAATTTACACTTACTTTCCTTACGCAATCACAGCTTTAGGCAGTTTATTATGCATATATGAATAGAAAAGGGATGGGAGACTCCCACTTACTGGGCTCTGGAAGCCCTTGTAAGGTTTTGCAGGGCCATCCAAAGGCTCTTTCTTTGCAGAAACAGCTTTTCAAGCTCTGCACCTTGCTTACAGGGTTCTGGGAATGTTGCACAAAGCCTCTTGTAGGCTGCAGAGAAATCTTGGATGGCAGAGGCTGCTCCTCGGATTGTTCTGATTTCATGCTATTTTGCCTTTGCATATGGACCCCTAGAACCTCAGTGTACATTATACAGCAGAACCGTACAGCAGAACTGTTTTCATACCCACCCATAACAGTGCACAGAAAAAGGTCTACTTGCCCTTTCAGACCAATTAGGTAGCATAATCCCATGGCGCTACTGATGTAAAACGTAACCTATGCCACCACGGGCTCTTGCTGGTCTTGTTGGCCAAGTGCATCAAATGTTATTGCCTCCTCAATGTAAACTCACAGTTCTTAAAAGCCACTGCAGAATGCAATTCTTCAGAGCAGGGTGGGGATCCTGTGCCCCCCCCCCCACCTAGATGTTATCTGGCTACAACCCCATCACTGAAAATGCTGGCTGGGGCTGATGGAAGGGCCACAGGTTCCTTACCCCTGCTTCAAAGTACATAGATATGAAGGCTGAGCAGATAATGATAGAGCAAATGTGCAAAAGAGGTGATTTGATGCTGGAGGATGGCAGGTGGAGCAAGCTTCAGCTTACAAACTAAATGCATTTGGTCACCAGAGCTCCTTTTAAGCATACTAGCCAGTCCCTGTGATGAAGCCCACAAAGGTTTGTGCCATACACTCTTGGGAACAGAATATCACAAAGACCTGGTCTCTTACCAGCTGAAATTACCTTCCAGGCTGCTTAAAGGTAAAGTAGAGTAATTTCCTTTCCCGTTCCTCTTAACTCTCTGAACTGCAAACCATCCTTTGCATCAAATGAAAACTTGACATTGAAGGGATATCCTGAAACACTCTCTGATAGTACTGAACAATTATGTGGTTAATGTATTCACTAATATTCAAAGAAACAGAAGTAATTCCTTCCATTACTTCATAATACAGTTATGCCTATCCCCACCACTGCACCCCTTCTGCAAAAGGCCTTTGAGTCACTTTTTGTAGCTTTGCACAAGCACGCTAGGTGACAGCACACCACTTTGCACTTGTGTCCGCGTCTCAGGCTTGTGCTTTAAAGCGAATACGAGGGCTCGCACAGTCCTGCGGTAGGGCGCGCTAATGAGACGGGATGAGAGATGAAAAGCTTCTCGCTCAATATTTTCCACCAGCGGGTGACCAATCTGAAAACAGAAAGTAAGAAATGAGATCCTTACATTTAATAAGGAGACTAACTGTTTGAAATTGGAGGCTGGTTTCTTAATCAGCTCAAATTCAAGGAAATCCACTTCACATCACAAGTGAAACAGGAAGAGCAATTTAATTTCACCCCAGCAATTAAAGAACAAGGCAGTGTGGTCAGTCGCTTTTTTCGCCAGCCCAACAGGAAACTAATCTGCAGCCAACCTGGGGTATCAGGTTCAAGTGCAATTACGAACAGGGTAATACTGCCTCCGATAACATTCAGTGATACAAGACACTTTTGATAGCATTTCAAACTCAACTCCAAAACCAAAACCTGGATGTTCTAAATACTTGGCAGGGCCGACTGGCAGGGCTGTAAAGGGAAATGCAGACTCTGTGAGCAAGTGTAAGGAGGTGTAATTAAGAAAACAGAAAGGGATTTGCTAAATGTTAATTATGAAGTTATTGCTTCAACATGTGCCAAGCTATGTAATTTGGCACAGCTGAGACATCTAAATAAATTATATAGAAATAAATGAAAAGCAACTATTGCCTACCAAGAAAGGGTTTATTTCTCTTTTGGCCATTAGTGCCGAGGAATTCTGTATTTGGGGAGAATCCAGAATGTTCAATTGTTACTATCTTCAGGCTTATTTTCACCTCTGCTATGGTATAACCACTTCCCACTCTTTGTGGAATCTTATATCTAAATTTTAGTACTCCGATGAAATCACTGACCCTCCTCATCCTCCATAAGATAACAGATCTTTGCAGGGTTGTGGATCTAAAACACACCGTCCAAAGCTCACTGCTCCAATTATTTTGAATAGCTTCTAATTCTAACTCTTGCCTCTCATATTTTGATCACAGCTCACCTCTGGTGGTTCATGAAAATGCATATGGCACTTCTTTGTGTTAGTAAACAATGGCTCTTGTGGGGAAGATTCAAATAATAGGACAGGGAGTTTTGATTATACTGGTGAATACACAGAACAGGACCTTCTCAGCGGTGGCTTCCCCGTTCTTGCAATTAGGTTCCACATGAGATAAGGCAAGCCCCATCGCTTGTTAACTTTAAATTGGCCTTAAAAACTTACTTTTAAAAACATGGCCTCTGGAGGCCATTTTTGTTTTACTGTATGTGGAATGTTGGCTAGTGTACACTGCATCGTACTAGATATTTAAGTGCTTAATGATTTTATTTTTGGATTTGCATTGCATATAGTTCTAAACTGCTTTGAGAAGCATTTTAGCCTGAAAAGCGGTCTAAAAGTCTAATAACTACATTTACTAGCCCTTGGGTTCCAATTAGAAAAGAATGGCATCGGCTGCCAATTAGCTTCCGGGCTAAGTGTGAGGTGCTGGTTCGAGTGTACAAAGTCCTATAGAGCTTGGGATCAGGATACAATAGTCTCAACCCTTCTACTGATCGTTATGTTCTTCGGGAGAAGGCCTGTTCCCATACTATATAGGAATCAGGCCTTTAATGTGGCAGCTCCTACTTACTGGAATCCTGCCCCGCTCCTACACCCCAGCAACTGAATACTGGACAGGCTCCATCTCCATTGTTTTATTATTTATTTAATAAATTAAAAGAATGATCTTCTGCTTTGCCAGGGATCATAATGGCTTAATCCAACACTGATGGGGGATGGCCAGAAGGGGTTCAACAGAAGAAGATACTCTGTGTTTTAAACTATTACCACCTTGGCTTTTGAAGTTCTCAGCATGAGTGGGGATGTCACATTCCCTCCCCCCGCCCCCGCAAAAAAATTAGGCTCCTTTGCCCAACAGCTAACTTGCTAGTAGGCAGAAGCAAGTTCAGCAAGTATATTATTCCCCAACACTGTGGTGTCAAAATTAGATGTTTATGGCATTAAAGACTGGAATTCACCCAATTCGTAACTGGAAAAGACTGCAAATACTTTGCATTATATATGAATCTTATATTAGATAAGCATTTCCCATGAAGAACAGTCAAGATGCTACCTTGCACACCTAGTTTCCCCATTTGTACATTGCAGCAAAAGGCAATTTACCAGCCCTTCAGCCGCAAATGAATTTCAGAGTGACCCACACTCAATTAAAAATAAAAAAAATTATATAATAATGATTAAAACTGAAATGATTGGTTAGCAGATGGATGCTATAAAGACAACTTGTTTCACAATTAGGCAGATGTAGGCAGTCACTAAGAGCAGTAGGGAGATAGTAGGGGTCCCTATTATTTCAACTGTCTGCTTGCTATGTCACTGAGGGGTTGCTAGGTTGTTGTTTTTTTCCTCCTAATCTTGCTTTGCATTGGTTAAAAAAGATTCTCATTCAGCAGCTATCTTAAAATCTGCACAAATACAAGGTGAAGGAGAGTGACAGCAGTGACCAGCCAGATGCAACAAGAGTAACGGATGGAAAAAGAAGGTAGAGGCAGCGTATCAGTCAGGTGCGGGGAAGCTCTGGCTCTCCAGATGTTGCTGAACTACAACTCCCATCATCCTTGGCCATGCTTGCTAGAGCTGGTGCAAAATTTAGTTCAGCAACATCTGGCAGGCAAAAGGCTCTTCGTACCCAATATATATGTTTGCACGAGGTGGAAATAAAAGAGCCCTGAACGTGCAGACCCAGCCTTTTGGCAAAAGTGGAGAAGCACATATATGAATAGTAATGAGTCAGGACACAATCCCAATTAAAACTGGCTTCTGGCTACTGACTGCTCCAGATCAGCAACATCAAGCATGTATCTGAAGAGTTACATACATGGCAGAGTTGAAGCTGAGCACTCCAGCTTCAGGACCCAACATTAGCTCCTTAGCAGAAACGGTGCATGATTTTCTGACCAGAGTTGACAAGGACTGTAAACACTGCTTCTAAATTTTGCACAGCAATTCCTGAGGGCCTTGACGTGCCATTTAAAGGATAATTAATGAATACATTAAAAGGATAATTATTATGGAGTTTAATATAGCAGGCAAACTGATCATTAAGGCTTAGAGAGAATTCTTGTTGTGTTCATTACTTAAGAATACCACAGGGATCTGATATTTACCACCACTTTGTACACTATTGACCCTCTCTGTAGGTTCTCACAATAAACTTTGATTTACAAACACTTAATTACGGATATAAAGTTTGCCTGAAATACAGAGCATCCAAAGGGCTTTAGCACAGATTTAGTGCATTAAAATATTGTGTGATCTCCAATGTTGCACAAGCAGGCTTTTGCTCACACTATAGGACTTCGCTTCCCCTGCCATGCAGCTCTTTGAGGACCCCCAAAATTTGCTCCAGAGTCCCAATCCATGGGAACTGAAGGGGGAGGAGGAGCAGAAGGAGAAGCCAGTTCTGCTGCTGTGCTAATACCATGCGGTACTGTCCATTGAGATTAACAATCCATTTCTATGCTTTCCTTTCTTTGAATTATTGGGATGATATGTACATGCTGGCTATGCAAAAGCAAATGTTTTTTCTACTCCTCCTACCCATCAGTTAGAGTCCAGGGTCATGTAGAGTCCATGGTCTTCTAACACATGACTCTGCTCAATTTTATAATCATAGTAAGATTATAGTAGTATATTGTGATTATATAATCATATTAAGATTTCCTAGTTCCACCCCATACCTTCTGCAGTTAGGCAGGTAACAACTAGGGAGGGAGCTTTCTCAGTTGTCTCAGAATGTCCCTCCCAGGTGCCAAATCTGATGTCTTTTCCAACACCAAGTAAAGAGCTTTTCATTTGCCCAGGCCTTTCTGCATGCCACAGAACCGAATTCTAACTGAAAATGTTTTCTGATTCTGCTGCTTCTATCACTCTGCACACTTTTCTCATTTCTGCTGATTTTATACTGTGCCTTATTTTATTTGATATTGTTCATAGGACCTTTGAGAGCTACTCTCAAGCTTTGCAAATTTGGGAAGGATGTCAATATTTTAAATAAGTTATAGTTGTTGCAGACCCTGTACATGAGCTTTTTTCTATACCCTCCTTATTACAAAGAATATATTTGGGAGGAAAGGACAGTGAAAATGCCTAACAATAGGTTTCAATCTTAGGATCAGAAGGTACTTTTGCAGCCACCTACAGAAAGCTTTTCTCATTCTACAAGGCCAAAAGATGAATTTCCATGTAATTTCTCACAGCGCTGCAAAAAATAAATAAATTTATTTTTCTGATTTATGTAACTATTGCTTTCTTCCTTCCCTGCTGATTGAAGAGGTGAAAACAGATGGAACATTTTTAGAGCACTGGGGATGGGTTGGAAACACACCCATTGCATTCAATATAAAATCTACATTAGTTTTATTTCTAGGGAAAAAATCCTGCTCTGTAAATTGAGGGTGTCTCAGTTTCATTGAGAAAAAGCCAGCTATAGATAGTGCTGACTGGATATTGCCTATGATGCTAATCAGCACACATAATCCCTGACGCAGCTTTGAAACTTAAAAAAATTCAGGGGGGAAACATATAAGTGAACACGCTTACGTAAAGGGCTTTAAACCTTTTTAAAAAATCAGATAGTCTTGCTGGCACATGACATTCTATACAATTCTATGCAGCAGAATTCTCGCATCAGCAAGGGGTTGGACTAGATGACCTTTGGAGTGCTTTCCATCACCATGATTCTCTGAGAAGAGCAAGAAATCTGCTGCCTAGACTCATGGAGAAAATAATAACATCTCCCTATATTTCAGCAGGCTGCCTGCCTTTAATACCCAGCCATTCCTGACAACCCTGAAATCACTGGATGAGATTATGTTTTAACTGTTTCAGAACATTTTTTGTTTTGTTTTGCTGTTGCAACTTGGGCTCCTTTGGGAGGAAGAGGCAAGGTGTAAATAAAATAACATAATGTTACATAAATAATAATTAAATTACTATAGGCAAGGTTATACACTGTTCCCCTTATTTTAAAAAAAGTAAGTTGCAAATCATTCAGTTTGCTGTTATGTGTACAACATGCAAAATGTAAATACAGACTCATATCCACTAGGAAGTTCAACTAGAATTTAAACCTTATGCCTCTCGTCACTAAGATCAGCACTTTTCCATTTTGAATTCCTGGCATCTGCCCTAAATCCGTAACAGAACCACCCCAACTTTGTAAATAAAAATGCTTCTCATTCAAAGCCATTTTCAGAAAATGAGTAATAAAAAACACAGTACCTCCAGCTCTAGAGCTTCAGCAAGTAGCTTCTGTGCATTCTGCCTAAGCTTCTCTGTCCTGGGATTACTCCTCACTTCTATTGAGGGTCTATTTGAATGGTCTTTGATGAATGTTCGCCACTCAGTATACACTTCTTTGGCAAGAGCGGCCACATCCTGATCTGAATGCTTGCGCATCTTGTTCACTGTATGACCTTGCAGAAGATGACAGCAACACGAAGTCTTAGCACACATTAATACATATTAGTATGAATGAAACTTCTGAAAACTGAAGGCAAGCTTGGAAGCACCTGGAATCAGTAACATGGGTGAAAAAGACTTGCCATGAGATGGACTGACATTTGGCTGCTTTGCCAGCAGTTTCCAGGCCAGTGTTATTTCCACCAAAGCCTGCTATTAAGCCCAGAGATTTAGCACAGCAATTATGACAACTGGAACATCTGTATACATCTTCACTTCTCCATACGAGTTCTTGACTAATTCATTGTATTTAAATATATTTAAAGCTGCCTTGGTAACTTTGGTTACTGCTAGAGGTATAATGACCAACTAAGACAGCTTAACATAAGTTCAGCGAGGGCAGAGAGTGGGGAAAGGTCTTTAACATGGACACTTAAAATGCCAGTCAGGTTTAAGCTCACATTATTTATATATATATATATATATATATATATATATATATATATATATATATTCAACATGCAAGCATTTTTAAAATGAGCACAACTGATAGGTCTCAGTTTATTCAAATGAACCACATACATATTTGCAATGGAAAATAAAAAAAAGAATGTTACCTATTTTTGTTGAAAGTAAAACTTCTTTGGAGGGTATTTTCTTCTTTAATTCCATTAAGGCTTCAATTAGATTCTCCTTAGACTGAACTGAAAGCTCTAGCATAGATTTCCATCTTTTTATATCTTCTATAACCACAACTCTCTGCAAAGAACAATCATCATTAGGAGACAGAAAGAGGCACACATAACTTATTGCAGATAAATGTACTGTATTCTGTGTCAGCTAATATGATTGCTATTGACTTATGAATTATTAAATATGACAGGTAGACTAAGTGCAGGAAACCTAGGTAATCCAAACAGACGAATACTTGTTTCACAGTAAGTCCCTGATGTGAAGCAAATGAGAGAAATCTAGAAAGCAAAATAAACTCATTAGACTGCCATCTTCAATCCACTTACTATTCTGAAGTGAGTGTTTTAAACAGGTTTTTTTAAAAACAAAACATGAAAACACCTCATTGTATTGTCAACTAGCAGCTGTTATTTTTCATCTCATCCCAATGTAAGGTCATCCCTGCACTTACCAAATATTTTTTTCAAGCCACAGCCCATCATCCAAATTCTTCATTCCAAATCTCAGTAGGCCAAACATCTCAAGCAAATATAACCCCCCCCCCCACTCCTGACTTGGTCCACTGTAAGCTAACTTTTTACTTCACTAATGCAGTGCTTTTTGTTGTCAGCCTTTACATGGACTTCTTGCAGTTTCTTCACCACTTTGGACCCACTCCTTCTACCAGGGGAGGGGAACCTGTGGCCCTCTAGCACCTGTTGGACCCTTAACTCCCATCAGCCCCAGACAGCATGGCCAATAATCAAGAGATGATAGACGCTGTAGTCCAGCTCGTCAAAGTAAAGTGCATCATCAAAGCAGTTTCACTGAAGCTTTTGAACTACCGCATTAGGACCTCTCTAGCAGGAATGGTTTGTAAACTGCATGCACAGTGTCAGATACATCCCCACAGAACCCTCAAGCCTCTCCTGAAGGTGGGGGGGGGGGACACACCCTGCTGAATGTGGTGAGTTAAGGCATATAAGGCTAAAGGGAAAGGGAGAAGAAAGGGCAGGGAAGTCATCTTGCACCCAACCACTTCTGCCCACATTTCTCTGGATCCAACCCATACTATAAAAGATGTGTTTCTGACTACTTTAGGGGACCTTAATAGTTCACTGTGCAACATGTTAATTAATGATTTTGTTCCAACAACTGTGAAGGGACTAAGTACACCCACCCAGTCTCAACTACTTATTGCCCTATAGGATTTTGTACCTACCTATCTCTCAAAATAACTTCTGCTTTGCTAGTATTTATTTATTTTGTATACTGCCCTTCATCTGAAGATCACAAGGTGGTTCACAACATCAAGAAATAAAAGGAAAACACAAAATACACAATAAAACGAAAACAAACCAATAACCCTCCTCCTTTGCTTGGCTAAGTTTCGCCTTCGCTATCTGTACACTCAGAAACACTGTCAAGCTATCTGAAACAAAAGGACAGCCATAACATATTACAGTAGACATTTAATGAAATTAGAATAATTTGGGCATATCCAATATCTTACCTTCAGAGATTCTATAGTAGCTTGCTTGTAAATCTTTTCTCCAGAATCTTTCTCCTTAGGGTGTCCTTCAGTTCTGGGTTTTCGTATAACAAACTTATCCATAACACAGTCCTTAAAGAGACAGAAGCCACTGAATGGAGCAAAAAGACAATTCTGTTTCAAAGGCCGGATGTGTGTAGAACATCTGGGGTTGATACAAATCTTGCAGCTATAACTAACACAGCACAGTGCCCATTAATCTGAAGAAAATGATGATAGCAGGAACGGAGTGGGGGAGGAAAGAGACTTTCATACTCTAACTGGCAGCTTGGAATAAAATCACAGCATCTGAGTTAATAATGTGTAACAACAGAAGACAGAGAAGAAAACTGGGTATCAGACCACAAGCACTCAAACCTCTCAGAAGCAACAATGGCTTGATAGAGACCAGGAGTTAACAGCCTTCAAAGAAAGGACTGTTTGGAGTCATGCCCTCTGTTTTGGATGTTCTTCCTCAACTACAGATTTGAGAGGGCCTCCTATTAGCACCCAGGGTAAGAGGGCGATCGGTTAGCTACTATTCCTTCCTATATTGCAAGCCGACCAGACAATAGAAAAAGGACGAAGAACATTCACAATGCAGGCTTGATGATCAAAGCGAGTTAAAAGGCAGGCAATGCTGTGAAACCCTAAGAAAAATTATGGCCGAGAAGGATGGGCAGAATTTGGGGGAGAGACCATGGTCTGAAGCGCCTGAGCTCAGGGCAAGCCTCTTACGTCGAGGGAATGGTGGTGGACTTGCGGTGGACTCACCTGGGAAGGAGCAGCACTCGCCCAAGATGCTTCCCGGCTGCCTATTAGCTTCCGGTATTGCAGCTCCCATCCCGCCTCCAGCCTCTCCGAACTACATTTCCCGACAGGTCTTGCGGCGCGCTCTGTTTTAGCTCTCACGGTTGTCTCCTCTTCCAATCACACGCCGCTAAGTCATTCATGGAGGCAGCCTATTGTTTTTTAAGGGCGATGGCTACTCAGAAGTACGTCCTGTTAAATTTAGTGGGGCTTACTCCCATGTCAGTAGAATTAGGATTGCAGTTTAAGTAGCACAACACCCATCATGGAGATGAAAGCTGCATGGTTCCTTAGAACTTTTCCCCCAAGGGAGAGAGAAAGAGAGAGCGCGCCGTTCAGGAAACTGGGAAAATCTAGGATTTTTAGCGTAGTTGTGGTTGGACAGGGATCATGTTCATACTGTTTCTAACGTAAAGCTTCTGTCGCGTGGAAAGTGTCCTAAAATTGCTCTAAAATCATCAATTCCAAGACAGTGAGAGTACTTTGATTTTATTACCTCCAAACCAGAGGCAGGAAGGACCAAGACGGGTGTGGATTTGTGTTTAACGCCCCCCCACCACCACCCATCAGCCCTCATGTTGCAGGAAGCAATGTCGGCCTCCGTTCAGTTGCCTCCTCAGAGCCGATCTCCGAGCCAAAATCCAGCGCGCTCAGCTGCATTGAGAAGCCTCGCGCAGAAACCTTAGTTTCCAAGTTTTAAAATATTTTTATCATTATTTTTAACACCCCAAATTAGCGAATTCTACATATGAAACTAAGTTGCAAATAGTACGACATCCTCTCTTGGTTGCTTTCTCCAGTGAATACACCGCTGAACAAATACTGTTCTACTAAAAACCGAGTGTATCCTCACAACCCGCTCCCATTATACGGGCAACTCTCCCTTCTGCCCAGGGAAGGGGTGTGAACCGCCCAAAGAAACCCGGAAGTCCGCATCCTCCGTCCAGTCTAACCCATTTAAGTCCGCAGAGCTGTTCGGCGGGTGCCGGAAACCGGAAGCGCGAAAGGGGCGGTTAGCAAAAATAAACAACCGTCTGGCTGGGGGTTGGCGACTCAAGATGGCGGCGCTGCGGCCGAGCCGTTTGGGGCTGGGGTCTCTTCTTCTCCTGCTGCTGCTCGCTGTGGGCGACGAGGCGGCCCGGCCCGAATTAGAGCCCGTTCCGGAGTCCCTCTCCGAGTCTTTCGAGCCGGCGCTGGGGAACACCGCCCCTTGCCAGCGGACGTGCCAGAGCACCTACCCGCTCCATACTTACCCCAAGGTAACAAGCGGCGGGGGGGGGGCGCCCCACATTCCCTACTGAAATATTCCGCCACCCCCCAAGAACCACGTCACGATAGCAGCCAGTTAGTGGGACCTTCCCTTTTCATCCTGCCACCTGCATTTAAGCCCCGGGCGCTCCTGGTTTCTTAAATAAAAAAATAAGAATCTGACCCTTGGTTGCGGACAGGAGGGGCAGCCCCTGCGGCATCGCTGCTTATATTTAATATATCTCCCCACCACCACCCTCAGTGTAGGGATGCGACCGTGGCTTGTTTTCCTTTCGCTGTGCAGCCCTGGGGGCAACTGGCAGCCGGGGCTGAATATTCTTCTTGGCAAGGAAAGGGAATGGGAAGGAAGCCACACTCCCTGCGGCGACTGCTGCTCCTCCTTTGGCCGGTGGATGGGGCCTGACTGGTTTTGCCAGTGCTGCGATGCCCTTCCTGGGGTTGCAACCGCCAAGCGGCTATTAGAGCGCGGACGGATTTCTCACCTGGTAATCTTTGACTGCCTGAGGTGGGGCCTCGCAGCTTGGCTGGGTGCAAGTGGGAGTCTCTACAGTTGCGTCCGCTAAGTTCTGTGCTATCAGCTCTCCTCCACTTTCCTCTCCTCAGCTTGTTGGGCTGGCTAGTACACAAAGGAAGTGTGCAAAAATAAATCCTTCACGTGTACCAAAATGCAAAGTGGCATGATTTATTGTTACCTGTTAGCTGCATTCCTCATAGAAGTGGCCCGAAGAGACTTACAAAATGCTGGCATAGGTCTCAGCTGTCACCTGCACAGCTACCACATATCTGCAAAAGGCTGTCAACTTTAAGGAAAAGGAAAACTGCTAAGATAAGGTATCTGGAACTGCCTTCAGATTCTGGTTTCTCTGCAAGCACTTTTGTCAGCTGGTCTGAAGGCCAAATAATGGTTGGGCTAATGATTTTCACATTGATTGACATATGGAAACGGAAACTTTTCTATGTTTCCCCATGAGATACTAAGGCTGCAATTTTAGGTGCATTACCTGAGATTAAACTCTAACTAATTCAATGGAATCTGCTTTTTAGTAGGCATGCATGGGATTGCACTCTTATTTCTCAGCAAACTGCAAAGTAAAATGTATTGTGTCTATATCATCTACAGGATTTGATCTCTACATTTTTATTACAAAAATATAGTTGTCATTATAGCCCACTTTCCAGCCTATATAACTCCCCCAATTCCACATCTAGAACCAAAATAGTGACACTTTGCTGACTTTTATACTACTGTAAATTCACTAAGAGTGTTTGTTCAGTATCTGTCCTGATATCTTTCCTAACTCTCTTCTTCCCAGTGCACACATGGAGCTGAGAAAATTATTCTTTAATTTCACCCACCCAGCCCAGTATTTGTGTAGCTTCTTGTAGCTACCTGCTTCTTACCGTACAAGATAACAGGTTTCTCCTCAATGTTAGGTCTTTACCTGTCATGATGATTATGCCAAGATGTTAACATAATGACACATCAGACCAGGGCTTCTCAGCAAACATGCTCCTTCATATCTCTGCCAAAATTCCTCCTTTCACATCCATATTATTGTTAGCTACTGTATGTCTTCCATGCCGTTGTTTGCCATTGCACCCATCAGTGTAATCAATACTGCTTTAAGACATTGACACTGTTACTTTCCTTGATAGATACCTATGGCACTGTTACTACACAGAAAATACATAGTTACACAATGCATTGTCATTTGATTGTTGAACAGCATAAGAATTACCATTTTGGAGCATGTGTGTTACACCTGCTTTCAGGTTCCTGATTAAGACTGAAATATTCATAATAGATAAATATCTAGCTTAAGAAGAAGAAGAAGAAGAGTTTGGATTTGATATCCCGCTTTATCACTACCGTAGGGAGTCTCAAAGCGGCTAACATTCTCCTTTCCCTTCCTCCCCCACAACAAACACTCTGTGAGGTGAGTGGGGCTGAGAGACTTCAAAGAAGTGTGACTGGCCCAAGGTCACCCAGCAGCTGCATGTGGAGGAGCGGAGACGCGAACCCGGTTCCCCAGATTACGAGTCTATTGCTCTTAACCACTACACCACACTGGCGAGAAGGGGTCCCATATGTTGACTCCACCACACTGGAGAAGGGGTCCATATGTTGACTGGGGAGAAAGGTAAAGGAACCCCTGACCGTTAGATCCAGTCGTGGACGACTCGGGTTGCACGCTTATCTCACTCTATAGGCCGAGGGAGCCGGCATTTGGCTGCAGACAGCTTCCGGGTCATGTGGCCAGCATGACTAAACCACTTCTGGCGAACCAGAGCAGCGCACGGAAACGCCGTTTACCTTCCTGCTGGAGCGGTACCTATTTATCTACTTGCACTTGACGTGCTTTTGAACTGCTAGGTGGGCAGGAGCTGGGACCGAACAATGGAAGCTCGCGCTGTCGCAGGGATTCGAACTGCCAACCTTCTAATCGGCAAGCCCTAGGCTCTGTGGTTTAGACCACAGCGCCACCCGCGTCCCTAGACTAGAGACAAAGGATACCTCAAATACAGGTTGGTCAAAAGCAGTGCCACCCACCCCTAACTCAGGACAGCCACTCCAGAAGGATATCATGGTCAGTGGTATTAAAAACTGCTGAGAGGTTGAAGAGAATTAACCAGGACCTATTTCCTCTGTCTCTCTCCCAACAGAGGTCCTCATACAGGGCAATCGAAGCAGTTTCTGTTCCAAAACAGAGCCTAAACCCTGATTGAAATGGATCTAGAAAATAAATTTCCATCAAGGGCACCTGGATCTGGTCCACGATCACCCACTCAAGATAGTTTATATTTGTGCAGCTTGTTCCAAAGTAAACTAAATAATAATATTTTATTCAACATCTTGGTTTCATATTTGTATAAGGTGTTTCAAGGCTCAGATACAAGACTTGTATTAAAGCCTACTTTTACTAACCTCAGTAGTCTGCTGAAGTCTCAGTGAAAAATCTTGGCTCACTCTTGTAGCTCTGTGAAATAATAAAAGCAAAAGATTTTTGAAGTTAAACTGTGCAGCACATTGTGTATGTCTTTGTGGTATGAGTAGGGTTAGAGTAGGACGATTATAAAAGAGTGATACTGACCTCTTAGGTTTTCATTACCAGGAAGAAGAGCTCTATGCATGTCAAAGGGGCTGCAGACTCTTCTCCATTTGTCAGTTTGTGGATGATGGGATTGATTTGAATCGGACCAAGTTGGAATGTGACTCTGGTAAGTTAAGCTAGCCTCTTTTTCAGCTTGTAATATATGGGTGGTCACCACTTTTCTTCCTACTCAGAGTCGGCTGATTGAACTATATTGACCAGTAACTTTATTTCAGTCAGTCTACCCAAAGTGTGACTTAGTTGGATATCTCCCTAGGAGAAGAATTAACACCATGATGTTAATTGATTAACATCAAGAGAGTTCAGCAAGGAGGAAGCTTCCAAAATCATGCCACAAAATAAGTGTCCACATAAGGGCATGAAATCTGATTTATTACAAAGTCAAAAAGTAAATTTGGCTTAACGTCAGCATGTGTCAGCCACAGATACCCTGTCATCAGGGAAATCTATAACAAAATAATAAGCCTTAAAACATGCACTTTGTCACATTTTGTTAGTTATCATAAAATATGTCATTGGAAGCTTAAAAATAAAATGAGAAAATAAACAAAAGTTTGCAACGTAAGAGAATGTTGTGATATAAAATATAATAATAGTGTTGATGCCTGAAGATTTTTGTAATTGTAGCTTCTCCTTTGAAAGAGAATTTTTCTGAAACAAAGAGGAGTTTTCTGAGATGAAAGAAAGTGTAATTAAGAAGTTTTCAGTCACAAAGTTGCTTGCAGCTGGGATGGGAATCTCTCAGTCCCAAAGCTATTTGCAGCTTTGTTGAGACAGTATGGGTCTTGCTTCTACTGTATGAGATAGGTCTGCACCCCGTCACAAAATTGAGCCTGTCATGGAAGAGAAAGTTCTGTTTCCATGCTGAATTGGATATTAAATATAAACATTCATGAATAATAATCTTGTAAGCTTTGATTGGAAGTAGATCCATTGACTTGAGTAGTGCTCACGTCAAGTAAGCGCACATAGCATTGCAGCCCTAATTGGCTTGCTGAGTATACAGTTCTGGGAAGAGTTTATTTTCCCTCTGCAGTTTCTCTGTATACAATTGTTATTTTCACTCTGCGATGCTATTATTTTTCCTGTCTCCTATCTAAAATGTTGGAACTGGAGCCTTTTAGAAGTTGCATCCTGACAGAGTTGGCAAAACTGAAAGCTAAGTATATAGCTCAGGGGGCATACTGAAAGTGAGTGGGTATTCTGGTTTTATCCTGCCCCTCTGATATTTCTGTCACTTGGGGGGTGTTTTTACAGATCCTGAATGCTGAAGTGTAGTTCAATTTTGCCTCTCTTTTATCTCACCACTGACATAATTGGATTGGAAAGATGAGCGTCAGGAAGGGAAGTCCAACATTAGTAGCAATATGTGTGGTGTTGCACCCTAATATTCAAGTGTGCTTTAGCTGCTTATGTGGAAGGTGTGAACATTCAAACTGAAATAATGTGTCTTTTACAGCATGTTCTGAGGCATATACCTCTCAGTCTGATGAACAATATGCCTGCCGTCTTGGATGCCAGAATCAGTTACCATATGCTGAACTGAGACGAGACCATGTAAGTATTTATATTAGAGTGAGTGAATACATTTTCTCTGCTTGTATTCTTCAACCCATTCTTCAGCTATTTTAAAAGTAAATTGTGGAGAGAAGCTCTGTGACATATTTGAAATTTTTGCTTTTATATTAATATGTGAATCACTATTTATTTGCAGCTCATGTCCTTAATGCCAAGAATGCACCTTCTATTCCCCCTTACGCTTGTGAGATCATTCTGGAGTGATATAATGGAAACAGCCCATAGCTTCGTCACTGCCTCATGGACTTTCTACCTTCAAGCTGATGATGGCAAAATAGTAATATTCCAGGTACTTGCTAACCTGCTCTTACCTGTTCTGACATAAGAGTTCAAGAGAACTAAGGGAGGGTGTTTTTTGTTATTCTGTTTTAAATCAAATAACTCCATGTTGAATGTCTGGGAGTGTTCTGTTTTATTGGGCTTGCTCTGCTTAAAAATATAATGTGTCTATTTAAATTACAGTTTGTGTCATTATGTAGGTAAATATGTTAGGTTTGTTTCACTAATTTGAAGGTTTTGTTGTTATTTCAGTCAAAGCCAGAAGTTCAGTTCATTGAAAGTCCTGGTCAGGAAACACAGGATTTAAAAGAACCATCATTTCGCAAAGCATCTTGTAAGTTGTTTTAGGGAACTTCAAGGAATAGAATATGGTTTGCCAAACAGTAAGGATGTACTGTCAGTGTCTGACCGGCAATTTGTATCCATGATTAGATAACTGTGGAAACCAGTAGCTTATTTTTTAAGATGCTTACTGTTTGGAATTTGCTTGATGACACAATCTTTGCCTGATGTTTAAACATGGCAACTGAAACTTGTTTTTACAAGTTTTGTACTTCAGTTGCTTCATTGGCTCTGGTTCAGCAAGACACTGCATATTGCAAAGAAACAAACCCACAAGATATTTTTTAGCTGTTCGCTTTTTCCTAGGACTTCCTTCCAGTTAAAAAAGGGGGCACTGCTCAATCTTAACATTTATTTAAAGAGTTTGCTGTGTCTAGCAGTAGGATTTACCGGAAGGAAAAAAGGTTGGGTAGACATTCATAGCATACAGAATGTATTGAGCATATGTGTCTTGGATTCTGTGATAAAATTAAACAAAAATGTACTATGATTTTCAGTAGATCTGCAGCCAGGAGGTCCACAGACACACAAGGGATTCTTCGACGAAGATGAAAGTGATAACTTCTTCAAATGTGTTTCAATGTATGTACATTTTAGCATATGAAGCATAAGAAGGGAGAGACATGTTTCATTCCCTAATGCTGTATATCACATGTAGTTCAACTACCAAAACAATCATGTGAAATGTTTTCACAAAACATTTTCTTAAAATTAACATTCTGACATTCTAACATGCTGTATCTAATTGAATGCTCTCTAAAAATAGGAAATGCCCATAGTGGCACAACTTTTACTACAAACATGCTGCTTGCATTGAACATTGTTTCCAAACTCAGACCATTCTTTAATATTACTGTGTTAGGTCTATCTGTAAGTAAAACAAAGTTCTGAGCAAAGCTGTTGGCTCACATAATATTGAGGGTCAGTTTGAGTATGAAAGGTGCTAAAGTAGTTGTGCTTTTAGGCTTGTGGCAGTGATTGTTAACAGCTTTGGATCCTAAACCAACTTCGAAAGGTCTTAAGTTCTTCTGAGCCTAGTAACCGTAGTTCCTGGTTCAGATGAAATTGAAAACTGGTTAACTGAAAAAGACTTCTGTATTTCATTCAGGCACACCATGAAAGGAAATCACTGTATTTCACAGGCATACTGTCTGTACATATCTCGGCTTATTAAGCTGAGACATGATCATGTGATCATTTTCACTGAAGGTAAATGGTAATGGGAAACAATAACCTCTTATTAGATCTTGAAAGCTCAAAGACAGTAGCTTTTGCTTATTTTCTGGGACCAGATTAAGGTACAGTAGTTGACTGTGATGGCATCTAAGTCTGCCTATTTTGGATTGTGTGTGTGTAGAAACAATATTTAGGGGGGATACAATTTTCAATATACCTCAAGCTTGTCTTTATGGCTGATCTGTTTTCTTATATTACAGAAATTCTGGCTGGATACTGACAACCACACTTGTCCTTTCTGTACTGGTGTTGCTCTGGATTTGTTGTGCAACTGTTACTACTGCTGTGGAGCAATATGTTCCATCTGAGGTAACTTAAGTCCTAAATTTTCCAGGATCCTACCACATTATATTCTGTGATATCAGAATGCTTTGGGTTTGATTAGAGCCCTTTTGTGCAGAAGAGAGTATCTAATGATTCTCTTGTTAATGAAACAGGATTGTGAACATATATATTGATTATATATTGTAAGAGGTCTCACCTGCTTGTAGCTAACCTCCAATGAAATTGCCAACTTAATCAGCTGATGTGATCACTGGGGCAAATACAGTATGGAATATGTAAACTGGTAGTGACAGTTCATGCTAGCTTTTTCAGGAAAACAAAAGATAACAAGAGTGGTTTCATGGGATGAGTTTTGACACCTCGCAGCTGAAGCAAAGCATGCACGTGATTTTTGCTTAGCAAGGTGACATTCTCTAGATTTGGTGGGCATTTCTGTGAGGTTGCAGTACTGAAGCCATCTCAGTTCATAAAAGTTATAGTACAGTTGCAAAAAAAGGGAGAGGCATTTCTGGTAGCAAATATGCCCGAAAATGTTAATGTAAATAAAATACCATTGTAGAAGTCATATTGATAGCCATGCATATATTATGTAACATACAAAATGCTATGCAGGATTAGATCAAGATCTATCATCGAGTAGTTTGTGGAGCCATATGCAGCCATTTTAAAAAGCGGTGCTCAGCTAAAGGGCTAATTATGTTTCAGATGTAATGTCCAAAATCTTTATTAAAATTTGAAGTCTTCCATTGCTACTTCCTACTAATGCACAATTTAATTGTGCCTTTTCTTTGCCGGTGTCTCAAAGCCTTGAAAATTTCACTCATAAATACTTGTTTAATATCTTCTACTCCTCACCCCTACCCCCCAACCCTATGTTTCTGGAGAGTGAACTAAAAGTGTGTGGTCCTGTTTAACAGTATAATCCTAGGCATGTTTACTTGAAAGTAAGTCCCACTGACTTCAGTAGGAGTTATTCTCCAGTAAGTGTGCATAAGATTTTAGTCATGATATCCATGCACCAAGATGTACTGGAATAAAACTTACTGTGTGAAATGATTTCCATCTAATATCATTTTGTTGTTGTTGTTATTATTTTAGAAGCTGAGTATCTATGGGGATTTGGAATACATGAATGAACAAAAACTGAATCGATACCCAACTTCTGCTCTCATTGTGGTTAAATGCAAGGCTGATGAAGAAGAAGCTGGACCTCTACCTACGAAAGTTAACTTGACTCAGTCAGCAATATAGATTTAAAAAATGAATTCATTATCTTATTCTAAGACTTCTGTTAACTTTGGTGACTTTTTCCAATGAAGAGGCTTTTGCAGGGGTAGTCAAAATTCAGATTCAAATAAAGTTACATAATTGATTACTGTTCTACTGTCATGGAATTCAATCTCATTTTCCACCAGTAAAGGAAATTGTGTTGAGCAAATGGGGTTTGTAGAGAATTTACATTTATTTGCATCTTTTTTTTTTTTTTGCTTACCAAAAATCATAAGTATTGTCTATACATTAAGGTTGTGGTATTTTCAAATTATGAACATCTGTTGGTATCAGAGTGTATATTTGGAATCTTGTTTCTAATAGTGTAAGGAATTTTTTGTGGTCAAAGATGCCTTTTAAGTTGTCTTCTCAGCTGTGGATAAATGAAACTAACATGTAGAATTGCTTAGAAATCCTTATTGCTTCAAATGGCTCATTTTCCACAATAAGAGTACATTTTTATTGACCTTTGTGTCAGTTTCTGGCACTGAAGTACTGTGGGTCAGAAATAAAACTTTAATGTATAGAGGAATCTATTATGGTGTCACTTCTGTATCCTAAAACAAATAAGCTTCCCTGGCTTTCATTTGCTACACTTGTCAGCTCAGAGAAATGATTAATTTAAACAACAACAACAACCTTTCCCTAAAAAACAGGCAACATTGGTGGCAGACAAAAATTTCTGTGTATATTGGACATTGGTATATTTGACATTGACTTGTTCACAAGAAGTCTCTTGACTCTCACACTCCTTCACACACCAGTTGAAATTGATAAATGCTACTTTCAATTTTAAACTAGCCACACTTCCCTCTTACGTAGATGCCAGCCAAGATCTGAAACCATGGTTTGATCCTGGCTTGTGTTCGCTATACAGAGCTGTTGCTAGGATCTGTTAGTTCAAAATTGAAATAAAAAGTTTTCAATTTCTTCCTCTGGGGCACAAAGCAGGGAAGATACTCACAAGCCCAAGGATGTTGGAACTCATTCTTGGAATAGATAATCATGGTTTCCCACTATGCATAAACCCAGACACAGTTTACACTTAACCCTATCTGGGACATGGCCAGCTTTTAAAAACCTACTTAATGAATAAGAATAAATCATTACGTTGAGGCTTGTGACCAAACAAATGTCTAATACAGTTTTATAAATCAGTACTTTCCAGGGGAGTTTGCAAGTTCTAATTTATTGTTAATATAATTCTAAATGTGTTGAATTGGGAATTTTATTTCAGTATTTTTTTACAAGTGCTCTAAAAATCTTTAATGTTTTAAATTTTATTTTACCCTTGCTAATTGGTAAAAATGTTCTGAAAAATAATAAGCATCTTTATTTGGTTTACTGAAGTGTCCATGCTTCAAGTAAATGATGAACAACAGAAGAGGAAGCTATTGTAAACCCTACGGTGAAGTGACAAGCCAATAAAATTGGTATGCCATTCTCTATAAATATCACTATTGAAAGCATCTCTGCATAATTATAAAGTTGATGATTCTCTAATATAGTGGTGGTAGAAAATGAGGCTTTCTGTCTAAAAGTTGATCAATGGGAGCCTAATAGAATAACTTGCAAGGGCAATCATTAAGCAAGTTATATTGCTGTGATTTCATCTAGTCAATACAAATTCTGAAGTTTAAAACTTGCCCTATTTCTTAAAGCGAGAAACCATGGACACTCCTTTACTAATCTGTGAAATAGTTACTTTCAAGCAACTTTTGCAGCTCAGTTGCTGTTTGTGTTGTACGATAACTTCTGCAATGTCAGTTGTCTTGATTTTTCACTTGCTGGGCTAAAATACCATTGTATTATGCGCCAATTATTTCAACTACATTTGCTTTAACTTATACATTTGTTTTTCATTTGGATTCTTGTTTTAGGAGATGCCTTTGCAAAATAATCCAGACTATATACAGTAAAGGTTAAATGGACTGAAATGTAGTACCCTTACTTTGAAGGTTCAGTATTATTGAACTAAGGATTCCATATTGCTATGATGTTACTGGATTCTTCTCTCACTGTGACAACTTGAGCTGAAATCTGTTTAAAGGTCTACAATAAATCAATGGCTAAAAGAACTAGTGTAATGTACTACTTTCCTTAGGAAGAGAAGTCAGTGATCCCCTGTTAGCAACTGTGTCAGTCTACCAAATTTCAGTTGTGGTTGGTCTGAAAAGCAACACTGAAAGCTCTCTTCCAGTGATTCAGATCAGCCGTTGAAAAATACCTGTACATTAAATATAAAACATTGATCTTGTTTCATACTTCATTTCACAGAACTGAACTGTTCTGCTCCAGCTTTGGAGATCAATAAAATCCATTGTGTTCAGTAACAAAGATAATTGATGTCTTAATAGGGCTTAAGCATTGTTGTGTCTAATAAGACTACAAAAACCTATATTATGAACACGCCTCAAAATTAACTGTGGCTGAACTGAATATTGGGCTACCCGATCAGTTTCGCCTTGCTAATTTTTTCAGAAAATATGCAAGTATCCATCTATTTTCTGGACCATTTTCAGGTTTGGCTCCTAGCACTAGGTGCCCTTATCTTAGGTAGACTTGATGGTGAAACTTAAGGAGCTTTGTGAAAGAGGAGAGTTGGCCAAGGCAAGGTTCCTTGGCAGAATTGATTGACATGCCTTACATTAGAGATGGAAATATGTGGCATTCCAGGAGTTATTGGGGCTACAGCTTCCCATCAGCTTTGACCACTGGTCATGGTGGCTGGGACTAATGGAAGCTGATCTCTAGCTCCTCCCACCCTTGACTTAGGTCATTTCTAAACTGCATTTTTCTGGAACCCCAAATGTTCTGGTAATGAGTCTTAATTCTAGCTCCAGAATGAGCTCTACAGCAGAGGAGGGCAATATTTTTGGCTTGAGGAACACATTCCCCTCTGGGCAAATGTCAGAGGGCTGCCCGCCAGAAGTGGGTGGAACCAGAAGCAAAAGTGGCTGGAGCAACAAATGTACAGTACAGATATTCAGTTTCTATACACATTTACACCCTTTTCCATGCAAGCAAGAGGCATCGGAGTCTACAGGCACATTCCAACCAGGCAAAAATACTGTATTTGTGGTATGTATTAGGGCTAATGATGGGTGTTGCCTGAGGAGAGGGGCTGTGGCCTGGGCAAAGTTCTGAGGGCCAGACATAAGCTGGAAGGGGGTTGCATTTGGCCCCACCTCTGCTCTACACGTTCCTGCAAGGGCCTTATTGAAGGGCCAGTGGTTTGTTTCCTTCGAATAGCTGAGCTTTAACATATTGGAAGGTTCTGCCTCAAAATCTTCAGTCCACTGCATCAAAAGATCAGTGCTTTATAAGCTGTGATCATGAAACTGAAACAAAGTTCAGTCATTAGTACAGACATATTTTTGTTCGTTCAGTGGGAAAAGTCCTTAAAGGGTTTGAACCTTTCCGCGCTTCCATCTAAACATCGTAACTTGTCGATTGAAAGAAAAGAAAGAAAAGTTGTTTTATAAATTAACCCCCCCACACACATTTAATTATTGTGAGAGTGTATTTAAAGAAGGAAATAAGCACTACAACCATGAAACAACTTGTGTAAACAGAAGATTTACAGTTATAATCTACTTTGCGATATCAGCTAAAATGGAACACTTCCTAAACCAGGTTAGTAGAGAAGAAACCAAAGGGTTGGCACCTGTATCAAAATACTTTAAAGTTAAGAACATGAAACAAGCAATTTATTCCCTAAAGCTTTGAAAGGGCAGCATTCATGCCTGTAGTGTATTTCCAGTGTTACTCAGTGCTACCTGTGTGTGACGTTTAGTAATATGCCCAGTAGGAGCTGAGACATTTTTATTATTTGTGGCACTAGCTAGAGGAGAAGCTAATGGGGATTCTTGAGTTTATGCTTACTCTGTTTCATAGGTATGAATGGGGTTAGAATGACTTTCTTCTTCCTACCTCTGTTTCTCTTAGTAGCCTGGTAACGTTACCCCAGGAATGTATTTAGTGGCTTGGTGAGCTAATAAAGCAAGGCAGCTTGAAAGAGGCTAGTTCCTCCTTTCATACCTAAGCAACACAGTTTGAAGTGAACATTGATGGAAACATTGCCAGAACAACTCTGCCTATTAATTAGCATAATCCTGCAGCAGTCAGGGGGGAAATGAACAGAATTCATCCTCAGGTAATAGCATCCATTCTATTGGGGGGGGTGTAATTATTACTTTTAATACGATTGATCAGCTAGCTCTAATTACTATTAGAAAGTAGACACGCTGGAAACCTCTGTATCTCTATTTTACCAGTAGCAAACTGGAATCAAAACTAAAAATTATAGTTTTAATTAAATCTCTGTATGTTAGTTACATGTTCTTGAATGTATGCAGATAGGGATTCTATCTGAATACTGAATGCACCATAATTACAGACAATGTAATGCCTTGTGTTTCCTTAAAAACAATCTTCTCCCTCACAATGAAGGCAATATAATTTTATTTTATTTCTGTTAATTACAGAATATTGAAGGAGCTTCATTTGGTTCAACAAAATCTCTCTTTACTGCTAACAGAGGTAACTGGTACTCTTACTAACAAAAAGCAGTTCAAAAATGCTAGGAACTGATTAGTTTATGAACTAAAGTTGTCCTTTCAAAAAGAGGAAATCTCTGCTTATATACTACTTGGCTCATATACTTCTTGACAATTGATGTTTCTATAGTTTACAGTATTTGAAAGTTGTTTCATTTTCAGTAGTGTATTATTTGGCTACAAAATGAAAAATGCTTTTAGTTCATTCAAAAGCAGTATCCTATAGGCAGTGGTCTGTTGCTAGAAAACATACAAGTATAACTCATCAGGTATGTCTTCATAACAATATGAAGAGTCTTCTTAATTGTTGGTATGGTTTTAATACATTTTATTGGCATTATACCCCAGTTTGGATTTAAATTATAATGAACAGTGGGTAATAAATTGCATTTTTAAAAATACATTAAAATACTTTAGTTGCAGCATTTCCTGCATTCTTTTCTTCTTACTAGAGTGATGGATGAAACTAAAAACTAAAAACAAATATGCAGTGGGGGACAGGAAGAGGGAGATCATCCCCCACACACTCCATTTCAACTTTTCTAGCTTGCTTCATTGCTGCCTATGCAACTTCTGTCTTGTACCATAGGTGGATTCTAGTACAGAAGCTTTGAGGGAAGACATTGCAATGATTCAAGGCAGTTGCAGCTAATTCTTAAGTACCTTGTAAAAGGAAGGCAGTTAATCACCTAAAGGCAGGTTATGAGCACTGGGAGTGAGATTACACAATACATTAGTCAGCTGATTTTTACTATTTATACCCCACACATCTTGCTAGATTGCCCCAATCACTCTGGGCAGCTTCCAATACATATAAAAACATAATAAAACATTAAACATGAAAAAAACCCTTCTCTATACAGAGTTGCCTTCAGACGGCTCGGAGGTCGGATAACTCCATATCCTCCAACATTTCTCCAGTGAAAATAGGGACACCCTAAGGAAAAATGGGACATTCGGGGATCAAATCAGAAACCGGGACGGCTTCTCTAAATCAGGGACGTCCCTGGAAAATAGGGACACTTGGAGGGTCTGGTAGAGCACATGCTTTGTTCCCAGATTCAATCTTTTTGACATCTCAGATTAAGAAGACACTTTAGTGAGCCATTGCCAGTCAGAGTAGAGAACACTGGACCAAATAAATAAATGGTCTGACAGCAGCTTCATATGTTCATAAAGTGCTACCACGTAATTTAGCTTTGAACAGGGATAGGAAACCTTAGGCCCAGATACCAAATGTGACCATCCAGTACTCTGTCTGGCCCACAGCTGTCAACTTTTCCCTTTACTTGCGAGGAATCCTTTTCGGAATAAGGGAATTTCCCTTTAAAAAAGGGAAATGTTGACAGTTATGATCTGGCCCTCAAGACTCTCCTTAGGCTACACTGTCCCTCCTCTGCACTCTCCTGTGGTGTCTTTGCTTGCCTTTCTTTCTTTCTTTCCTGGAGGATGGTCAGGTGTGGGTGTGTGAAACTTCTGACTTTGCTTACCTAGAAAGTAACTGCCTATACAAAGGTAAGAATTGTATCTGTTGCTCCACCTACCTTTTCCTCTGGCCCTGCCCACCAGTGGCATGTGACCCCCACGCCCAGAAGGGAATGCAACCCTCAGACTGGGGAAAAAAGTACTAGAACCAGAGGTGGAGCTAGCTGCTCCAGCTCCCGGAGCAGCGTGCAGTTGGGGGCAGGGCTAGCCGCCCACAGAGGCGGGGCGAGCATCCCAGGGGTGTGGAGCATGTGTCCCAGGGGGGTGCGCCGGCCGCTGTGAGCCTCCTGGAGGGTGCGCCGGGCGGCGCAAGTCTCCTGGGGGGGTGCAGCCTGCGGCGAGCTTCGGGGGCAGGACAGCGATGTCAACCCCCCTCAGGGATGGCACCCAGGGCGGACCGCACCCACCTTTCTCCACCTCTGCCTAGAACATACATTGGCTCTTGAGAAGCAAGAAGATGAGCTTTGCAGAAGGTTAGCCGCTTGCACTTAAGGCAACAGGAAGCATCTTGATTATTGTGAAGAAACATATTTTTATATATGTGAAGAAATGCAAATATTAGGGCATGACCTACATGTTACCAGCATTATTTTTTTAGCATAAATGGGACAGGTGTGTGTGTTAAGTGTGGTACGAGTTGAAACCTTTGGGTATAAAGTCTTGTACAGTTATGTTCTATATAACATAGAATTAAATACCCATGGGATAATTTCAATATGGGTTAATTAGTAGGGAGTAGCAGAAGCCAATGTCCTCAGTGTGGATTTTCGTACAAATTTAGTGTGAGGGTATATTTGGAATTGATCTTTAAGTCTTCCCTCTGTGACAGGTACTATACAGGGCCTGCAAGGTTGCTGCAAGGATTGCTGTACATGCATCCCTTGCACCCAACAATGTATCTGCGTGTCTGCCATTGGTCTTGGTATACTTGGTGTCATCGCTACTGTCATTGCATTGGTGGTCACAATTGGCATCCCTCCACATACACCAGGTCAGTCATTTCTAGCTTTCGTTATTATGATGGTGACCAAACTACTGCCAACTGGAGTAATACTTTCAATGGGGCTGTGTCCAGTGTTTCTTCTACTCAAAGTAGACTCTTTGGAAATAATGGGCAAGACTAAGGCCACATGTGCACAATACCACCTTAAATAGTCATGGCTTTGTTGGAAATCTGGTAAGGCACAAGACACAATCCATCCGGCAATTCTCACATGCAAACTCTATTGCAATCAACATGAGCAACGCAAAAGCTTCCATATATTTGCAAACTCATTCATGGCCATTATTTATGTGTGATGCATCCCAACATGGCTATGGGTCAAAACTGGATTATTTGAATGTGTCACTATAGTACTGGGGGTTGGGGTCTGATTAGGTCTGATCATTTCTTTGTCAGTATCCTCCATTGTTTCATCTCAATTTTATTTTTCAGTAAATCGTTTATGTGTGACCTCCGGTAATCAGACAGGCTTTTTATGTGACAACAGAGCTAGCTGCATTCCAGCCAGCCAGGTCTGTGATGCAAGACAAAATTGTGCAAATGGGGAGGATGAGCAAGGGACACTATGCGGTAAGAATATTTGCTTAAATCCCCCTCTTACCATGCCCAGTTAATGCCTCATGCTTTTCCCCACCGTAACTCAGCCATTTTATAAAGCTTCAAGCTATAGCAAGTTAGGTGGTGAGGAAAACAGAAGCAGACTGAGGATGAGGTCACACATACATGTTCTGCAATCTAGTGATTATTTCCATGTGTGAATAGACAAGAGAACAGAACAGCAGCATCAGGATTCAGGACCTCTTCAAGTGGACTGATGTAGCCTGAATTGAAGTTGTAGGTTGAAGTCAAGTCGTGAACTCTGCCAGGAGTTCTCACATATCAATAACAATATACCTGCAGCCCAGGCATCACTTGGAAGAAGACTATTTCAGTTTCTACTTTAATAAATCCTCAAAATGAGATTTTATTTTGATTATTTAATTACTATGTTGTTGTTGCTGGCATCCGTCTGTCTTGAGAGACACTGGAGTGCGCCTCTGGGGGTTAAGTCAAACCACTGTGTTAGCAGCACTGAAGTGTCCTCAAAATATCTCTCAGCAGTGTAAAAAATACCTGAAGCAGCAATGGATAACTTAAACAAGTTACATATAAAAAGTTACATTAACACAAAGTTGCATGTGTGTGTGTGTGTGTGTGTGTGTGTGTGTATGTGTATCTCAATTAATTTTCCTTCTGACACACCCTTCCTCTCAGCCTCTGAGTTATCACCCAGGGTCCAAACAAACTTTCAGCTCAAGCTGAAAAGTCTCAAAACAATAAGAGTTCCAGAAACACCAGACATCACCCTAGTCTCTTTAGACTTGCTTTTGTTTTGTTTTGGAGGGGCAGACCTAAGGTGGATTGTACTTCCTCAGGCTGCCCACAGCTGTGTCCCATTCAACTGCACTCTCCAAACTCGGTTGCAGGTACAGCAGTTTGTTGAGTTTCCCAGGGGGTCCTGTGGATGTGAAAAGCCCCCCCCCCGCACACACTTCTCCTTCTTCATCCTCTGTCCTCTCCTCTGCCTCCAGCTGCTATTTGGTAGTCTGTATATCTAAGCAAAGCCTTTAACAACATCCTTTATTATTGTTTTTAAAAGCCCTTTTAAAGAAAGAGATGGTAACTAAATAAATGTAGTTGCTTCAACAGAAATAGTGTGAATATTGCCTTAGTAATTGAACTTCTGAATGACTTTCATTTTCCACCTGCAAAGTAAGGAGAGGGATGTTCTCTTCACAGACAATGTTTCTGGAATGAACTTCAACACCCCCCATGTATGCTGTTTTACTTTGAGGATCTATGCAGCTTACAATGCAAACTTGTACTTGTCTGTTCAGGAGTAAGCCCCATTGAGTTCAGTGAGAGTATCAAGATTGCCTTAGTTGTATTGTTATTTATTACTAATTACCACATTTTAAGCCACTGCTGTTTTTACCCAGTATATATTTTGCGCAGTACAGCATTTTCTCCCCTCACTGCTTCTGCTTCTTTCTCTTTTTTTTGTAGATGATTTGCCCAACAACCTTCCAGGATACTTGATATTTTATTGCAGCAACCGCAAGGTTTGGGTCTATGCAGACAAAAGATGTAATGGAATCAATGACTGCGGTGACTGTTCTGATGAAGTAGGAGCTTGTAAGTCTTTTCTTACAAAGTTCTGCTTGTAGTTAATGGATAAATGGGAGCAGTGCCCAGGCAAGGCAAGGATTGCACCCCATAACCTCCTTGTGGGTGTTGCACGTGAGGCAACACAGCAGGCACACTTCACTGTGCCTCTGCTGCAACGGCTCCTCATGGAGGTTACCTGCGGGTTGCCGCATTTGCCCTCTCAGCTTGTCAAACTCCCTGCGTGAGTGGTGGCTTGTGCTCCTTGGTGGGTTTGGTGGCATCCCTGCAGCGCCAGAGGTGAGTTGGCTGCACTCCTCTCTGCGCCCCTTGCCCAAGGACACATGGGAGGAAGGCCTAAGGGAAGGACCGGTGCTGGCTGGGAAAAGTCCAGGGTTGGTGGGATTTCCGCCCTGGGGCAGATGTCTCTTCACTGGCCATGTTTTATTGTTTTTAATACCCTGCTGGAAGCCGCCCAGAGTGGCTGGGGAGGCCCAGCCAGATGGGAGGTGTCTAAGTAATAAATTAGGAGGAGGAGGAGGTGGTGCCACAGCCCTGAAGGCCTGGCCTGGGCACAGCTCGCTTCCCCACAACTCCGTAAGGCAGTAGCCATGCAGCCTTGGCACGGGAGCCTGTCATGGGCATGCTAGGTTGCACCCCCTCAGAATTCTGTGCCCAGGGCCATGACCCCCCTCAGCTCCCCAACGCTGTACCACTTTGTGTGAAATATGCTGGACTGTAAGTCCTTCAGGTTGGTACAGCCCCTTTTCGTCTACCAGGATATCCTCTTTTGCATAGTGTCATCCTCTAGTTTAGGGACATGGGATTTTGCACTAGTTCCCAATATCCCTGACCAGTGGCCATGCTGGCTGGGGCTGATGGGAGCTGGAGCCCAGCATCTGGTCCCCATCTCTGCTGAGTACATCTGTTATGCTTCTTTTTTATTCCAGGGGCCAGTTGCCCTCCTTGTGGGCCTCAATGGTGGGGATGCACCATGGTTGTCTTCCATATGTACTGTAGCTGCATTCCCAGACGTCTTTGCCGAGATGGAATACAGCACTGCAGTGACTGGTCCGATGAATACATCTGCACAAGATGAGCACTCCAGGACTGTAACCTTCAGAAAATAATGGGAGCTATCCATCAAATACTGCTGTTGGGGAATTGCCATACATATTTCTCAGAGGGGCTTGCAACGGATGCATTGTGTAGTGTTAGATGTGCTGCTCCCAGACCAGTGATCTTTCACCTTTTGAGCTCAGTAAAGTGTGTCTGCATGTGTGTATAACACCCTTGGCTTCCTCAAAACCCACTGCTACAAAAAGCGAAAGGAGGAAAAGAACGCCTGCTACCAAAAAATCTGGCTCAGACTTCCACACGTACTGGAAGCTGTGAAATCTTGCTTTGTAACAGAGTAAAGGACCAGGGACTCAGCTGTACAGCTGCAAATAAAATGTTTTAAGTGTGTTTTAAGTGCAATATACAATGTGACACTAGATAGCAATGGTGAGCCTTATGGAAAATTCAATGTATTTTTTTTAATATTTTTTTTTAAAAAAAAGGGTTTCCAGAACGATTTTTATATGTGTGTAGAACTCAGGCGGAATCCTTTTCACAATTGCAGACTGATCAATGGCAGCTATTGCACAAGCACTTACAGTGATGGAAACTAATTGGTATCTTATTCCTAGATGACATTTAAGAGGTCAGTGATTACTTGCCATGTGAACTCTCTATTTCCCCCCTCTCCTTTTCTCTGTTATTTTCCCTTAGTAAGCTATGGGCATTTGGGTGTTTGATGAGTAAAAGATCATTGATTTCAAACCATGCTGGTGTATTTGATACATTGCACTTGGGTCTACAATTTTATTGTATCTCAAAGCCCTCACCCTTTTATACCTCTAACATGCCTGGTGTGACCTGCAGCTATTAGAGTGGAATGAACCCTTAAAAGTGAGAGCATTAGCTGTCAGTTGTAACTAGGATAAAGTGGCCTCAGAATAGTCTTCTGAGGAAGAGGTTTGTGAGACTTTCATATACTTATGTAGAAGTAGATATCGTCTTATATAATGGAACGGGTACTACAAACAGACCTTTACGTCAATATTCGTATCTGATAATCAGATTTCTACCAACATATACCATCAGACTAAAACGAATGACTCTTATTTCCTATTGTGACAAGTCATGCAATATAGATGGTGCAATAAACAAACATTTACAAGTTGTTAGTTGCCCAACTAAATCTTATTCGCTTCACAGCACATCATTAAATGCTGAGAGTGTTTAAACACTAATGGCAGATGAATGGGGTTAGGAGTCATGCTTATCTGTTTTTCATTTGACAGTCACTTTAATTTACATATTGTATTAAATATGTTACTGCTTGAGTAAATAAAACTTGATTTTAGTATGTTTTATTATACTGTGCTAGCATGTGTTCCTCGGCAAAATTTGAAAACTCAGTCTCAGCTTGAAAGGAAACAACACACACACACACACAAATCCACAGCAATGAAGTGGAACAGTACCATGTAACAACACAGTAGGATACAAAAGTACCACGTGTTAGGTCTCATTTAATTCATCTAGGGACTATATAGTATAGTAAAGGTAAAGGGACCCCTGACCATTAGGTCCAGTCGTGACCGACTCTGGGGTTGCAGCGCTCATCTCACTTTATTGGCCGAGGGAGCTGGCGTACAACTTCCGGGTCATGTGGCCAGCATGACTAAGCCGCTTCTGGCGAACCAGAGCAGCGCATGGAAACGCCGTTTACCTTCCGCCGGAACGGTACCTATTTATCTACTTGCACTTTGACATGCTTTCAAACTGCTAGGTTGGCAGGAGCAGGGACCGAGCAACGGGAGCTCACCCCATCGCGGGGATTCGAACTGCTGACCTTCTGATCGGCAAGTCTTAGGCTCTGTGGTTTAACCCACAGCGCCACCCGCGTCCCTATATAGTATAGTATTCCAAATTTATTTCCTTCAGATCTACAAGGCAACAGAAACAAGTCAGGCTCAAATCCCCACTGTGGCTGATCTTGAGCTAACTACTTACAGGTTAACCTACTTCACAGGGTTGATAAAATAAGATATCAGCCTGGGATTGCAGGGGGAAAGTCTGGATATAACTGTGGTAATTTCTTTAACATGATTAGGTCCCCAAGTCAGGGCTTCTCAAACTTCCTCTTTAGCAGGGCCCACCTAAGGGCTGAAAATTGCTGAGGCCCACTACTCACAATACAGGGGCAGAGCCAGCCACAAAATGATGGCAGATTGATGCAGAGTTTGGCAGAATCAGCTGGCAAGCAGGGCTATCTAACCCTTCCTTGGAAATTGCTTCTCTTGTTCAGTCCCTTTTGCCTTGTTTCTGTATTTTCTCAACTTTCCCTCACACACCGCTGACTACCCTGTTCATTTCTTCCCTTTCACCCACTCCAAATTAGCATGCTGTAGGCTCATTGTCTGACTCCTATACCTATGTGTGCCTATGAAATGGACATCCAGAGATCCTGCTGGTCCAACCAAAAGGCTACAGCACACCTAGATGAACATAGGCTATGGCAACTGAGGCCTACAGCTTGGGGGGGGGAGCACCCACTTTGTAAATCAGATGTAACCTATGATTAGTCAAGCGGCATGGTATTACCCTATTTTGAAATACTTTATGCCGGAAAATGTGTAGCGTTTTGTGTACCTTTGGTGTTCACGAGTTGAAACCACTGAAACATGTTTAAGCATGACAACTAATACCCAGTTTGTTTATAATGTACAAGAGTCAACAGTGGTTTGGGTGTGCTCTGAACAATCAAAATCAATTCAAACAGATATTCCACTTCAAAAAGGATAAAATATTTAAAACATATTGTGGATGTATTTATACTACTGGCTTTTATTGTTTAATTCCTCGACTCCTATGTTTATTTTGTTAAATCCTATTATCTGTGGTTAAGTCTTATACTGTTCCTTTGACTACGGCACACAAAATACAAGGACAAACACATAGCAATGACTTGCTTGTAAGAGAAAAAGTCACTCAAGATCAGTCACCACTAAGAGGCTCATATCTAAGCAGTTTCTCAAACCTTAGGGTTTATAGCTAAATATGTGTTGTCCTTTTGTAAATGAGCCCTTTGAAAATGAAACATTGGAGGGTGCTCACCAAAATTTAATCTATCCCACATTAGGCATTAGTTGAAAGGTCATCAGTTGTTTTCTCTGATTAATTCAGAAACGGAAAAGTCACTGCTTTTTTTTTGAGGCCACTGTCTGTTTTGATGGAAAGCAGAAAATTCAGCTGTGCCATTTTTTTTCTTTTAAAAGTGTTTATTTGCATGCAACTCATACTCAGTAAGAATTTAGTAAGTCCCAGTCTGCCACTGAAAAGCTCAGCTGCTTTGATTTAAAACGCTGTTCTTTGTGCTCAGCTGAAGCTCTCTTTTTCTTCTTCTGTAATTCTTCACTCTTCCCTATTAGTACAGGTAAATTTAACATTTCTGCTCTTGGCCTGTAGAACTGCAGGTTCTCAGAAGGCTCTAATTCAAGAGGTTCTTCTGTCCTGGCTCTTTTTCCATCTGCAAGACAAATTTTGTGAAGTAACTTCACATAATTTTGAATATAGCTTAATTTTGCACTGTTCAGTTTGGGTCAGTTGCACTAACAGAAGAGTTAACCTAGAGGCAGTTTCCAAATACAGTCGTACCTTGGAAGTCGAACGGAATCCGTTCTGGAAGTCCATTCGACTTCCAAAACATTCAGAAACCAAAGCGCTACTTCCAAAAATAGTTTGTAAACTGGAACAGTCCCTTCTGGGTTTGCGGCTTTCAGGAGCCAAAATGTTTGAGAACTAAGCTGTTCGAAAACCAAGGTATGACTGTAGTCAAAATATTTTAAGGGTTCAAAGCTTCTCAAGAATTGCCATTGTGACCTATCCTATCATTTTAAAATAGAACATAAATGTGGTGTTGGTGGAGGTTACCTGCAGCTTCTATGCAAAAGAACACATTTGCAGAAGCAATGTTACACGGAATTCTGAATGTAGCTGCATGTTACTAGCATGACAAAATCTAGGCCTTTATACTTAAATGATCTAGTATTACATGTTACAAATTGAATGATATTTCCAGCTGTCTTTTTAATTCTCTCCTAACCTATTTCTAATTAATTGCTAAGGTCTAAGCGCTTTGCTCTGACCACAGAGAAGCATAGCGATAATGCTACTTTCTTTGTCTGCAGCTATAAGCGCCTACGGTCAAAGAAACAAGCCACTGCTCATGTTTCAAAACTAGCTTGCCTCTTCAGTTCTTGGAGCTACTATGAGGGGTGACTCTGTGGAAAGCTCCACTGGCATTCGCTGTTTTCCAGCGGTGCTTCAATCATCTTTAGCTCAGTTTACAAAAATGCACTCTAGTTCTAATCCCAAGTTTAGAAATTTGTATCTTCATGCAAGTTGCTTACAGAAAAGCTGAGCTGCAGTTCGAGATTTCAGGCTTTCTTGTGGTTTAATTGCTTCTTGCACTGCATGCTCCCATTGCAAGATGGTCTGAGAAAAGTAGAATTGCAAAAAAGTTTCAGTAGGCAGCACACTTATTCAAAGCTAATAGGTCACCACTATAACTTGACATTCAGTGTGAATATGAGTTTACAGTTTTTGAAGTGTTGTTTGTTAATGCATGGCAGTTCCCCTGTGATTCAACAGTATTCATCCCAGTGCTGAGCGATATACAGTTGACTGAGCCATATGGAGTTTGCATAACAACTCACACAGTCTTAAAAGGAAAACTAGATTTCTGTTAAAAAGCGTATACAAGCCATAATCTACTAATGGAGTATTAATGAGAGGAAGGCAGATAGGGAGATAGAGAGGTAATTCTCTAGGTTCTGAGTCATTTAGAAAATCCCCCCTTTTTACCACACAAGAAAATCACTTTTTACCACATAGGAAGATGCTTGCTAAATGAAGTCAAGAAATAGTTCAAGAAGGTACATTAAGACTTACCTGCTCTGCCCATCCCTCTGTTTTGCAGCTATTATGATCAAATTCTTTCAAGGGCACCTCTGAAAGAGCGAGACCTATTTGTGTCTGGATCCAGCAAACAACAGCATTTGTGTCCTAGGTAAAAACAAAAACCAAAACAAATCCCCTTAAAGAAATAATTGTCAACCAAAGTCTGACTTTATAGAAAGACAAAATTTTGACTTTCCTTTGAAACCGTGGTAAATATAACATGAGTTGCATTTCATTTCTGTGCTAAAAATGCTCCAGATATTCAGCAGAGCAGAAAAATATGTTCACCTTGAGGCAAGAAGATCCAGAAAGATCCAAACAGTTCAGCTTTTTGAAAGGAAGCAGATACCTGAGTCCCAAACGGGTGATTCCTGGATTACCTATATAAAATCAAGAATATTGTATTAAATCTAAAATTAAGCTAAATTACAAAATAGTTTCAAGTTGCACGTAAATGATAAAGTGGATTAAGCAAAAGGACTGTTTGTAGTATAGATACAGCCCAGTAATTCAGAATAAATCTGCATATACTTTACATGAGTAGGGGTGGTAAAAAGTTAACTGGTTTTTTTCTGGTAAACACAGCTCTACCTTAATATCTAGATATGGTTTGTTAGTTCCCAGGGACTGGAAGAAAATAAAAAAATACATAAATGCCTACAATATAAAATAGGTACTAATGGTTAAGTCAATATGGAAAGTCAATGTTAATGATATCCAATACCTTAGTTTGTAATACAGGCAGCAATCATTTCGCATTGGGGTTCCTTTCCGGGTTCCCATGAGCATCGGCGGAGCGCATATAAACTTGCCCCTTTCCACCCTGCCCCCATTCTGCCTTCTTTCAGGTCCATAAGGACCCACACATCAGTGGTCACACGTCAATTGGATGTGCCTAAAATGGTCAGCACCTGTAATAGGGTTCTGCACACTTGGATGAAAACCAAGTTCTGATAGTATATAGTAACTTTGCACCCGAAACTCTCCCAAACCACAGACTCATTGTGTCTAATGTCTTGGCAGAAAAGACGACTGTCATCTTTCTGGTGTCAAGTGAAAATGGTTTTATGCCCCCAAGCCTTTGGTGGCAAATGGTGGTGATCCTGTATGAAGGGAGTGGTTATTTTGTGCTGTTCTAATTACATTTTCTTTGAATGAACACTCAATGTTTTATGTTTTGTATTGTTTTGTTGAATTTATGCATTTTGCACTCTGTTATTCTAAATTACTTTGGGCCTCCTTTTGATGTGCAAAGCAATCTATGCAAACTAACCCTTCCACAGCCATATACAGCTCAGCCTTTCTAAACTCTACTTGACAGAGCCTCGCATGCAATCACTACCTTTGTTTCAATTGGTTTATCAAAGAAGTAGCTCAAAGCTATATCCAGTCCAGGGCTGGGTTCTGGTAGCTGACATGGAACTATATCAGATATTTGCTATGATGTAAATCTAGGATTGGCCCATACAATAGCTACTAAAATGTATGGTTTCCATATTAAACTGTACAGCAGAAAATTGGCTATTTCTGTTGCAGAATACATAGCACATTTTGACCATCTCTTGTGTAAACTGGACAGCAGCCGGTTTTAATCAACAATATTGAACAGCAGCTATTCTGGTTTCTATCTCTCTCTTGTAATGGGTACGCAATAGTGATTAATTTTTATTTATTAAATTCTTCTGATACTGGCAAGGATGAATGCTGGATTACAATGCATATACCCTGTTTCCAACCTGAAGCTATACTTACAAGACAAATCCAATACTGAGAGATTTTCAAGGCCCCTTTTCATCACTCGGACAGGCGCTGTCATTTTGCGAAGACCAGCATCTGACAAGCAGTTATCTTTCAGGAAAAGCCGAGTTAAACTAAGGTAAATGTAAAAGCTACAATTACACATTTATTTATTTATTTATTTATTTATTTAATAAAATTTACATACTGTTTTATTTTCTTTCTTTAAAAAAACCAAAAACCCTCAAAAGCTCTTGGTAAGTAGACGGGAGTTTTGCAAAGCCAAATGGAAAGTTCTAAAACTAAGCCAGCTGTGAGATATACAGTGAGTAAAATTTGCTGAGTTTCAGACTTTCTGCATTTAAGACTGATTTATATTGCCACAGTTCTTTCAACAACAAACCAAATGTTCACTTCCTCTGCAGCAAACTGGTACCTAGATAGTGTCCTGTTGGTGATATGGTCTAGCAGCTCATGCTCATCTCCAAGTTTACAGAAGGACAAATCCAAGCATGTCAGATCCCGGAAAGATTTAATTTCTTCAAGTTTTTCAGAAATAACTAGGTAACTGTAAAAGAGCAAACACAACTGTAAGATTCTGCACCCTTGTCCAGTTTCTTTCATTCCCATAGATTTAGCACCACCAACCAACTCTGTCAATGGGGGAAACGCCTATGAGATTAGTTTAGTCCAGTTGAGATATATATGTATTTTACAAAGCAACCAAGAATCTCCTCAATGCCCTGATCCAACATTCTGTTTCTGATTATGCTCTATTCTACAGTAAACCTGGAGTGAGGAACCTTTATCAGCACCAACAGATACAATTCCTCATGGGCAGCCTAAGAATGGGTGGGCCAGAGGGAAAACTGGGCAGAGCCCCCAGTATGGATTTTGCCTTTGTACCAGTAGGCTAGTTTCTACACATGCTCACACATCCCTTTCTATCCCCCATCCAAGCAAGCAAGAAACATCATCAGAGTTCAGAGACACATTCTACTCAAGCAAAAAATATCTGAGGGGAGTGCAAAGCAGAACTGGTGAGGGAGGTATCTGGGGAGAGGCCAGACAGGAAGAGTGCATTAGGCCCCCAAGCCTAAGGTTCCCGGTCCCAGTGCTAAATAATCAGCTATGAGAAAGCCCAATACGAGAAACAATAACAGTCCTAGTAAGCCATATATATAACAGAAACTTGTAAAAGAGCATCTGTTCTAGGAAAAATATATTTGGTGCAGATAAGACTATGAAGAAGAAGCCAGTATTCATTCCTAGATTTGTTGTGAAGAGTACAAAGAACCACACTGAGCCTAAATTTAGTTGTTTGGAAGCAATGTTTAAGAAAGCTTATTTTCAACTAATTGCACTTAGGAAAGATAAAAGGATTTACATTTAAAGGCCAATACCGAATCTTATTTGTAAGGTGTAAAGCAATGCTATTGCTCCATTACTCCACACAGAAATAAGTAAAGCTGCCAAAACAATAAAAAAGATAAAATAAAGTTTTTAGTTGGATGCCTTTCCAACCTAAGTGGTTTATGTTCCAAATTCAAATGCTATGAAGCACTAGGAACAGCCAGAACAGGCCACACAACAGTATTCTACCTTATTCACTTTGTATCCTTTTAATTTAGCTCTAGGCAGTGTGATTTGCTACTTTATTGAGGACTCCTTTAATGGGGGTGCAGGTGTGCTACTAAGAACAAGTTATGCATGCTTACCCATTTTTCAAGCATAGAGTCTGAAGCACTAAACTTCCATAAGCATCAATAAATTTTTGCAAAGCACAGAGTCCTGTTCTTGGTTCTGTAAATTTCTGTCTAGCATCTGCTGCATAGAAAAGCTTTTCGGCTATCTGTTCTGGAAAGTCAACCAGTGAATCAACATGATGAATGTTGTCAGCAATGTAACTCAGAACTAGGCTGAAGAGAGATTTGGCAGAATAGCGAAGATTTCCCTTCTTTGTGTAAGTGAAGATGAAGTGATCTGTCCTTCCATTGTCATTTTCCCTATTCACATAGAGCTCAACAGAAAATCCTTTGGAAAAGAGTCTTGAAGGCCTTGGCTTTGGATCACTGTTGTTTACTCCTCCTGATGCTTGATTTGCCTTATATAGCTGTCCATTTTCCCGAACGTAGACAGATCCTCTATCTGGAAAGTTTTCCGCATAGAGATAGCATGACATTCCTCTTTGAAGTTTCTGAGAGAGGAAACAAACATGGTAAAGCATAAAACAAAACAAAAAGGGATTTAGTCTGGGAAATGTCTACATGTGTGATTTCTACAGTGTCACAAATGTGCTAGAGTTTACACTTTTAAAAACAAAACAAACAAGCAAACAAAAAACAAGTTCTCAATGGCCGATATGGATAGGCAAAGCGGATACAGTACTTGAGACAAAATTCCCTTCCTTTGAAAAAAAATATACAGTATATAGGAAGAGATGAAAAGGCCGTTGATTCAAAGTGGCCAGGCATTCTTTCCTAACTCTTTGGTTGTGCAGAATTTTGAGTTGCATCCTCCAAAATAGAGACAGGATTATATCTATGACTGACCAGAGAATGAAATCAACCACCACCCCTAGCCTCTAAAGGCTAAAATCCAACAAATCTTGAGCTTGAGGGAGTCACACCCACGATCACTAACAGGATCTCTACTACCCACATTATGCACTAAGAATGCCTTCCAAACATTCTGGATAATGTATTTTTATCCTACCATCCCCATCAAAGGAGCCAAGGCCACAAACGGCAAAGTAACAAAACAGCACAAGTAAAAACAAAATCAAAACATTTAAAAACTAACAACACACCCACCCACACGCCGTACTGTGTGTGTGCAAGGGTGATGCAATATTTTTATATATTCTTCTAAGTTAAAAAGCTCCCTGCACTTCAGTTAACTGGGGAGAGGGCGCTAAATCCTTTCTCCCAGTTCTATTAAACGCGACGAGTTTTTGTTTGGGGTGCGGGGGAGGGGGCCATTCAAATACGTGATACCGGAGACTTCCCCGCCTCGTCCTGCACGTCTGAATGCAGATTGCCCACAACTCCACTCCATAAACTCGTGCTGCATAACGCGCAGACCGTTTCGCGACCATAGACATAATAAAGACAAACTACCGAGGTGTGTGTGGGGGGGGGGGGGAATCTGCGCCACTGGAGCCTCGGTCCTCCAGGCTAGCGGGAAATATGCACCTTGGGAGCCTCGAGGGCTTTCGGCAACGAGGCAGCACCTGCGCGGCTTCCCCTGAATGCAGGCGCAGAGCCCGAAGCAGTCTCGGAAGCAACGCGCCCGAAGACCACAAATATAGGAAGGAAGACGAGAGTCACACCCTCTCATTTGCTGCGTGATTTTGGGTCTCGTCTCCTATTATTTTGTATGGTCGGGCTGCAATCCTACCTTACTTGGCAGCAGACATATGCATAGGATTGCAGAGTTAGAGAGGTAAAAAGCTCGGTGCTATTGCACGAAAGCTGCACGAGGGGAGGCTTTAGAAAGGGCTGGCGAATTTAACTTGAGCTGGTTTGGCTGCATACTCAAGTCAGTTCAGGTTTGTGACTGCGAGGTGTGTGTGTGATATGCCGCTGTTGCAATACAGGGATAATGGTAGGATTCAGACGACACGAGTCCCTCTTAACAGCGCAATCTTCTTATGTATGCACGACTTAGAAGTAAAGCCTCGATGAACTCAGCGGGACTTAACTGCAGCAATGGACGTACCCAGGATTTGCTCTCAGCAGGTAAGGGTGCCTAGGAGTGCAGCCTTCGCTGAAATCAGTGGGGCTTCAGTTAGTCGCCGCGGCTAAATTTAGACCCTGATTTCAACGCAAGGATGGCTGCAATCCTAAACCAACTTAATTGGGAAGCAAGGCCCATTGGATTCCCTAGGACTTACTGCTGCATAGGCACCATTGGGACTGCGTTGTTCGTCTGGATCCAAACCAACAACTTCGAGCTGTTGTCTGCATTTGTAGCATACAATTTTCAGATGCCTCTCGGGGGGGGGGGAGTCGCATTTTCCACGAGAGCTGTCCCCCGAGTCAGAGAAAACACGTGCTCCACCATTATTTGCCTATATACCTTTTGAGGGGCCGGGGGGCTCGTTGCAGCAGCTGCTGCCGCCGCCGTTTCGGCCTCCTAGGTAGGGATTTCTCCGTTATTTCCTAGGATCACTCATCCGTTTTGCCCCGGAGACGAGAGAAAACATGGCGCCAAAGGCAACCAGGAAGCAGCAGAGGTAGAAATGGCTGGTCACGCCTCTTCCTGGGTTTTCCCTTCGAGTCGGGATGGGCTGCTAGGCAACCGGGCAACGTTTCTCCGTAGATGCAAGAGGCCTTTTAGGAAGCGACTCTTCCCGAGGGTGGAGAAAACATGAAATTCACGGACTACTGCCTTAGCTCCGAAGGAACCGATGTGATTCAAGCAACATCAAGTGATGAAAAATACCCGCCAGAAAATATCACGGATGGGTAAGATCTTGATCCTGATGAAGTAGCAGGCTCTTTCCTTGTAGCGCCTGAATATTGCTATTATATATCATGAGCTTTCGTGGACTAAAGTTCACTTTTTGGTATATATATAAAAAGGTTTACTTTCAGGTTTTATGAATGGTTTTTTACATCCTCAACTCGCATAATTATTTCCTTTGGGTTGGAAGTAAAACCCATCCATTTGGTTTCGGAAATGCTTTTAAATATGAACTTGAGCGTCATGGAAGAATATAGTATTTGTAGCCAGTGGTTTTTTCCCTTAAAAAAATGTTTAGGGGTACTCGCATTTTCCTACTCATATTGAAATACTGCCCCTCAATGAGACCAAACTTAGATTCACAAAATGTTTAGGGGTATGCGTACCCCTGTGTCCCCCCCCTGGAAAAAAGCACTCTTTGTAGCATTTGTGTCACACATTCAAATAACCTAAGGCACAGTATAGTTGTAATAGGCTGCCATACTGTAGAATATAGGCTGAAGGAATTGTTCATGGATTTTTTCACTTGTAAGAAAATATCAGCCCTTAGCTGGGGGTGAGAGACTAGGTAATTTGAAGGTTGGATTTTTTGTTTAATTTATTAACGGGTAAATCTAAATTATTTTTCTACTGTGATGAATTTGAACTCTAAGGTTTAATGAAGATAAGGTCAGAAGTGTACCTTTTGAAAAGCCATGTGTCTACTCAATAGTAAGCCCGACTGGGTACAATGAATGTTATTTCAATGGCAGATATATTTAGCTTGTCATTATGACATATAAAAACATTTCATATTAAGTTGTACCTTGTCTCAAAAAGTGTAACATATCTATAATCCTGTTCTGGTACCATGTAAAATATAATATGATTCCCCCCCCCTCTATCATTTAAGGTCCTTGATATCGCTGTTTAGGGACCTTCCATAGAATATCATGGAAGAATTCCAAATATATGGTGAAAACAGTAATACAGTTAATGCTAACGTTTACTATGTTAAAATGCAACATTGGTATTGGAATGTTGGATGTCTTTATTATTGTAAATTGAATAAAATTTCTGCTACAGATATATCTACAATATATTTCTAACATTTTGCATTCATACAGGTTATTTCACTCTCTCTTAACAGAAAATCTGAAACCTTTTGGACAACAACTGGGATGTTTCCACAGGAATTTATTATTTGTTTTCATAAATGTGTAACCATTAGCAAACTCACAATCCAGTGTTATTGTGGTAAGTTGATGTTATACAGCTAGGTTTTCATTTCTGAATTAGCATCTTTTCCTGCAAAAATATGTGTTATTTTTGCTTTAGGGCACAATCCAAGCCCTCTCTCCTGCTGGTGGGCTTTTGTGTAGCAGTGGATCTGTATTCTGGCTTCTTGTGGCCATAGCGGATGGTGGGGAGAGGCAAATGATCAGGCCCAAATTGGACTAGATCACTGTGGCAGCTCCAGGTCCCAGTGATGTTGCATGACATCAATGATTCTGGCTTGGTATCCATAAGATTTATGGCTGATTTAGCCCTGCCCCAGCCCACCATTTGAAGGCCCTTTTTCAGTGCCTTCCATAGGTTACTGCCAGAAGGCAGCTCTCCACCTGTCCACCCATTTTTGGGGGGCGTGGGGAGTGGGAAATTGGTTCTCACAGCAGCCCTATCCACCTGCACATTTGGCAACTAGCAGGGGCCCGCACAACTAGCAAAGCTGAGGAACACTGATCAGTGAGGTTTTGTGTAGGGTTCTGCGCTTGTGGTTCTATATAGGTTAGAGCAGCTGTGTAGAAAACTGTGTGAATGTGGGTGCTAGTTTGTGTATGAAAGTACAATGGATAAAGTACAACCACTTGTGGGGTTTTTTCACATGCAGAGGGGATTCAACTGATCACAAGGTTATAGATACATCCCAAATGCAACTCAGCCTAGATTTTCTGTGTCTTTTAACAGTTCTATATCTGATACTATCTGTGAATTGTCATAATTAATGAAATCTTAGGCATGATTGAACATTAATATTGTAATGTAAAGGCTAAGTACTACTTTGTTGATGAATTTTGTGTGAAACTAGGCAGCCTTAACCAAGAATTTCTTTTCTTAACACTGTCCTTAGTGCAGACATTACGGATTGAAAAAAGCGTGTCTAAAGATCCAGTTGATTTTGAAGAATGCATTGAAAAAGGTAATTCTTTACTTGATGTAACAGTTCTAATTAGGTGGATGATTGCAATTTGATGTACAAATCAGTTAAGGCTGCAATCCTATATCTCTTATTAGAAGGAAGTCCTATTGAACGCATTTGGAATAAGTTTGCATATACGAAGCAGGACTAGGATCAAAGCACACTTCTGTGATATCTAAGGAACCAATGGCTGGTTCTCCACAACTTCCAGATGCTGACTTGTTGCTGTTGCCTGCTTATAATTTGTTTTGTGCCATTCATTGAACAATTTAGTGCATTTTATATTACCCCATCTTATAGGGTTGTTGGTTGCTATGATTATTCAGATATTGTATATGAAGTGCTTGGAGCACTTAGCAAAAGTGATCTATAAATATCTGTTACTATTTGGAACCCAGGTGGTAATTTCTTACCTTCCATGACAATATTTTTCTGGGAAGCTATTAAATGTTTCCTTTGTCTATGTCTGCAATTGGTCTAAGAGTATTTTTTAAAAATAATATAGCAGTGAAAATATAGTACATTTTGAAGGGTCTTTGATAACCTTGGGTAGATTATTATGGGAGAAGTTGCTAATTTTAAACTATTTTAAAGTGGATTACATTGTGGCCCTAATGAAGCTTGGGACATACCATCTACGGAGTGTGTTAACTTTATTGGAGTTAATTTAGATCTTTACTAGGATTATGAGTTTTTGCACTCCAGTGAATTTTCAGATCCAGAATCTAAACATCATGTTACATATTAAGGTGCTGCTTGTTTGTTTTATGTTCAGAGTTGCAACATAAAGAAGGAGAACTTCAAACAGAAGAATTTTCGGTAAGTATATGCCATCTAGCATTAATGCAGTGTATGCAAAGAGTGCATAATGAATTTGTGGGGAAATCTTGAGTTAGCAAGGTAATGTAGACGTTAGTAGGAGCTTGATAAAATCTGAAGCAATGTTTTCATGTTCCTACTATTATATATATATCTATGCCTATGTTACATTTAACTGCTAAAACATAGAGGCCTTTGACAGTTCCATATCTGAACCAAAGTACTTTATACTTTTGAGTGATGACAGTTACCATTAGGGATTATGAACACTGACTGGTTTATGTATTTTTGCACATTTGCAGTGCAATCCTAAGCATGTTTGCCAAGAAGTAAGTCCCATTAAGCTCAATGGAGCTTACACATCAGTAAATGTATTTAGGATTGCACCCCCTGTAATGTGCAGGATTGTCAATATTCATCATTTTTTACATTAGCTGTATTATATGTGTATATGTATGAAAAGGAATAGTCATAATTATATCTATAGATATATCTTAACACTAAATGTGTAGTAATTTCTCATGATACAACTTCTATCATCATAGTTTGCTAAATTCCCAAGCCTCTTAAATATTAAGCAAAAAGCAGCAATATAGAGGAACGCTGATTCAGATCAAATTTTAAAAAATCAATTTGAAATTTACTTAGTAGCCTGATCTTGACCATACCTGTCATCAGCTCACTCCTGTAACCTGATTGTAATTTGGGGAGTTTTATACTACGTCTTTAGTATAGCAAGATTTAGATTCGGATTCTTTCTAGCATACAATGGTTTATTTTTCAATTAACTAAGTATTCCCATGCTGAGTATCAAACAACTACAGAATACATTTCATCTAAAACTAAGCGATTTCAAGTCATATTGATTTCAGTTTTTGTAAATTAAAAAAGCTCTTAAATCTCTCACATTGAAATTATTGCCATTGAAAAATGCTTCACTTGCACTGAATTGTGCCCATAGTTCTATAACTATTGATGTTGTTATTCTTATTCTTATTTCTTTTTGGCAGTTTCCTGAGATCCAAGCGACGTACTTGCGATTCATTATTTTGTCTGGCTTTGATGCTTTTGTGTCAGTTCATAGGGTGATAGCAGAAGGAATAACACAAGATAGTGAAAACCAAACTTAATGTGCTGCAATCACAACTGTATAAATATTGTACTGATATTTGTATTATAGATTATGTAATCCAAGCATTAAAGTATGTTTTCTAAACTGTGTCTTTTGTATATCTTTGTCACAGACTTTTTTGTTGTTGGTAAATTCTGTTAAACTATGTAGTAAATATGATACCTCTATTCCACTAGAACTCACCACTTCCTTCATCTAGGTTTATAAATGGAGAGTTCCTATTCACTCATGTCATGACCCCATTTGAGGGACATTCCTGACAACCTCTATTAATCTGAGACTATTTGAAATATTCCCTGCATTTTAGCCACTTCAGTGCTGGAGTGTTAGCCACTGTTATGCATCAAGAGGTCCTCTGACACAAATAAATTTTACAGTATTGTCAGAGCATTCAAAGTGGAGTGAACCACTTGTGTAAAAATGGTTAGCTATCTGTTTCAGAGGTATCCCTGACAGTTTTGATAACCCCTTTTATGAGTATGTGAAGTTCAAGCTTCTTGAAAGAAAGATCAAATCAACATCAGAGCACACCATGCAAAACCCTGGCCAATGCACTTACATCCATTGGATCCCAGTCAAGGTTCGATTTTGCTCAGGATAGCAACCCAAGGAGACAGGGAGTAAATTACAAACACCCAAGAAAAACCACAAACTGCTGAATGTAACTGAAGCTAATTACTTGGTTTATTGATATATAAACAATAATAGAGATGAACAATTGGAGATGATGTGAAATAGAATTATAAATGATACAGAATGCATATAGAAAATAGAATATATAGTAATGAATACAAAATACGATTAAATATTTAGCCATTGGATATGATTTGCATATTGATTAACAAATGTCATGCACTGACAAAGCAATCAATCCAAGTGAATAACATAACAGCTATCTCTCTCCAATCGATCTGTTGTAAATAATTCTACGTTCCTAGCATATTAGAGCAATGAAATTCATAGTTCCCAAGCATACAGCAATAGACCAGATCCTGTGGATCAGATTGTGAAGGTGGAAAGCAGCAGGAAAGGATAAAACCATAAACTGTGCAACCTTCCCCTCCCCAAATAAAAGATGTAGAAGAACTGAGCATGCCTTTTATATCAATCAGTAAAGGGACTATGGGGCTGGATCTTTCCATTAATTTTTTTTTCTTTCAGTTTTACTGTTTGTATGGACAGACTCCCATAAACATGGACTATGTATTACCATAATCCATATGGGAGAAGGAAGAAAGATGAACAAACGGGACCCTGTTGTACAAGTGTTTCTTCATGAAGGGAGCTTTGACACACTACCAGCATCAGTTTGCCAAGACATTAGGCTCTCACTTTGTTTAGGTGATGTGGTTGCTTTTCTGCCACTCTGCAGAATGCCAAGTCACTGGAAGCCTTGACTGAAAACAGCAAAAATGTGCACTCAGATTCAAGCAGCTTTCACAGGAAAGAGCCAGACATGGTACAATGTCCATTTTACTCCATCATGGCTGTTCTATTGTATGCACAGAACATATCGTCATGGTTGGATGTAGGCCAAGCAAGACCCAGATAAGCAATATTTAGGATCAAAAGGACCATATGACTAGTCTCAGATACACAAAGGGCCTCTGAGCTTGCAGTTTCTCAAAGAGTAGCTTTTCACATCACATGCCATACTGCTTTTGAAACTGGGAAGAATTTCAAGTGTATTTCGGTAAATATGGCAAGGATGGAGAACCTGTGGCCCTCAACATATTGTTGGAGTCCAGGTCATATCAGGCTAAGGCAGCATGTTCAACCAAGCATGCTATATGGCATGGGGTTCCCAGTTTGCTTTTTTAAGCCAAATGTAAAATAATCTCAACAGGTACATTTGTATACTTGGGAACGCTTATAATATCTTAAGAAGCCAGATTCATAGGTAGTGTTAACAACAACAAATAAAGGTAAAGGGACCCCTGACCATTAGGTCCAGTCGTGACCGACTCTGGGGTTGCAATGCTCATCTCACTTTATTGGCCAAGGGAGCCGGCGTACAGCTTCTGGGTCATGTGGCCAGCATGATTAAGCTGCTTCTGGCGAACCAGAGCAGCGCACGGAAACGCCATTTACCTTCCCGCCGGAGCGGTACCTATTTATCTACTTGCACTTTGACGTGCTTTCAAACTGCTAGGTTGGCAGGAGCTGGGACTGAACAACGGGCGCTCACCCCGTCTCGGGGATTCGAACCGCCGACCTTTTGATCAGCAAGTCCTAGGCTCTGTGGTTTAACCCACAGCGCCACCAACAACAACAAATAGTGTGCTATAATTGCACACTAGCAACTAACTAGTACACTAACATTGCTAGCTGGACAGATCCACCTAAAATTACAGTATTCCTTCCAAGGCATTTGTTCTAGCAATGGTCTGAGTTGGATAAATATTCAGGAATCTTCTGGCATCAAAATCTCTCCTGCATATTATCTATCTAATACAGCCTTAGAAAACAAAGAGCTGAAAGCGATCAGTTATGGAATAAGCCTCCGTCTTTCACCAATGCAACCACCACCATCCAGCATTCTGTAGTTGGTGTTTCTCCTTTGCTCCTTTTGACAACCACAATATCAAACGATGACACTTAAAAACAGCAAACCTGTAATGATGGTATGAGACAGTTTGATCATAATAATTTAGTATATTGTTTCTGTTAATATTTTTTTTTTGTAAATCAGGTCACAGCCCCTTGTTTTAAGCTATGACCATCATAAACAAATATTAATAGAAACAAGACTAACAAACCATTACAATATCTCAGAAATTTTCTATAACCTCCTTGAATAAACATTACAAACGTTAGACATGCTACCCATACCACTGCTCTGTTTTGACTGAGAAAGATAATCTGATCTCCTGAAGAAATAGTCCATTCTAGCAGAGGAAGCAGCTGCAAGTGCAGCTGCACAATCCAAAAACCTCCTTTCATCTTAGCTGTTTCCAGCTGAATAGCTAATGTTTGGGAGAGACCCGCAGGCCAAGGATCCCCCACCCCTGGCATACAGGCTGTTTAATGTGGCAATTCCTTCATGTGGAGCCACCTGCCATGCACTGCACCACAACAGTTTTTTGTTTTGTTATGTAGTGTTGTCAGGGATGGGAGATCATTGGAAGTGTCCGGTGAGCCACTTCACATTAATTGCTTGTTCCATGGAGCCATCTTTATACAGCTGTTTCTCAAATTACTATGGGACTGCTGTTTTCATATGTTACTTAGGCCACAATGATTGATATTTGCAACACTTGCAGGCTGCACTTCAGTTATTTAGATGCTTAATTTAGTGTGTGTATTTGCGCTCCTTATATTGAAGACTAATGATTGCTTTCTAACAGTCTGCCAGTTTTCCTCGTTCCTACTAAATTGGATTTTTTCCTTTGTATATATTATAAATCTCTTCTAAATGAATATGAATACCTTTAAAAATTGGTTGTATCCATGTGGACATTTGTGGAGAAGATAACACACAAACCATGAGTTTCCCAAGGTGCAGAAGATCTATACCTTTTTTTTACAGTTTGGTGGGACTTTATTTCATACTTGTCTGACTCTGTTGTGTTGAACTTTCTGTCTCCCTCGTGTCAAGAAATTTTGCTATCTTAAGACCACCGCTCATCAGATGCAAGGATTTATGTTGATGGAGTATGATGGCTCTGCTTTTCATGTTTATTCTTTATATTATCATTTCTCAATAAATCTATAAAATAAAGTAAGAATTGGTTGTATCCAAAGAAGTTTTCCTGTTAGCACAAAGACTTGCATGCACACTAGAACTTCCTCTCCCAACATCCTTCTCCCTCCAATCTGATCCAGAGGGCAGAGCAACCCCCTCAAAATATTATCGGGTAGAAAAGGGAGGGGAAGTTCTATTGGGCAGGCAGAAGTCCATGCACTAGTGGGATGACTTCATGGGTTGTATGTAGCCTTTAATCAACAGACTATGACGTTACTGTATTGTTCACATATGAGATTGTTATTAGGCCTGTTTTATAGTTCTAAAGCAGTTTTTCCAAGACTTCACGTACTTCTTCTGGGTGATAATTCCAGGGTCCCACTCCACCCTGTAAAAGAAATACCATTATGAGCAATTTCTAGGGAGGAGGATGCAGGTTGTACAAAAGTGATGCAATTAATTACAGATATTCCTCATCTTCATGAAAAGTATTTAGTGAGACAATATTTGGCACCAGCTAATTATTTAACAATTAGATGTCAAAAATAGAATTCAAAATGGTTTGCAATTATACAAATACTGTATCTCCCAACTAAATTATTGTTTTCCATCTCATGTGAGATGAGAGGCAAAATTACACAAGTGATTACACTGGGAGAAAGGGTGAGAAATAAATTCAAGGAACTAAATAAATGCATGCTGTGTTTTTTTGTTAAGAAAAGCAGGCTGTTGTTCTGAACAGATAAGCAAACACATCGCGCTCCTGCAGCATTTCCTTCAGGTTCAAGTCACTCCCAAACTGCTTTTTCTCCCACAAGGTCCCAGGTGCTTGTTCGACAAGTACATGGAATCCCACAGGGCAAGGGGGAAAGGAACTAGGTTTGGAAACCTTAAGGTGGAAGAGGGTTAAACACCTCTTTATCTCTAGTCTGCTCAGCTCAGAATGGCAACCCTCCAAACCTGATTTCCTTCACACATTTCCTTGCACATATTTATATGTAATGCATATTTTGCAACTATACAAGCACGAGAAAGAAACACAATGTAGTTGCCAGCGTAGCTAACAGGGTGCCCTCCAGATTTTGTTGGGCTAAAACTGCTGGAGTAAAACTTCTGGAGTCTTTTCTTGAAGGCACTACGCAGGTTACCCCTGCAGTAGACTACTGTATCTCTTTCTCTTTAAGGAGATTCAAGTTGCAGTTCTCATAGAATTGAATCTTGGTAAAGTTAATGACATTTAGAAACAGGTAGGTAAATTCAGGAGGCCTGCTAAGTCAAGGCGGATTCCAAGTTAACTCTAAAAGAAGACAATGAAATGGATGTAGTCTCCACTTTCATGAGAAGGTTCTTGGTTGACTCACACCAGGGTAGGAATTATTCCGTACCTTTTCTTAATAATATGATCTAAGGCACTCTGGCTACCCAGACCAACTATCATGTTGCGATACATGCTGTGCTGAACGCAAGGGTCCTACCAAACTAATAACATTTTTATTACCTTGTAGATAATATTTCCTTTTTGAAGGACATAAAGCCTTTCTGGTAGAGCTGCATACTTGGAACTGCTTAGGTTCTCCATTGTGTCTACAACCACTGGACATGAGGGATTCTCTTTCAGTAGGACCTGTGCAGCCTGGATACGCTCTTGGAGGGTTTGATGACTTTTAATGGCAATATTGTTCTTAAAAGCCCATCCATCTAAAGCAAACAGCATGATTAGGCTAATCATATAGCATCTAGTCATAGCAACATTTATTAATAACCTTCAGAATTGTAGAATTGTATGTTGGAGTATTAAGTTGGATAATAAAATTTATATTTTAATCCAGTTTTTACTGATTTATAAATGAGGCAAACTTGGCAAAAGGTGGTATTCAACTTAAGTTTTATTCGGAGTAGATCTATTAAAATTATTGAACCTAACTTTGCCATGTTTATTAATTTCAGTGGGTGCATTCTCAGTGAAACTTAGTTGAATACCACCCAAAGTATTTAAGTCCTCATTTTTAAAATTGATGTGGCTAACCAAGCACCCTAGTTTTGAAGCATTTGTTTTGATTTTCAATACTGAGACCAAAAGGTTAACATATTTAGAGGCATACAAGCACTTTCTTGCATCTTCTAATCCCTTTTAAGAAATTAACAATTAAAACAGATACAGGAAATCTGTGACCTTCCAAATATTGTTGGATTACAACTCCCATCATCCCTGACCATTGTCCATGGCTGGCTATGGCTGATGGGAGTAGGAATCCAACAACATCTGGAGGATCACTTGTTCCCTGTTCCTGAATTTAAAATATGCTATAGTAGTGTAGTTACTGTCTATATGCTATGACAGTAATGGGGCACCTGAGGCCCAGGGGTGAGGGCAAATGTGGCCTTGCAGGCCTCTCTATCTTACCCTTAAAACTATCCCCAAGTGATATACCCTCCTCAGCCATGCTCCTCACCAGCCCTGATTTGTACCCTTCTTGAGTGTTTTTGCTTGACTGGATAGAGGATAGAGAGGGATGTGTGAATGTGTGTAGAAATTACCCATAGTAATCTTACTTTACCTGAGGCATGAGCTTCTTCAATGTAGATTATAAGGAAATCTGCTGCAAATCTGAAGTCTTCGACGAGCTTCTTGAATTTGCCAAATTTGAACATAAATGAAGGTCAGGTACAGCTTCCAAATGCCAAGACCAAAGGCCTCGTTCCTGCAACAGACATAAGCAGTCTTCAAAGTGTAATGAAACTAGAATTATAGTGTTTTCCTTAAAAAGTACCAGTCAATAATTCTTCCACATTCCTTGTACGCAGGACATCTAACATTTGATCCTATGGGAACTCAAACCTTGGGAGACAAGCAGGATGGCATTCTACTAATGTATCCCATTACAGCAAGGATTTCTGCTTGCACAATGGGACTTCCTCTGCTCCTCTGTGCACACCCTGCAGCCTCCTCAAATCTGTTCCATTGGGTTAGGGAAACTCATAGAATGCATTTAATGGGGGAAGGGGAGGAGAAGGAGATGGAACAATTGCCTTAGCTCTATGCCAGATTCCACACATACATTTTCCAGTATGCTAAGGGTGCTTCCATTTATCCTGCATCTCAAATGGGCCACCTACAACCTCATAGAATCATATAACTGAAGAGTTGGAAAGGACCACAAGGGTCATCTAGTCCAGCCCCAGAAATGCAGGAATCTTTTCACCAATGTGAGGCTTGAACCCATGACCCTGAGATTAAGTGTTTCATGCTCTGCTGACTTAGCTAGCCATTATGATCTTCATGGTATCTGTTAAGTTGTGGGTGAACATATCAGACGACACAGTGATTCTTCAAACAGCTCTTGTTTATTCACAGCCCAGAACAGAACTGAACTGAAGGGTTCAGCCAGCCTGCTTATGTAGAGTTCCACTACAACGCAACAGTAACAACTTTCTGTAACTATCCAATCACTGACCGTCACTTTCAATTCCTTATTTGATTATATGGACCTGAGTGAAAACTATCTATAGTATCCCCCTGCTGGCCCAGGGTGAGAACTTCAGTACAGTGGTACCTCGGGTTACATATGCTTCAGGTTACAGACTCTGCTAACCCAGAAATAGTACCTCGGGTTAAGAACTTTGCTTCAGGATGAGAACAGAAATCATGCTCCGGAGGCGCGGTGGCAGCGGGAGGCCCCATAGGCTAAAGTGGTGCTTCAGGTTAAGAACAGTTTCAGGTTAAGAACGGACCTCCGGAATGAATTAAATACTTAACCCGAGGTACCACTGTACATAACAGTATCACCCTTTCATGACAGTCTATGAAATATCTTTCTTTGGTTCTTATTCCAAAACACATTTTGCCTCAGTCATACTCAACAACCAAGAACGCACAGACCATACAGTGTAAGTTTTGAGAATGCGCATATGCATGCTTTGACTTTTCTGTGCATTTTAAAGACTTTGCAGTTACTTATAAAGTGCAGCTTAATGATTGAAGAGTATGTTGTAAGAGAGAGAGCAAAGTGTGTTTTGTGTTTGTTCTTTGTCCTGACAGTACATTTGGGCAACCTGGAGCTTTAGTAATCACTGTCTCTTTTCTAGACCCACATCATGTACTTAAAAGAAATTCAATGCATTTTCAAAGCACATGGTTACCGGAAACTGTCATTTTCTCTTCTCCCTCTTGCCAGAACTACAATTCCTTACACCCTTACCAGTCCCCATAATTCTTTGAGGGAAGTTATGTGCTTTGAATGTATGGTCTGGATCTGACCAGGGAGAAGAGAGTCTGAGATCTGCTGCTTACTTACTGAAGTTCTTCTCAAGTCATTAATATGCACATGACCTTGCCATTTCACCACCCAATTTGTTCACAGTTAATTCCAGATAGTTACATCTGGCCTGAGTTGTTTTGTGCCTTTTGTAACCTTCCTCAATTTTCTAAATATGTTCTGGTTCAATTCAGGCTGCACACCCACCCACTTAATTATTGTTTAATGTGATGTCTAAATTGTCAAACCATGGTTCACGATAAGCTAACAGTACAGAATCAGAAACCATGTTTTGAAATGAGTTGCCAAATGGCAGTTTGTGTTCATAAATACCAGGAGACCTTTAAAAATATTCAACTTACCATGCATGAAGTCCAGTATGTGACGTATTTCCCCTCTAAAATCTACTAGAGGGGTGTTGGGAGCAGGACAGCCTTGAGACACTTCGTCTTCTAGCCTTTGCCATCTGACTTTCAAGACGAAGAGTAAGTACTGGAAACTGAAGAAAGTTGGACCCCAGTTTTCATAGTCGAAATTGGGGTTTCTTGCCATGCTGCTCTTTCCCCCTTGTTTCAAAATATATCTCTTCGCGGTAGCTGGGAATAAGATCAAGCAGATTTTACCAACAGCCGTAAAGAAGCACACTTCAAAGAGAATCCAGAACTTTTGCACCAATGTCCTGATTTTGAACATCTTGCCAGAATGAGAGACGGCTGTGTTGTGCAAAGTAGAGAAAGGGGGAAAGAGGGGGAAAGTAGATGAAGTAGCTTAGCTTTTGAACATGCATATGCAAGACTTCTGCTATTGGCTCACCAACTGCCAACTGCCATTCTAAAGGTTACGGTAACTGAAATGTTAATCAGAATAAATAATTTGCAGTTTCCAGGAATCAAGGGTGTATCCCTTCTCCTGTGCTGTAGGGTTTGTACTTGTTCCAATAGTATTTCGGTGCACCAATTATTACTGCTGGAGGATTCAGAACCAGGATCACTTTTTAGAACGATCTAATTTGTTTGAACTGAGGAATATGAACAGGAATTAAATTTTTTGTTTGTTTTTAAATCAGAATTCCTGACCTCCCCACCACCACTTGACATCTTTTAAAAAGTAAGTGTGGCCTTTGTGCATATCAGCAGTATGGATAATTCCCATCTCCCTTTAATGTCCTGTTGCTATTTGTATTGTGCATGTACGCTGCTGCACTTGCTCTCACAACAGCCACTGCTCCCAGTGGCGTAGCGTGGGTTGTCAGCACCCGGGGCAAGGCAAGTAATTTGCGCCCCCTAACCCGGGGCAAGGCAAGTAATTTGCGCCCCCTAACCCCTAACCTGCCGCCGCTGCCAGCTTCTTCTTGCTGCTGCCTGGTCTGGTCTGGTGTGGTTCTCTCCTGCGCTCAGCACTGCGCTGGGCGGCCGCTGCACTGTCCCTCCCCCAGATAGTCCCTCGCTCTCTCTCCGCACCGCACGCCTGGCACCCACCCCCTCCACAGTGGGCGGCGACCCAGCGGCTCGGATCGGATTCGCACAGCCAGCACTGCAGTGAGAGAGTGAGCCAGGTAGGGGCAGAGAGCTGCGAGTGCGAGCGCGCCCCCCCCAGATGTTGCGCCCGGTGCGGCCGCCCCCCCCTGCACCCCCCACGCTACACCACTGCCTGCTCCCATTTCACATATGAAAGCAGAATGCTTGAGGCTGTGTGGCAGCGGAGGACTTCTGTTTACTTTTAACAGCTGGGCAATCCAACAAGCATAAAGATTAAGCAACAGGTAGAGTTTGGTCTATTGCGTCTCTGAATAACACGGTTGTGAAAGACGAAGGAGCTGCCGGGAAGAAAACAAACCTGTTTATCGGCGTCGCCCTGCTCAGTTCCCACACATCTCTTTTGGAGGGAGTGTTTCTTCTTCACTTGAAGGGAAGATGTAACAGTTTGTTCCGCCTTCAGGGGCTGAAATCTTCCTAGCGAGATCATTAAGGAGGGTCGTGTGAAGGCGGTGCTGCGCTGCCCATCGGAGCAGAGAACGGGGTTCTTGAAATCATGGTGCGAGAAGGAGGGAAAGAGGCTGTTTGAATGAGTAACCAGTTCAAGAACCTGCAGGCAGGCAGCCCTTGGAGCTTACTCCCAAGGGAGCATGCATAGGATTGCAGTTTGTCCTTTACAAGCAGCTCTGCAAAAGGCAGAGCTGCAGCTTGGAAGGTTAACAGTTACATTTATTGCGGCACAAGCTTCCGCACCCCTAATCTCACCTGCCGCGACAAATCTGCTGGCCTTTATAAGGCGCCCGGTGCCAACTGGAGGCGCTGCTCGCTTTCTCTTTAAAGGGAGGGGACAGGAGAGCGACAGAGAGACGCGCCGGTCGGCTCGGGCCTCTTAAAGGGCGCCCTGTCTCTTTAAGGAGGAGAGAAGTTAAAGCAGCCGCCGAGCCCTTGCCGTTTCCGGCAACACAGGCCCTCGGTACGTAGCGTCCCTTTTTTGGCACCGGGAGGTAGTGGCCGCGGCGCCGCCTCGTGGAGTGGGTGGGTGGGAGGGAGGGAGAGGGTCCATCCTGCGGCCTGGCCCAAAGGGAGGCTTCACACGTTAGGGGGAAAGGAAAGCGAAAGACCCGTGTCTGCGCGGGTGGAACACCACCCCCTTGCCGGCTCCCTGGTGCGCAGACCCCACGTTCGAATGATGCAGCCGGGGGCTTATTCATTGCGCCCAAATAGGACCACAGGGAAGGGAAGCGATGGCTGCTGCCCCTCTCTTCCCGCCATCAGAACCATCTCTTAATACAGATGGGTCCCTCCTTCGTGTCCTTCAACCGCCTTAGCAGTGCCAAGGGTGGGTTTTCTCCCTCGCAGCCACCTTTATGGCATTAAATATGGAAGCGGCGGTGATTTGCATGGAACCGGGAAGTGATTTTGGGCTGACACATAGATAGGTAACGAGCGCAAGGCTCCTGGTTACATCAAGGCTTGTCTCTTGCTACGTCTTCAGTCTCCATGTAATAAAAGCGTATTTGCTTGGAAGTTAGCTTCATGGGTTCCCCAAAAGCACTTCAGGGTTGGGTATTTTGGGGGGGGGGGGCTGTTAGGCACTGGGTAGTTTTTTCTTCCCCTGCTGGAAGACTGCAGTGGCCAGAATACCTGCCTGCCTGCTTTCCCATACCTTGACCACTACAGATTTCCAGTAGGATATTCCGTCAGCAACCTTAGGACTTGAAAGATAAAGCAGCACGAAACTGCTTCTGAGGAAGTGCCCCTAGATTTTGTGTATGTGGTGTAAGAAGCAGCAAGAGGACCAGGAAAGATACTGGGGGGCTAATGCTACCGTAACGGTACCTCTCGGGCTGTGACCACATAGTAAGACAGCCATCCAGGGCAACCGCCACTGTATGGATCTGGCAACTTTTCACCATACCACAGTAAATCACTGAAGAGAATCATTGGCAGTGGTGCAGATTTGTAGGGCGTTTGACATGCGTACAGATACAGTGCAGCCTTCATCCTGTGTGTTTGTGACTTTTTGTTGCCTTGCACAAGGCAAAGATGACAATATATTATTTAAAAAGAACATTAGGAATCACATTTGAATTTCTAGCAGACATCAGGTTGCTTTTTTGTTTGTGTGATTCAGGCCCTAGACTTTTGAGTTTGCTTTTTGTAATCTAGTTTATTATATTAATTGCCAGAAAGGTATTTGCACCCAGGTTAGTTGGCTTGTATGTTTCTATTTAAAAAGCTGTAGTAAGGAGGGATTGCTTTCCTTTTCCCCTGTTATAGTCTGCCTGAGCCGTTTATTTGCGATCCTCGGATGAAGGGCGGTATAGAAATTTAGTAAATAATAATAATTCTGCCCGTTATATCTGTATTTATATCATTCTCCTTATTGCTTGTAGTAATCTGGATGAAGTGGACTAATCTTGTTGGGAGTCTATCTGAAGGTTTCTTCAGATTTCCAGGATGTTTCATAGATTCCAGAGCTCTGTGATTCAGTTTTGTCAATATGTGAATAATAGAGTTCCATTTTTAATCTGAAATTGTATTTAACCTGCTTCATGTTTTCAAGCTATTTTTCACTTCTGAGCACTTCGTTGGGACATTGGTGCATGAATGGCAACTGTGGATGACCTAAAGTTTCATGGTAACTTATAAAATTACACTTAAAATCTCTGAATTATTCTGCAGTATGTGCATGGGGCCATTGCATTAATACCACATATAATTAATCCATGTTTCATAATGCACAGTTTTGTGAGCTCAACATTACTGCTGATAGTTTTAAAAGCAACGTTTATCAGTTATGGAACTGAGCTCAGTTGTCTCTACATAATGGGAATATTATGGGAAAAGTGATAGAGCGTTTTGCGCATGAAGAGTGCATTAAGTAATAGCTTAAAGTTCTGCCAGTTTGCTAGGTGCTTATTCTAATTAGGACTGAAAGCCCAGTTACAGTTCCTACAGTTAGGTAGTATGCCACTGGTTCAAATGTATAGAAAGCCGACAGTTACAGCAGACAAGTAGGAGGAGTGACTCTTTTTGGAGCTTGCCATTGTGAAAATTGCAGTAGATGTGAACTGTTTCTGTTCTGGCAGTCTACTGCAGTTCTAATTACTTAAAATGTGTGTGGGTTTATACCATTAGTATTAATTTGTCTCCTGCACCTATTGATTTATGTTTCTGTGCTGCTCCCCTTTCAATATGCACTAGTTCAAATAGCCTTTCTGTCTAGTGAACTCAACCCTAGGGTATAGATTCAGGTCTGCCATCAGCTAGTGTGCAGGAGGTAGACCAGTAGCACATCTTACTCGGAAAAAACAAAATCTTTTTAACTGAGCGCCAACACAAGCTTTGCAACATAATGATGGGAGAGCCCTACTAATTTCATACAGTTGCATGCCCTGACAGTTAGCAATGTGCAAATCTAAACTTCATTGGAATGACTTGTCTTTCAGAATTTGATGATGCAGCCAATTTGTTGGCAGCAAATCCGGATGCTGTCACAATAAGCATTGATGAACCAGCTGAGAAACCAAAAACAAAGCATGGACATCTGCAAGATTCTGGGAGAGAGGAGGATGATGAGCTATTGGGGACAGATGATTCTGATAAGACTGAGGTTAGAGGACAATGTAAAGATGTTTTCTGACAAACTGATTTTCCTCCTCAAGCTTTTAATTAGTACAACAGCTATTTTAAATAAATGGAATATGTTGTGTGTAAATAGCAGCAGAAGCCACTCGGGGTAGTCATCTGTGAGAAGGAGAAAACATAGGATAGTCCTTGGTCAGGCTGCTCTGTAGCAAAAAGATTGTATTCCTGAGAAGTTTAATACCCCAGACAGGGTGTTGGATGGGTTCCTAGCCTTCCTAGAGAAGTAGGCACAGTATTGGAAGATATCTCATGGGGTGTAGGTTGGAATGGGGATAGGAGAGCTTTTTTGTTATCATTATTCACTTGCTGTTTTTTCTGTTAGCCCTGAGCTGGTTTGTGAAAGTGCTCTCGTACTTGTTACAATCTCAGGTGGTAAGCACTACATTAATGGTTTGGGGCACTTGTATATGTAAGCAGATATTGAAGAAAAATAATTAACTTCAGAATATTCCCTGTGAAAACTGTTCTACATGGCTTGTTGGTGCCCTTTTACTGAATTGCTTTCTATTGAATTTCTTTCTTTCTAGCCACTGGAAGATTTGTTCAGTGGCAATACTTTCCCCGCTTTAACCAGAGGTGTGTGAATCCTCTGTAGTGCTGTGTGTGGCTTTCCCACAGGACTGCAAATTGGAAGATATTATATATAGCACATATAACAGGCAGTGATGAAATAGATACTTCCTGAGTGGAGTGGCTAGAGTTGACTGAAGGACACGGGGTTGGTACCAGGTTGTCTGAACTTGTGGCCGGTGGCCTGACAATACCACACACACTGTTTCAGACAGATGGGCTTGAAGAATTAGCAGGGTGGTAACAATAATATATTTGACATACATTTTGCTGAAAATTCTTCTTCCAAGTTGAAATGTCTTTTCCCACTTTGCTCAAATATATTTGCAATTCCTATGAGTTAAAAAGACCTGCCTGTTAAAATGACCCGCTAATACTGAATTAGCAATCTTTTTCTCTTCTTCTAAAATTTCAGTTGCTTGCCGGACAGAAGAAAAGTGCCCCATTCTGGACATTTGAGTATTACCAAACATTTTTTGATGTTGATACATACCAGGTTTGTAATTTGCAGTAATGTCTCTATTAAGGCACCATGCGCAAGTGATCTTCAGCTTGCTTTTTTGTGCATAGCAGAGCTGGTAGTAGATACTATCTGCAGCTGTTCAGAGTTCATCATGTTTCCATATTCATAGGTCTCCAAACAAAAAAAGTACAAATGATTCATTCTTTTTGAAAATGTATCTGGCCTCTTGCTCCCTGCCACTTGAAATTGTCAATACCAATCAATGCATGCGTGATTACTACTTTGGTAGCACTGTTATAATAATTATGAGCAGAGTTTGCTGTGCACTTCAGTCTCTGGAGTTCTGTCCACAAATGCAACCTGTTATTCAAAGTGCCGCATGCTTGCACCCTTTACTACTGTGTGCTGAGTCATCAAAATTCAATAGCAGCTTAACTGTGGATGTTAACTATGGAAATAATAGGACAAGTGTTATGCATCAATATAACAATATAAGAAGTAGGTGGGGCGGAGGGATAGGCAAACCATTCTTACAACTGAAGCAAGAAGAAAATACAGAGGGGATATCCAGACAACTGTGCCATTTCAAACACTCAAAGCAATTATCTAGTTCAGATGTCACAATAATTTAATTAAATAATTTAATAAAAATCATTTATCTTCAGTCAAATGTTTTGTATTACTTTTATTAGGTCCTTGACAGAATCAAAGGTTCTGTTTTTCCAGTACCAGGGAAAAACTTTGTAAGGCTGTATATTCGAAGTAATCCAGATCTTTATGGTACGTGCAAATGCTAAAATTGTCATGAAAGAACTTCAGTTTTTTCCAACACTGGGTCAGTCAGTCAGAATAAATGATCTTTTGCTTTTGTTTCCATTAAGGTCCCTTTTGGATATGTGCCACGTTAGTCTTTGCCATTGCTATCAGTGGCAACCTTTCAAAATTTTTCATCCATCTGGGCAAACCTGATTTCCATTATGTGCCTGAATTCCGAAAAGGTTTGTGTTAAAAGCTGTATTCCAAATACATTTGAATTCCTGGTGGTTCACTGTTCTAGCTAAGATAACAGAAGGAGAAATTTAAGATAGTTAGCCACCATATAAAAGGTTTTGTTCTGAAGTACATGGCAGTTCAAGATACTAAGTTCCTCACCAATCTAGAAGCAAGGAAGAGGCTGTAGATATGGTGTGTATAATATTGCCTGACCTAGACTGAGAGCTTAGGCAAGTGAAGACAGGAATGGCTTAGGGAGCAGCCAGGCAGATCTGGGTGACCATAAGAGAATGCATGTATCAGGTAATTGTTCTTAGTTATGTATGGGTGTTGAGTTATAGAGGCTCTGTAACTTTGGCAGCCTAATTCAGTGTTCCATTTCTCTTACTGAGTGACAGAGATAACAGAGGCATATTTTAAGGTGTGTCAATATGCAGCCCAGGGCAGCCCGTGAGACCTGATTTCAAAAGGCTAACTGCTGCCAGATGATTATCAATCAAACACAGAGTAATGCAGCCAACTGTTATGTAGTTTTAATTTACATCCTTTGAGTTCAGTATTTCTATGATGTGATAGCTTTGATTATTTTGCTGTGATTTTGAATGCTGAAATAAATCTCTTTACAGTGTCCATAGCTGCTACAGCCATCTATGCATATGCTTGGCTAGTTCCTCTAGCTCTCTGGGGATTTCTTATGTGGAGAAACAGTAAAGTTGTGAACATTGTATCCTACTCATTTCTTGAGATTGTGTGCGTTTATGGCTATTCACTTTTCATTTATATTCCAACAGCGGTAAGTTGAATATAAAGAATTCCTGAGTATATGAAGAGTCTTGAGGAAGTGCTGAATAAATTGTTTTGATTTTTTTATAATATAAACAGATCAATACAGATTGTTGACATTTTATATGGGATGTTTAGATGAGAAATCCATGCATGGCCTGCTTAATTCACCTTGGAAATACTGGACAAAATTCACTGAGATTTGCCCTAAGTTGCAGAAATGTGCATTCATAATTTAATCTGAACTAAGGAAGGGATGCTTCTTGCTGTTCCCTCCAGCTGTTATGCACATGGATTCCATGCACTATGCTGTTTCAAGTGGCTACACTGAGGAATGCTTTTCTGTAGGGCTGATGCTTGAACATGGGTGCCATCTGAGATGCTGTTGAAATCTTTTGACAGATCCTTTTTTTTGAGACCCCCTTAGTTGACAAATGAAACAAAAAAAAAGTGTATCGAGTATCATCAGTATCTTAACTTGTTGAAGGAAGGGAGGGATTGATGGTGGACTTTGGATAGTAGCAATGCAGAGTATTTTCCTGGAAACAGCCATTGCCTACTGTTCACTACAGGGACACGGGTGGCGCTGTGGGTTAAACCACAGAGCCTAGGACTTGCTGATCAGAAGGTCAGTGGTTCGAATCCCCACAATGGGGTGAGCTCCCGTTGCTCAGTCCCTGCTCCTGCCAACCTAGCAGTTTGAAAGCACGTCAAAGTGCAAGTAGATAAATAGGTACCGCTCCAGCGGGAAGGTAAACGGCGTTTACGTGTGCTGCTCTGGTTCTCCATAAGCGGCTTAGTCATGCTAGCCACATGACCCAGAAGCTGTACGCCAGCTCCCTCGGCCAATAAAGCAAGATGAGCGCCGCAACCCCAGAGACCGTCATGACTGGACCTAATGGTCAGGGGTCCCTTTACCTTTACCTTACTGCTCATTACATATGCATCATTGTGTACTGTATTGTGGGCCACAGTCTTGAAGAGCAGCCAATTTATAACTTTACTCAGTATTTAGTTCAAGACATTGGTTATATATAGAAACCGTTTGTGGGTGCTCTTACTAATTTTCTCATTAAAATCCAGAAAAGTCTGTTTCTGTAAGGTTTTATCTGATTCAAATCAGCAAAAACTAGAACTGCATTTCCTTTCTTTTTCTTTACAGATATTGTGGATTATTCCACAGAAAGCTCTCAGATGGGTTTTGGTGGTATTTGCCTTGTGCCTTTCAGGATCTGTCTTAGTGATGACATTTTGGCCTGCTGTTAGAGATGACAACCGAAGGATTGCAGTGGCTACAATTGTGACTGTGGTACTTCTCAATGCCTTGCTTGCTGTTGGTTGCTTGGTATGACAGTTGTTTCCTAACTTTTCAATAGTTTTTTCTTAGGTCAGTTTTCATGAACAGTTAAAAGCTTCACCTATGGAGACCTTTACTCATGGAGAAAATCTGCAATCCTCACAAATAAATGTGTTTGTACTTACTGTAAATAACTCTAGAAATGGGTAGCATTTTAAAAATAGGATTTCTGTACCAAGTCATGTCTACAAATGCCTATCAGTGACTGGCTTAAAAGCTGTTGTAAGTGGCTAAGTGTTCCTATATTGGAGTAGGGTATAAAACCAGTATGTTGAAGATGCTTAAATCCCATGCCTTGAGCACTTGCTTGCTTGTGTAAACTTTTTTGGCTTATTTACCCTGGAAATTTTAGTTTTGGTAACTTTCATATAATTAATTGATGCTATAATCTGTTTTTGTTTCATTTGTTCACTAAATCAATATAGTCGGTATTGCAGTCATCTTTTAAAATCCAGTGGTAAAGCTAATGGTTGTATTACATCTTCCCTGCCCACATAAGCAATACAAATGTAAAAAGTACAGTATAAAGGTTAACCTGTGATATTCGTAATATACTACTGTCCCTTCTTCTCACCTTCTCCAATAATGTAGGCATACTTTTTTGATGCCCCTGAACTGGATGTTGTTATGCCAACTACTTCACTTCCACAAAATGTAACAATAAGAGCAATGAAGGCACAGTAACAAAGGTAAGCATTTCAAAAGTTTCGCCCTATGTTGGTGGTCTTGCTATAACTCGCTTCAATTTAAGCAGTGATGCTTGTTGGGTCGAATTCTATGTTAAGTGTGCTTGGGTTCTCAGGTGGGTCTTCTAATTACATCCTTTCATGCTGTGCTTGTGCCACAGCAGCTGTGATGACACCCTGCACAAGGCAAGTGTGGCACTGCTGGACAAATTAAGCAGCCTTTTAATTCCCCTCGCCATCATGAATGAATTTCAGCAACTCACCTATGCGGGGAAAACTCAATATATGAGCCTGGAGATACCAGTAGGATAGAGGCAAAATGCCCCTAGTAGCCCTGAACCTTAAAAATCAATTTTGCTCACAACTGCATAGTATCTTGTGATGATTCTTGGTCACAGTGAAATGTGAGGAAATGCTGTAAACCCACTTATCACTCCCCACCCTCCCATTTAGACAAAGTACATCTGACAGTTCTTTACATGATAGCATACAGAGGCAGTCATGTTTAATTAGCTAACAGGCTTGCTTCAGTGCTTATCTGTATCCTTCTGGGTGCATTTCATGGATATGATCATTTTTTGTTACCAGATGAGTATTTCTACAGATTAGAATTAGAACTGGAATACATGAGGGCCCACATCCAAAATCTGAATATGTTCTATTAAAATAAAAATGGACCTTTGCAACGTATCTGTACAATTAAAACACATTAACAAAACTGCAACGAAACTAAGAAGTGCTTCAGAACAAGGACAAATGCAAGTTTACAGGTTTTGCTCTCCTTTCTAAGTTTTTTATTCTGGACAAATTGTGTAGACAGTAGCAAAGATGCTCTAGAACGTGATGCCTTCAGCATTCTGCATTTTAGATTCATAATACTAGCTTGCTTGTCTTTCCCTCCTCAGATATATATTTCTTCATCTGTGGGATATTGCTTTATTGGGGCTTTCCCATATTGAAAAAAAGAAAACCCCAAAGATCTGAAAAGAAGCATCAGCGAAAGCCAAAAGTTCTTAATGACACATCAGCAGAACCATCTAAATTCATAGTACCTCACCCTTGAATGATCAACTAGTAATGGACTTAGCTGAAATTCTGCTCTGTTGAAGCAAAAGATAAAAAAAGGTTTCAGTTCAGTGGAATCAATTTCACCTGGAGATTTGAATCCTAAAAATTTCAGCGGTAGATTTAAACCCTAATAATTTATTATTTTTTTAATCTTCTGTATAATTCTTGTTTTGTCATCAAATAAAATTGACCCAAAATGCCACCATTTCTAAATATTTCTTCCCAAAAGCCTGTATATTTTGCTGTATTTATAATACATCATCAGCATCCACAGGATTTTTGGGGGAGGATGGGAGCATATGCATACAAACATAGTTATAGCTGACCAAGTTTTGCTCAGAAAAGACCAATTTAAATTAGTGGACCCAAGTTAGTCATGTTCATTCATTTCAGAACGTCTACTCTAAGTGGGACTAGCATTGGATACAAACCATAATATTTTTATGAGTTTGTGGATCCCAGCCCTCTATAATCCCTGGACCCAGCAGGTGTAAGATTTAATCAAGGCTTGTATGTTAAGCTGAGTGCTAGACACTTCTGATTCCAGGATGCAGCAAGTGTCAAAAGCTAATTAAGCCAGGCTAGCATCCTGGGCGATGGGCCATTAAGAGGACCAGGGATCAAAGTGCTTGTTGTGCTAGATTGGCAAAAGGCGGGCCTTCTCTCCTTCAACAGATAAAGCCAGAGTTTAGAGAAGAGGAGTTAGGAAAACTGTAAGCTGGAGAGACAGCGAGGTGGGTGGGAGAGCAATGTTTGATGTCTGTCTGAATCCAAGGCTGTGACTATGAGAGAAGACCCTTTTGGGGGGTCTGCTGTGAGCCCTTCCATCATAGGCTCAGGTTGTATATATGTGTAAATAAACCATATATCATAAAGACATCACAGTCTCTGCTGTGTCTCATTTCCAAAAGTGCATGGAACCCTTGGGATTTTGCACTGCTCAGAGATTGGGGTGGCATGCAACTATATATACCAGGGCCAGCCCACCCATGAGACCAGGTGAAGCAACCACTATTTGTTGACTGCAAGGGTGACAGTCAACCTAGCAGTTCGAAAGCACGTCAAAAGTTCAAGTAGATAAATAGGTACCGCTCCGGCGGGAAGGTAAACGGTGTTTCCGTGCACTGCTCTGGTTCGCCAGAAGCGGCTTAGTCATGCTGGCCACACGACCCGGAAGCTGTACGCCGGTTCCCTCGGCCAATAAAGCGAGATGAGTGCCACAACCCCAGAGTCTGCCACGACTGGACATAATGGTCAAGGGTCCCTTTACCTTTAAGGGTGACAGAACCAGTACATGAAGGTCGCAGACTGGGCTCGTATTAAACAAGAAATTGGACATTCACTGCTAATACTATAGCCTTATCATTGCCATATCAGAACTAGTGGGGAAGTTAAGGGGGGGTTATAGTGAAATAAATCATCATCACCACCACCATCATTTTATTATTTATACCCTGCCCATCTGGCTGGGTTTCCAGTACAAATAAAAACGCCAAACATTAAAAACTTCCTGATACTGGGCTGCTTCAGATGTCTTTGAAATGTTGTGTAGCGTCATTTGCTCTGCCTCCATCCATCCCCCTCCCCCCGAATTTAATGGGTTGACTCCATGAGCCAAATGCGTTAAATTTCTGCAATAGGATTTTCAGGCTAGTCCATGACATCTCCATACTTGTTCCTTTTTGCACCGGCTTCTGTCTCCTTCTGGGGGTCCAAATGGGGCACTTTCTCTTTGGCTACATCTGGGACACTGGGTTGTTTGCTCTCCAGAAAGATCCATAAGTCAGAACACCTCTGTGTTTCCCATCGAGTCACTGTATAGCTTGCAACTGAACCTGCAACAAAGGAGAGCAGGATGTTCCACTGGAGTGGGTAGTGAAGCTTCCGGATGAATTTTTGAAGACCAAAAGCCATCCCGGAGACTGCAATAAATGCCCCCATGCCCTTCATGAATGCATAAGACTGGCAGGCAGTATATTCTTGTAGCCCCGGGTGCTTGGCTGCCACCGCTTCGTCCACACGAGACAACCCCACGTTCACCATCTCTACTGCAGACTCCAAGCTGCACACTCCCTCCTCCACCTGTGCCTTGGGCCCCTGAGATCCTCTGAGGTGCTAAAATGAGAAATAAGAGTTCAGAGAGAAGACCATTAGCAATCACATATTTTTCAAAAGCTTATTTTTCATCTGCATGGTTCACTCAAAGATTTATTGCTAATCAGTAGAGACATGGGAAACTAAGAAGTTCCAATAAACCTTAATTGTTTTTCCATCCATCTGGCAGTAGACTTGCTCTACTATCATATTCTGTGTGCTGAAACCAAACTGCATTCCTCCTGCTGGGAGTAAACCTTGAGGAATAATCTCTGTCCGCTCCCTTGCGGGACAAATCAGGAGCGGAGTTCCTAAGATGGTTGGACGGTGCCTTGTAGACCTCCTTCCGTCAACTCCTGCAGCCACCCTGGTGTCAAATGTACTGTTTTGCTTTCCTTTGGACCACATCAGCGAGGCCCGAGAGGGTAGTTGTGTTTTCTGAGCAGCCCAGGACCTCCATAAACGCTCCTCAGACTTGTGCCCTGGGAAGGTCACTTTGGTGCTGCTATTGTCTTCACCACCGGAGGAGCACGCCATTGTCTCTCGAGACGAAGGAAAGCGAGGCCGAGAGGGGGGGTCTTGTCATCTAAGCAGCCCAGCACCTCCATGCACACTGCCCAGGCTTGCGCTCTTCTATTGTCTCTCGAGAGGGACGGATGCCATCAACATTATATACTGGATATTTTAAAATACTATATTGTATATATTAAATATTTAATGATTATTTTTTTTTAAAAAAACACAAAATACATTTTAAAATATATCGGAAATCTGCACAAAGAAAACACAGGCACACCTCACTTACTTCCTCCCCCTTTTCTGCCGGGACTCCGTAAGAAAGTAAACTTCCGCTTAGAGAATGGTTGACTGAAGCGCCACACCGACGACGGACGCGCTAAATTAACGTCACTGAAGCTATTCCCTGCTCTTGGCAACGGGAGCAGGGCTCCCTGGGATAGCATCCGGGAACTGAAGCAGTTCCTATCCGCTCGCGGCATGGGAGGGCGAGGGATGATGTTCCATTCAACGCGGGAACAGCTAAATGTATGTATGAATGCGCGCGCATTAAGCACATGTGCACGAACACCCGAATAGAGCTAATGCGTGTTTGCGCAACGTCATTTCATGCTTCAGAGGTATCAACAGATTCCTAATTCCTCCCTTTGGAAAGTGGGCGGGGGACCCTCGCTGTGGATTGGCTCCAATAAACCCATAGTTTTTAAGCACAGGCTTGTAAAACTGCCAAGATTCAGTTTTTGGGGAGAACTGAAGAGGACGGCAGGCAAGTTAAACTGGAGTAGGGTGTTGTTTTTTTATGAGAACATAGTCCAGTAGAATTGCCATTACTTTCTAGTACTGTATCGGGTTGCTAGTTCTGCCTAAGGTTCCTGCCGTAGACTGAAGCAGAAGTTGCTGCCTAAGAAGTCGGTCGGCCCTTTCCATCCTGGGAAAGGCTGTCTTCGTTGAAACTGCATGCACCAACCTTTTCTAGGTGGGAGTGGAGCAGGGGTTGTTGCTCATATTTATAATGGTATAAAACAACAACCAGCTGTTAAGATGCCTCAGATGTCCACAGAGGACAGCTGGCTTAAGAAAGTGCTACCCGTTGCTATCCTTGAAAAATTGGCCCACCACTGGAAAGTATTCAGCGGTAACACCAAACATGGGGATTTGCCGCTGTTTGTTGGACTTTCATGACGTATATGCGCAATTGTTCTAATTTCAAAATTGTACCAGCCAAATATGACTTTATGTAGAGCTATTCATGACATCTATATGTGTCTTTACATATAAATAGCCCGTAAAATTCATTGTGTCTTCGCGTCTTCAGTCAGATTGCATGATGACCTCTTGCCCATGCCTATATGTTCATCCTTCACCCCCTTTCTCCAATGCCCAAGGAAGAGCTGGTAGTTTGCTTTCTTATGCTGTGTCATTGCAGGTTTCATGCCTCAGTCAATAGTTGTTTGTTTGTTTCGATTAATAAAATTTATTTTTTTAGAAAATCAGTTGTTCCTGAGAGGGACAAGGTGCAGCCCCATCTACCCAGCTGGTTTCCTTCCTTCAGAAAGATAGCATGAGATCCATAAGACAATAACAAACAAAATCTTTAAAATTCACACAGACATGCACACAAGGAAAAATATACAGGGAAGGAGGAGGAAAACATGGAAACGTAGGCACCAGTCCTTACATATACTTAAAATGAACATAATCCCGCTGTCCCTCTTATTCCTCTGGTGCAGCCAGATTTACCGTATTTTTTGCTCTATAAGACTCACTTTTTCCCTCCTAAAAAGTAAGGGGAAATGTGTGTGCGTCTTATGGAGCGAATGCAGGATGCGTAGCTACCCCAGAAGCCAGAACAGCAAGAGTGATTGCTGCTTTCACTGCGCAGTGATCCCTCTTGCTGTTCTGACTTCTGAGATTCAGAATATTTTTTTTCTTGTTTTCCTCCTCCGAAAACTCCCATTCCCTCACCTCTTCAAATCTAATGGAAACGCTGTTACTTATTTTCCTCTGAAAATTGTTCATTTAAAACTGTATATGATTTGAAAGTGATCAAACTCTTGCATCAAATTAAAAGAATAAATAAATCATTTTGACTTAAAGTTTTTCCAAAAGTACTATTTCTCTTTCCTCCACCTCTCTCTACCAGTCCTGAGAGAGGTTCATCTTGAGTAACTGTTTAAATGGGCAATTTGTCTACATCTACATCTACATCTACATCCTGGTTTATGGAGTCTGTGTTTGGATACATTTTTGTTTCCTTTCCAGATCTTGGGATGGAGAGCAGCTGCAAGCCTTGCTTGGTCGGTGCTGCTGCTTCCTCTGTGTATTGCAGCCTTCATCAGCATCAGCAGCATTGACTTCTTCCACCCGGTACAATGGATCACAAGTATGTCAGTGCCCTGCCTGAGACAAATGTTACAGAGCAGTATTTATGCAGTTTTTAAATTCAACATTATTTGGGCATATTATCACAGCAATCCTTACAACAGCCTTAACATTTAGGCCAGTGTTCTCGTATTACATGTAGAGCAAGGATGGGGAACATTTTTTTCAGCCTGAGGGCCCCATGCCAATGGTGGGGGGGGGGGGGCAGAGGCAAAAATGGGTAGAGCAACAAATGTAAATGGTGCCTTTGTACAGTAGGCTGGTTGCTACACAACACTCGTACACCCCTCTGTATCCTCCATCCAGACATGCCAGAGGTATTATCAGAGTTATCTCTGGACCTCTGGAATTACAATTTCTGGACTGGGAGGAAGGCAGGGTAATAACAGTAACAACAGCAACAACAATGGTTTAGTGTGATGTGTGAATATGATCGCTGAGTTTATGGCTGAGGTGAGAGATATACCAAATGCCCCCTAGGTCTCAGCCCAGCCTTGTAGGCACTAAGATCTAGTAGTAGAGCTGTTGTATAGTACTTCTGATTCATATTTCCCCCCCTGTCTTAGGTTCATTCAATGACCTGTATACCTCCTACGTTATTTTCTGCATACTGCTAATGTCTGTGGTCATACTGGTAATAAGCATCTTCAACGTTGAGTTTCATGCAGGTTGGTGTTGAAAGCTGCATCAACTTAAAAAGTGCCGTTTGATTTGCTGATTTGTGCTTAACGTTAGGCTTTGTTTTAAACTTTGGAATCTGTTTCTTTGTGTGTCAGTAGAAACTTAGTTTCCAACCTTTGCTCTTAAAACTCTCCATTAATAAATGTGGAATAACTCTAAATGCTGTGCTAAATCCTTAAAGACCATTCTCCACTCCTGAAAGTCTGATTTGGCTTTTTTAAAGAACTCAGTATCCTACACTGAACTCATGAGTGCTTAAATGTGGAGTAGTGATTGCCTGAATGTGGTGTCTTGAAATGTGACACAAAGTATGTATGTAATGTGATACTCTTTAAGTCAGGAGGTGGTTAAATGTTCTTATTTGCCTTCTTACTTTGCAGTTGTGCCTTCTATTCCTTGCTCCCGGTTAGCTCTGATAAGCAAGATTATCCACCCGCAGCAAGTGATCCATTCCGTTGCTCATGCTGTAATGGGAATGCTGGTAGCTTGGTGTGCAGCAGTTATGACGAAGGGGAAGTTTCTCTTTTTATCTGTATCCTGCACAGCTACAGAAAGGTAACCCTGGGGGTGGTTCAAGAGCTGTTTATTAAAATGTAACTTCTTGCGAATGCTAATAACGAAATGCTGCCAGATAGTTCACATTAGGTGATTCTCATTTTGCTGCAAGTGTAGAAAGCTGGTAGGAAGATGTGTGCAAGCAAATGTTTCCTGAGAAATAAATTGCTGTGTACTTGTGACCCTTTGGGTGCAGAAGATAAAAGTAGCCTTGTAGCCACAGGTGAGGCAAGGAGAGACTTGGTGGAGGAAGGAACGTTTGTGCCATCTCTCCTCTTCTAAGCTCCTCAGTATAAGGGTTTTTGTTGACAAGGCTAGAAGCTTGCATTTCCATGAAGGCCATAGAGGACAGGGCTTCCCCTATACTGTAGCTTGTATAGGAAGTTAGTAACATTTTTGCTAACTTTTGAATTATTTACAAACCTGGATTAAAATACTCCAAAGAGGCTGCACCTTTTTCTGTAGCCTTTTCCCTATTTTTAGGACGCAAGTCAAGGTTGCTGAGAAAATGCAATTCTCATACCAGCTAACTCCAGCCAGTGATCCAGTAAGGATTATAGTCAGTTGCAGTTATCTGTTGGATAGTGCTCAGGATGCTGCCACTGCCCCCCAATATTTGTGCAATTTTATCACTTTTTAAAAAGTCAGTAGTTAAAAATGAGCACCTCCTTGCAGTACCATATGCATATCTGCAAGGCGAAGTGAATATAAAGTTGGGGAATGTGTGTTTCAGTCTGTTTATTATGTAATAGATAAACGAGAGTAAAACTTTTTTTCATAGTTGCTGGACAGTGTTTTGGAATGAGTCCTCCGCCACCTTAATTTTGCAAAATTGGATAACATTTCCTTAAAAGTAGAATTGAGTATAGAGTTATTATCTTCCTGTGCAACTAAAGGCTAAAATTACTGCTTTGCTTCAGTGTAGCTGATGCTGATCTGCACATGTGCCTGAATGAATACCACCTCTTCCTCTTGCTTCTTGGAGCCTTTATGGGTTACAGCTATAGCCTTCGGTATCTTGTTAACAATTTGAACTACCTTCCATTTCCAGTTATACAGGTAAGTGCGCAAGTAACAGCAGGAATAGAATTCAAACACTGGGCCACCTGTAGTGCTTTTGCTTTTATGTGATCATGAAGGTCAGCGGTTTGAATCTGCGTGACAGGGTGAACTCCCATTGCTCTGTCCCAGCTTCTGCCAACCTAGCAGTTCAAAAGAACACCAGTGTAAGTAGATAAATAGATATCACTGTGGCAGGAAGATAAACAGCGTTTCCGTGCACTCTTGCTTCCGTAACAGTGTTCTGTTGTGCCAGAAGCGTTCTAGTCATGCTGGAAAGCTGTCTGTGGATAAATAGACAGTCTGTGAATAAACATGCCTGGAAAGCTGTCTGTGGATAAACACTGGCTCCTTTGGCCTGAAAGCGAGATGAGCACCACACTCCATAGTCACCTTTGACTGGACTTAACTGTCCAGGGGTCCTTTAGCATTATTATTATTATTATTATTATTATTATTAATTATTACCTTTTACGTGATCATGACTATTACATATTTGGAGGGAAGTCATATCATGCTGGGTCCAGGAAGGATTTTTTTGCAGGGCATAGCTGCAGCATAGTGGGTGGGGACCCAAGAAACACAGTGGTACCTCGGGTTAAGTACTTAATTCGTTCCGGAGGTCCATACTTAACCTGAAACTGTTCTTAACCTGAAGCACCACTTTAGTTAATGGGGCCTCCTGCTGCAGCCGCGCTGCCAGAGCACGATTTCTGTTCTCATCCTGAAGCAAAGTTCTTCCCCCGAGGTAATATTTCTGGGTTAGCAGAGTATGTAACCTGAAGCGTATGTAACCTGAGGTACCACTGTATGAGCAGAACTTGAAAAAGGAGACTTCCCACTTCTGTTGGGACTCCTAGATGGTGTGGCTTGTGATGTGGGCGTCTGCAGTGGGTAGGCAAAATTGTCCCAAATCAGACAGAAACCCCTTATATGAGCAGAGCTTTCTTCTTTCAACGATCTTCTATCCACTTGCAGTTTTCAGGATCCAAACGAATGATTCTTGAGATTGTCTGTCACCCTGTTATAGTTGGGCTTTGATGCTGTGTGACAGTAATTCAGTTTATTGTAGTCATTTTACCACAGTACAGTGGGTTGGATCCAGAGAACTCCGCTTTTCCCATAGTGTTTTCCAGGCTGCTCCCTCTTTACAAGCCCTTGTGCTCCATGCAAAGGATACCCCTGAGGATTTTGGGGATTCCCTAGAATCCGGCAGAGCGGAGCTGTAGCAGGATGGTGAAATCAGAAGAATTTGGTTTGGCTGCCATGCACACACAGAAGTGCCTTTCCACTCATGTCGGACACCTTTGGATCCAAGCCAGTAACCTATAGTAATACAATATTTGGGAAGAGAGTAATTCTAAAATAGAAGAAAGTGTGCTCTTAATATCTATCAGGATCTTGCAGTATCTGAAATCATTTCTGAGTTTAAAATGTGACATATTTTAAACTCCCAAGTCTGATATATGGTATGTGGATAAGAATATTCTGCTGTTAAACATTTGCCCAATCTTTTTCAGCAATACAAGTATCTGCGCTTCAGGAGATCACTTCCGTTGCTTGCAAAGCATAGTTGTGTGGAGTCGCTTTATATGGTCAGAAACTTTTGTGCTGCTTACTATTTCTTTGGTAAGAATTTTTGGTAATTTTACTTCTCTCCCCCGCCGCCTTTTCTGTAAATGATACAAGTGAGAAGGAAGCCAGCAATTCCCTGATAACAAGTTGCTGAATTGGGGTGGGAGGGGGCTTTACATAAGAGTTGGCTGCCATAGTCATGCCCAACTTTTGGGGTTTACAAAGTCAACTGGCCAGTATAGGGGAGGGGGAAAATGCTCCGTGTAGCAGAGTTTTGCCCCCAATTTATCACCATTTCTTTTCCTTAAAACTTTCAAATTTCTGTTGGTAATATATTTTTATGCCAGAAATACATTTCCTCTATGGAAGTGTTAATACACCTGTGTTTTTACAGCTTGATTTCCCCCCCATTTGTGGCATTTTAGGTTATATTCCAAGGGCATGGATAATTACCACAATGAACCTTCAGACTGATAGGTTAGTACCTATAACAAATAAATAAATAAATTGAATTTCTAACTCTTCATCTTGTAATAGGGGAACTCCTTGTACATTTTGCAGGTTGTCAGATTCCTTCTCCATGCTTTAGAAAATAAGACTCCCAGAGCAGCTTGAAAAAAACAAACAACAGCCTAGCAAGACTGTCCCCACTTTCAGACGTATAATATGACACACAAGGAAGAAGGAATGGGGAAGGAAGAGGGGGCAGGAAACAAGCTCAGACTTCATGCTTTAAAATTGCAGTTCTCCTAGCGTTCAGTTGGGGTAGAAACAATTCAGGTAGGCTGATGGAGTTTAGCCAGTTAGATATTAAAACCAGCACTTTTAACTGAGCCCAGAATACAGTAGGTATGCTTATGCAAATACTAGAGTAGTGGTATAATAATTCCCCTAGCAACCTACTCCTGTCAATGAAAAGTGATGCATTTAATTGAAGTTTCTGGATTCTTATTGAGGGTGGTCTAGCACAGATGTTTCTTTCTAACAAGATGTGCTAAGTAAAAAAGAAACCTGGCCTCTCCCACCACCCTGGTATGGGCGTCCTTCCTGCTATTGATGGCCAGTCAAGGTCACATGCAGCTTTGATGTCGTACAGAGCTTCAAAACTAACTTTCCAGCTCCACCCCACTAGTCTGATGGTGCCCACAGGAGAATAATATTCTTCCATGGAGTAGGATAAATAGACTGAACACTAAAGCTTTCCATCAGGGATAGTTCTTACAGTGTTGGGAGATTTTAAAGATGTTTGAGGCTCATTGGGGAATGATGGTGACCTTATCCTCTCTGGCAGTGGGAAGTAACAAAGAACAGACTTCTCAGGCATCCTTGGTGGACTTACTGAGTCTGTTTGATTCTGTGTCAGTGGAGAATGTCCTAAATGTCTTCCACTATGCCCTGAGCAATCGTATGGGAAACACTTTCACAACAGAAGTATTAGAATCACATTTCCACTTGCATAGTTCATTTGTTGTGTTGTGTAAGCATATATCAAAAGCGATACTTTTGATATAGACCAGCTTGTTTTTATATACTGCTCATTGCAAAAAAACACCATGTAATGGTGTTGGCTTTCCTCCCCTGGCCTTCCAGTAAACTTCATCCTCTGGACACGATGGCTGGTCTCTTGGATTTGTCCCTTCTGTACCACAGCTGGCTATGTGGCGTGTTTCTTCTGATGACTTGGTACATTGCATGGCTGCTCTTCAGAATCTATGCCACTGAGGTTGGTGCTGTATGTCTGATATATACAATCGTACTATCTCTTCCGTTTTTAAAGCAATGCATGAATGCTCTTATACTTTTTGTATAGCACAGCAGGACTCTTGAGATCAGATTAATCGGTTTTCAGTTGGATAATTTTACATTCCTTTCCCCTGCTTTCTTGTCAGGACTGGGTTGGGTTGACAGCCTGTCCGTTTTGCTGGTTTGACCAGGCTTGCAAATGATCACAGTATATATTATTATTAATTTTGACAAAGGGGTTTTTCTCATGGCGAGCTTCAGCTACGGTGTGCGTTCCATTTTCAGGCACATCATTTTCCTGTCCAGCCGACATTTGCGGAAGAAACCGACCAGTGTTTACCTAAAATTTTAAGCAGCAACCCCCCACCTCTTATAAAGGTATGAGTTTGGTTAAATACACAGACTTGTCAAATTGCCTCTTTCGTAGTCTTTGTCATAATAGAAGCAATTTGAGTAAAATATAAGTGATAAAGCATGGGATTTCATGCAAGATATTTTTCAATTTACCAATAAAATTCACACTAGAAGCTTGCAGCCAAGGATTTGACAGGTTTTTTAGATCACTATGGGAATGTAATCTTTTCTCACCTCTGTAACTTCTAGCCATAAGTTTCTTTTGCCCATGTTCCTGGTTTTCCTTCCCCATCACATTCCTCTTTCCCCTCTTAATTCCTCTGAATCATTTCTTTCTCCCACTCCTTTCTGAAGTCGCTGTGCTTCTGTTTTGGGATCCGAACCCCTCTTTCCCTAGGTCCCTAATGCTTCTATTGTCTCCTTCCTTAGGCCATTCTCTCTGGCTTGCCTTATCAGCTTAGCAAATGACAGCCATAAATCCATTTCCATTCTCCATGGAATGCTCCATGAAATGCTTCACCAGTGCAACATTTTAGTGCAAAAATCTGTCTGCGTATCAAAGTAATTTCTTATACGTTTGCTTGCATACCTAAAGTGGCTGAAGCTCTTTGTCCCTTATCTAGCACTTAATGAAAATGCAGTTCTCAGGTGTGTCTGGAAAAAAGCAATAATTTGAAAATAATTTATTTTGAGGGTTCAGGTAGGTAGCCGTGTTGGTCTGACACAGTCAAAATAAATTAGAAATTAAAAAATTGTCCAGTAGCACCTTAGAGACCAACTAAGTTTGTTCTGGGTATGAGCTTTCATATGCATGCACACTTCTTCAGATACCTGTGTGCATGCACAAAGTTAGTTGGTCTCTAAGGTGCTACTGGACAATTTTTTAATTTATAATTTATTTTGAGGGGGCAGAGTGAAGGGAATTTTAGTGATAAAATTTGAGTAAAAATGTTACAGCTGTTAATACTTCTAAACATTTCCCCCTGCAGTTCTTGGCTTTACAGGACTTGATGTTCCTTTCCCAGTATTCTTCTGTGCGGCGTCAAGAGGTCTTCAGCCTTAGCCAGCCAGGTATTTGGAAAAAAATATCTATGACCCATTAAGTCAGAAGAGGAAAGTGAGAAGTAATCTGTAGGAAGCTGATTTTGAGGAGAGTTGTTCTGTTTTTATTGTTGTATTTAGCAAATAGTAGTGAGGAAAGGTAGGTTTTTATACAGAGCATCTTATGCTGACCACCATTGTGTCCAAAACAAGGTATGAGGAGGTCCAAGATGGATTGTGTACAAACAGCATTTCCCCTCTGCACTGGCAAAGCAGACGGTGCTTATCGCATGCATTAAAAGTAAGGTAGCTATGCATATTTTATTTGGGCTTTTTGGACCCCAATACAATTCTGTGAAATACGTTGGAAATGCCTCACTCCACTGCCTGATGTTCCAGTGTTTATTGACTAGCTTCTGATGGCTATATGATGTTGCTATATTCATGGCCTAACAGTTTGACCGCAACTTTGGGCATTTAAAGGGTTGATATTTTGAGTTGATTTTTTTTTTACTTCACATACTTCACTGTGATATAAGGGCTTGCGTAATAGCCTGACCCCTGTTTTGGGCTACTTCATGCTATGTAAATTGGCTAGCTTTTTTGGGTTGTAAGTTGCTCTGAGTTGCCTTGGGCAAGATAAAGTGACTAACAAATATAATTAATAATAATAATAATAATAATAAGTTTTTAAGTCTAGACATTCTGCTTGTCTATAAAAGGTGGACACCCTCACAACTGGACTTCAATCTCCCAGGAGTGCTTGAAACTTTTAAGTGATCTGACACAGAAACTGATAATGCACCAGGAGGCCGCAGCTGCAAACGGGAGGCTGAAACAGCAATCTGTGGGGGACATGAGACAGCCCTCTAGCCCTCCAGGTACTGGATGAATCAGTTGCAATGTTGCAGTTCTTGAGTCTCCAAATCACAGCTGGGCCTGCCAATGGGTGTCCTGGGAGAATCTTATTTCAAAAAGGGATAGGACAGCTGATTTATTGTTTCACTTGCATGTGGAGCTTTTGCTGATTTTTTTCCTTTAAAAAACACACATTCCAGTGGATGTTTGTAAAGAGCAGCTTCAGACTTTATGTGGGAATGCTGCCTTGCCATGGATGTGCTGGTGTTTTCTTACAGTAAACCCATGTTCACAGGCACACATTGCTCAGCCTGCAGTGAAAATGTACTAGGGAACTCACCGTGGTTTCTGTCCACTTTATGTCATGAGATATGCATCTGCCATTCATGCTTTGCTTGTGTTACAGCACTGTTTCCCCCCCAGTAAACAATTATAAGGTAAAGGTAAAGGACCCCTGGACGGTTAAGTCCAGTCAAAGGCGACTCTGGGGTTGCGGCGCTCATCTTGCTTTCAGGCCGAGGGAGCCGGTGTTTGTCCACAGACAGTTTTCTGGGTCATGTGGCCAGCATGACTAAACCGCTACTGGCGCACGGAGGACCGTGACAGAAGCCAGAGCGCGCAGAAGCACAGTTTAATCAGAGTGCATGGAAACGCCGTTTACCTTCCCGCCACAGCTGTACCTATTTGTCTACTTGCACCGACATGCTTTCAAACTGCTAGGTTGGCAGGAGCTGGGACAGAGCAATGGGAGCTTACCCCATCGCGGGGGTTCGAACCGCTGACTTTCCAATTGGCAAGCCCAAGAGGCTCAGTGGTTTAGACCACAGCCGAAAAATTGAAGTATAATAAAGTATGAAGCAGCCCTGAGGAATATATCGCCTCCTGTTGCTGTCCAGCTGGGATTTGGATCTCTGTCAGTTAGTAACTAAAACATTAGGTTTGCAAAGTGCATGACTTAGTGAATGCCACTTGTTGGTATAAACCATTTTGAGTTCTTCTTGTAAAATATTCTTATTTGCCAGGAGCAGCTGCTGAAGAAACATCATTTCACACTCCAAGGTCCATTATGCTTCCTCGAACCCAAATGCCTTCTCTGGTCAAATCATCTCTGTTGCCTTTGAAAACATCCCCTTCTTCTGACGTCAGAAGCAATTTAGGGTCACCTTTCACACCTCTGAGTCGCAAGGCTGGCGTGCTGGATTTAAACTCTCCTTGGAATGGATCTGTCCAAAGTCCCCATATTATGAGGAGAGGACCAAAATTATGGACAACAAGTTCAGGTAGAATTTATTCTCTCCCAATCTTAGTTTGAGGACTTGGCTACTTAATTACTGGGACACCCAGTTAGGCTTTTTGTTGTTGTTTTTTTAAAAAAGGTGGGGGAACCAACAGTTTGGATTTCTTTTGTAGATCTGCAGTGGACAGCCTCTTCTCCTGAACCCTACCCAATGAGTGCTGTTGCAGGCGGTGCAAATGTAGCAGTACAACCAAGTTTTATCTATACGTGGCTGCAGAGCAAGAAAGAGCAGGTATACGAAATCAGGCAATTAATGAGTCAATACTTCCACCAGCATTATTGTCTTGTGCATTTCCCCAGCGCTTTGTAATGTAGTTTAGTGCATTTCCCAAAGCAATCTGTAAACTTTCAGCAATGACCACTTCATAGCAACTCCTATCCCTGCAATGAAGCAGCACATTTTTGTTCTGATCATTGACACAACTCCAAAAATTAAAGCCTCTACTCTACTGAAGCTCTTGATTAAAATAAATGTGGGTGGCAGAACATAAACCACTGTCAAATGCAGTGCTTGCAGTTCAGAATATCTAGACCGTGGAGAGAGACTAAGATAAAACCTGAAATGCATTTATTTGGACCTGCATACTGTTTTAAATTGTTGGGAATTAGTTCCAACAAACTCATTTTAGGATTGGGGTGTCAACCAGTGAAGCTTAAAAGTTTTGGATTACTTTTAAACAGAGAATAAATATCATTTTGATCTGCCAAAGATGTACCGTTGTCTTTTCATTGATATTTTCTTCTTCCAGATCAAAACCTTCTTATCAAAACGAGTACTGATAATGTATTTTTTCAGCAAGGTAAGGATGAGGACATGACTTAGTGATCGAAATTTAACTGGGCAGCAAAGAATTATTGTTGTTACTGCCTTTTGAACTACTCCTATGAAATCTATGCTCATAACTATTGAACTCAAACAAGATAGGGGAACCTGTTTCCCTGAAAGCAGCTCTCATCATCTCTGACCATTGGCCCTGCTGTCTGGGGCTGATAGGACATTTGCAGGGGGATAGGGCCCTCTTCCCTGAATTAAGACTTGGTACATTGATCCTTGAAACAAATGCTGTGTAAACTGAAAATTTAGCTTCAAAATACTAATCTTCATAGGGTTAACACACTGAGCACTGAAACTATTTTCAGATTAACTTTTCATGCAGAGCTCGTGATGGCTAAACTTTGGTTACTTCATTTTATTTCTATATTTGAAACATTCTGTTTATATGGTTGGCTAAAGGGTTTGCAAAAACACTTCTCTCTCTTTCTTTCTCTCTTTTCCAGAACCCCGAGGCTTCAATTCAGGCTCTCTTTTCTGATACCCAAATGCATATTTGGGCTTTGGAAGGTAAGCACTTTCTTCATATTGGAAATGGCTCTCAGATGAATGTTTATGCTGCTCCCTTTGATTTATGTGGTAACCTTGCAGTGAAATTCACTCAGCAATATCAATTCATTTTTCTTTTGGCACACCCTCCCTCTCAGTTTCTGGGTTCTCACCCAGGGTTGAAACAAACTCTCAGCTCACCCACAAAAGCCTCACAACCAGAAGAGTTTCTGGAAACAGCGGACATCATCCTCGTTGCTTACTCTAGACTTGCTTTTTATGGGCAGGCCCAAGGTAGATGGCACTTCCTCAGGCTGCCTACAGCTGTACAGCTGCACTTTCCACACCCAGTTCCAGGTACAGCTGGTTTGTAGAGTTCCCAGGGGCTCCAAAGGATGGGAAAAGGGCCCTCCTCCACTCACAACTTTTTCTTCACCCTCTGCCCTCTCCTCTGCTTCCCGCTGTGTTATAATCCCAGATGAAGCAACAAGTTATCCAAACTACAAATTACTCCTCTTTTTAGGTTTGTCGCATCTCATAGCAGCTTCATTTACCGAAGACAGATATGGAGTTGTCCAAACAACACTGCCTTCTATTCTGAATACGTTGCTAACTCTTCAAGAGGTTAGGAGATTTTCTTTCTTCTTTGGAAAAAACAGTGATATGAACTCATAACGTGGTAATTGACTTAGAAAAAAAAAGATTGGTTTTGGTTTTGCCATGACTTTTTTCAAGCGAATTTTAACCATAGAAGAAAGGTCTGATAAGGTAAAGAGGATATTGGTGCTTAAGTTTCCTGTTGGTTTATTTCTATCCTAGGTGGTAGACAAGCAGTTCAAGCTTCCTCATGTTTCCAGCAAACCCCCCCGGATTTCAGGAAGTCTGGCAGACACTTCCTACAAAACCCTTCGATTTGCCTTAAGAGCGTCACTGAAAACTGCAATCTATCGGATCATCACCACTTTTGGAGAGCACTTAAAGTGAGGTTTGGGCTCATAAAGCTGCCTTAATGTTCATTTCTAAATATAATGAGATGTACCATAGGCTTCCATCTCTTTTCACAAATGAATGAAAATAAAAGGTTAGCAGGAACCATGCTCTACTCTGCGTAGAGAAAATAAAAGAGCTCTCTGCCAGGGATGTTACAAATTGTTATGCGCAGCAATCTGTGTAGCTTTGTACAGAAATGTTCTAAGGCAGCATACACACTATACCTTGAAAGCACATTCAGAGCACATTTGCCCCCTCAAATAATTCCAGGCACTGTAGTTGGTTAAGGATTACTAGGAATTCTAACTCTGTGAGAGGTAAACTACAGTGTTGTAGGGGGAAAATGTGCTTCGAATGTGCTTTGAAAGTATAATATATACGCAGCCTAACGGTGCTTTGAAGAAACCAGGAGCTGCATGATAGCAACTGAAAAGCCTTTTATCATGCCACTACCCTGCTAGCCCATGAGTTGACCCTAGCATTACCATCCTTCCATTTCCTTGGATTTCCAAGTGACAGCAGAGGGATGATAATGTTGAGCTACATTTATTTGCCCAGGTTGTTTAGGCTTCTCGTTTTTCTAAGAAAGTCATCAAACCTTTTCCGAACTTTGTATATTGAAGTGTTTGGGGAACAGGTCTGCAAAATATGTTTTGTGTTTTTTCTGTTCTCCAGTGCCGTGCAAGTATCTGCAGAAGTCAAGAAAAGACTCCAGCAGTTCCTGGAGTTCAAGGAGTAGTTCAAGTCAAAGTGCCTGTGCTGTTAACAGGTGGATAATGCAAGTTCAGCTGCCTCAGATCAAAAGAAATTGAAACTGATTTGATCTGTCCTACTGACTTTCCAGAGGTGTACTTTAATTGCAAGTCAAGGGGTGACTAAACTGTCAACAGAAGTACTTGAAACACTTGGAATACGTTACTTGACATTTTGTATAATAAAGTGGGTTTTTTTAAATGAATGAAGGTCTGCAGTAGTTGAATGCTATTATGATTTATGTATGGCAGATAATGGGAACCTGTGTCCTTCCAGACATTTTGGGCAACACCTCCACACATCCCTGACTGTTGGTCATGCTGGCTGGGGCTGATGGGACTTGGAGTCCAACAACATCTGAAGGGCCATTAGTTCCACACCCCCGATATATGAGATTGCTCTGATTTGAAGGAGGGTATGGGTTTTTCTACATGATCTTTACTAATGTGGCACTTTCCTTCTCGTAATAAGTGACTCATTTTGTTTGGGGGTGTCGCTTCTGAGAATTCAAGGGTTGTCTCCAACTAAGCTGTACTCAGATTAGAGCCATTGAAATTTATGAACCTAAGTTAGTTAAATCCATTAATTTCAGTGGGTTTTCAGTGGGTAATGTTTATGGGGCCGTGCTCCAAACCTTATAAGTACCAGGCTGTCTGACACCACAGCAGATACTCATTCCCGTGATTCCTTTTCCTAAGAAAATGAGTTAAAGCCATGTGGAGACTAGATTTGCTGAGGGATTCTCGAAATTGTAGGCTCCTAGCACACCTAGGAGGTTGTGCATCCATAGGAGTGATGAGAGGAGGAGTGACTGCTGGGAGGACCGCAGAGAAGAAATGCCATGGTGCATCTGCAGCAGCACAACTGGACGCCTTCAGCTGCAACAAAACATGTCTCCCATATCTCTCTCTACAGCCACAGCAGGCACTAACCTTCCAGCGGTTTGACTTCACCCCAAAAGGCACACTGTCTCCCAATACAGATTGGATGCCAACCAGCAATCCTTGCTCCAGATGCGATGTCACCATTATAGCCTATATGACTTTCCACACTTGGTCCCACTCTCCACATGAGGCAATAGGAATGTGTGCCTTTAAGAGTAGAGGGTACCCTTCCTTCCTCAGCAGCCCCTCAGAGGCTACCATGCTTACCAAGCAGAAGCCTGGGACACCTCTCCAGGAAGCAAAACAGCAAAGGTGGCCACACCAAGATATATTCTCCAGCACCTATACAACTCCTCAAATACTTTCATAGAGCTGCGTACAGAATAAATCAGAAGGACTATGTATGGCGGGATTTCCTCTCTAGTCCTTCTAGACATTCCGAGGGCAGCCCAGAAGGGTTGAACGCCATGAGAGAGGCAGGAACATCTCCTTCTTTTTAAATCTAAGGGCTTATCCACACTTAAATTTTGCCCTGTTCTTTCCAGGCTGTGCTTTAAATATCCACCTCTGAGTGTGTTCAAGGAGAGGTGTGGCTTTCCCTGCTAAAACCTGCTCTTTTAGGCCGGAAGGTTTGAGGCCTAGTTCTCCAACTGTCACTCCTCATTGGAGTGACACTCCTCCAACTGTCACTTCCTTATTGAGAATGCCTGCCGGAAGGAGAAAACGAGGTGCAAAGAGCCAGAAGACCATTATTGAGACTCACAATTCCTCTAAAACAAAGAATCGGCAGAGAGCCAACGCCATCTGCCCTGGCTCAGAAACAGAGCGGGGTGAGGAAACCGATAAAACGGAGCAAATAGAACAAACAGTGATTTAACATTACTGAAATGTAGATCTAGAAAATTTCCACTTCCTGCCTACCTTGAGAAACACCATGTGCCTATTTATGACCTTTAGGTCATCAACCCTCCTATCTCGACTCATGGAGATAAAGGATACCCTATGGTGGTTCCATTCTCTCTGCCCAGTGAGGGTATTTAAGGATGAAACTAAGAGGCAATTAGTCCCTTGCATAGAGTCAAAGCTAATGCGGATCAAGGAAACCAAGCTCAACACTAGAAATACTAATTGCCCGAAGGAAGAAAAGAACTCTGTAAGCTTAGAATTACAAGACTTGAAGAAGAGGCTAATGAGTATAAAGACTGAGATTTCCACCCAAAATATAAGGACAGTAGAGCCTAGAGCACAATATTTAAAGACGTCCAACAGCTCTTTATCCCATAGAAAGACATCAGTGCAACTCCCTGTTCCCTTTTTAAACGACACCAAATTAGATGAGGAATTTGGCGCCTCCGACATTTCTATGGCAACACCACCTAAAGAACTCTATGTTGCTGACAATCTGGAGATATCCAGCACCAAATCTACATCTAGACCTTTGCCTAATGTTCCAAAAACTTATCAGAATGATCAGCCTTCTCTACTGTACTCCTGGCGAGACAGGGTGGACAGATCTTCCGAATTCGAATCTGGCTCTTTGTTGGCCAGTGATCCACATTTTATAACACATACCTCATTAATACTTCCACAGCCACAGATAGAACCAACAATCCTCCAATTAACCCAGGAGGGAGAGGGGGATTGACAGTTAATGAAACACCATGGGACTGTCCCCCCCGCTTGGGGTGCGGTTGGTTGGGTTTTATCTTCTAGGGATACTTACCCTATCAGACCTCCACCTCTTTCCCATACCATTTTGACCCAGGAGTCCTGGCCCAAGGATGACTTGTTATTGAGGGGATGTTACCCATCTATTGGGGAGGCTAGTATGGGATCTGGGATTTCCACAATTGAAGGGCTAGGGAGGAATGGCGGTGGGGCTAGATATCTCTATCGGTGAAGGGTTTCGAGATGCAGTGATCCTCGAACCCCTTCCAATCTACGCCCCATCCCAAGGGATGATGGTAGGGAGAGCAAGGATTACACACCTCCGTCATTGGTGCTGTGCAATGCCAGGTCCATAGGCAACAAAACCGCCACCATGCGTGACTTCTTTGTCTCGCAGGGGATTGACCTGGCTTGCTTGACGGAGACCTGGGTACGGGAAGGCGAAGTAGTCTCCCTACATGAGATAACACCCCCAGGTTTCTCTCTCCTCCATCAATCGTGGACTGTGGGTCGGGGGGGAGGAGTAGCATGTTATTCCGGGAGGATTGCTCTTTCAGAGCTTTGCCATCACCGGCAATCTCTGGCATTGAATGTGTTGGTCTCGTGTGGGGCACCAAGGAGAGCTTGGCTGTCTGGCTGGTGTACCGACCACCCAGCACACCTGCAGCCACCCTGTCAGACCTGCTGGAGGTGGTGGCGGGCTGGGCCTTGGAGTTCCCAGACCTACTGGTTTTGGGAGACTTCAATGTCCATGCCGATGCTGCTCCCTCCTCACAGGCTCTGGACCTAGTGACTTCCATGGCAACACTAGGGCTCTCCCAGTTTGTTTTGGGCCCCACTCATCAAGCAGGCCACACGCTGGATCTGATCTTTGGGGCCGGCATAGATGTGATCATGCTCCCCGCTGTGGAAGTGCCATGGTCTGATCACTACGCTCTGAAAGCCAAGACTGACTTCCCGCTCCTCCGCGGCTCGGGTGGCGAACCTATTTGGGCTTGTCCGCGAAAACTGATGGATCCTGATAGATTCCGACAAGCCTTGCGGAACCCTGCTCCTCCTGGCGACTCATTAGATGACCTTGTTGAGGACTGGAATAACCGGCTCTTGGCAGCCATTGATGAGATCGTGCCTAAGCGCCCTCTGCGACCCCGTCGAAACCAGGCCCCTTGGTTTACTGAGGAGCTCCGGAAAATGAAGCGGGATCTCAGACGGCTAGAGCGAGTATGGCGACGGACTCGTGACGGAGCCTCAAGAACATCTTATAGGACGCTTATGAAAGCCTATGAGATGGCTATGAAAGCTGCTAAGAAATCTTACTTTGCAGCTTCCATTGCATCCGCTAGCTCTCGCCCGGCACAACTTTTTAGAATAATTAGGTCAATAACATCCTTAGGAGGACAACCAAATTTAAGCACAAATTCGACCCACAGCTGTGAGGCATTCGCGAGCTTTTTTGCGGAGAAAGTCCTGTTGCTCCGCCGTGACCTCCCTGCCAATTTAGATACAGTGACTGAACTGGAGGCCCCTCAACTGACTTCAGGTCCAGTGTTGGACCATTTCGATCGGATACTCCCTACTGATGTGGATAGATTCCTCCAAGTTGGTAGGTCCACCACCTGCCTCCTTGATCCGTACCCGTCTTTGCTGATTAGGGAGTGTCCAGATGTTGCGCGGACCCCCCCTGGTTGAAATTATCAATTTGTCCCTTGACACGGAGACATTCCCAGGGGAACTGAAGGAAGCAGTGCTGTGTCCACTCTTAAAGAAAACTTCATTAGATCCCTTAGACCTATCCAATTACCGCCCAGTTTCAAATCTTCCATACCTGGGTAAGGTAACTGAGAGAGCGGTTGCTGAACAGCTTGGTAGGTTTCTGGAGGAAACATTGGCATTAGATCCATTTCAGTCCGGTTTCCGTCCTGGTTTTGGGACGGAGACGGCTCTGGTCGCCCTAACAGATGATCTCCGTAGACAACTGGATCGAGGCTGGTCAGGACTGCTGATCCTTTTAGATTTGTCAGCAGCCTTTGACATGGTCGATCATGATCTTCTGGACCACCGCCTCGCAGACGTGGGGATACAGGGCATAGCCCGTAACTGGTTGTGCTCTTTTATCTCTGGTCGGGGACAGAGGGTGGCACTAGGGAGGGAAATGTCGTCGTGCCACTCCTTGGTGTGTGGAGTGCCGCAGGGCGCAATTCTCTCCCCGATGCTTTTTAACATCTTTATGCGCCCCCTTGCCCAGATTATCCGGAGCTTTGGGCTGGGCTGTCACCAATATGCTGATGACACTCAGCTCTATCTGCTGATGGATGGCCACACCGACTCGGCCCCGAACACACTGACCAGATGCTTGGAAGCTGTGGCTGGATGGTTTTGTGGGAGCCGATTGAAACTAAATCCTTCGAAGACAGCGGTCCTATGGCTAGGTCGGGATGGCATGGGGATGAGGGACCAACTCCCTTCTCTTGCGGGGGCCCAATTAGTGCCATTGCCTTCCGTTAAGAGTTTGGGTGTAATCCTTGACGCCTCCCTTTCCATGGAGGCGCAAGTTACAGCAACAGCCAAGGTGACATTTTTCCACCTTCGCCGCATCAAGCAGTTGGTCCCTTACCTTTCCTGCCCTGACCTGGCCACAGTGATCCATGCGACGGTCATCTCCAGGCTTGACTACTGTAATTGTCTCTACGCGGGGCTGCCCTTGAAGCTGTCCCAGAAACTCCAGCGGGTACAGAATGCTGCAGCGAGGCTCCTCACGGGGTCTCTGCCATGGGAGCATATTCACCCAGTGCTTTTCAAGCTACACTGGCTCCCGGTGGAGTACAGGGTCAGATTTAAGGTGCTGCTTTTGACCTTTAAAGCCCTTCACGGCCTAGGACCCTCGTACCTACGGGACCGCCTCTCCTGGTATGCCCCACGGAGAGCCTCAAGGTCCATAAATAACAACACCCTAGTGGTCCCAGGCCCTAAGGAAGTTAGACTGGCTTCAACCAGAGCCAGGGCCTTTTCAACTCTGGTGGAACGCTCTGCCTCATGAGACCAGGGCCCTGCAGGATCTGATTTCTTTCCGCAGGGCCTGTAAGACAGAGTTGTTCCGCCTGGCCTTTGGCTTGGAGCCAATTTGATTCCCTCCCTCCCTCTCTTTTTTCTTTTCCTTCTCCTCCTGCGATGAGGCTACATTTTAATATTTTAATGTTCCATTATTTTAATGTTGTATTTTTTTTGTTTTTGTTTTTAACTTGTAATCATCTTGTTTTTATTATTGCTTGTAAGCCGCTCTGAGCCTGGCCTTGGCTGGGGAGGGCGGGGTATAAATAAAAAATATTATTATTCTGATAGTGGAGGCAGAGCTTAACCACCCCAATTATGGGTTCTAAGCCTGAGCTCAAAGGAGACATAACTCTGAACGTAATTCACACTTTTCCCCTCCTACATCCTCCTACAAGCCTTTTAGACATAAATAATAATAATAATTTATTATTTATACCCTGTCCATCTGGCTGGGTTTCCCCAGCAACTCTGGGCGGCTTCCAACCGAATATTAAAAACAATACAGCGTCAGATATTAAAAACTTCTCTAAACAGGGCCGCCTTCAGTTGTCTTTTAAAAGTAAAATAGTTGTTTATTGCCTTGACATCTGACAGGAGAGCGTTCCACAGGGCAGGCGCCACTACTGAGAAGGCCCTCTGCCTGGTTCCCTGTAACCTCACTTCTCGCAGTGAGGGAACTGCCAGGGAAAGCAGGTTGAATTCACTATTTAAGATGAGGGGCCTATAAATTATTTAAAGAGCCACTGTGTGAATGCAGAGGATTCTAATGCTGAATTATCCAGTATAAAACGTTACCTTGTGGGTGGCCTGTTCAATGAAGAAAATTAAGACGTCAGACAAACATGATATTCTTTGCTGTACATATTGGAGAATAAGTAGAAATTTACATACATTTGAGTAATTGTTTTTGTGCTGCACACCATCCTGATGTTGCAGTTTCTAAATGGTGGTAAATAGATAAACTTTTATAAATAAATAAATAAAAAAGGTCTGGCTATATCTTTGGTTCACCACCAGAGGTCACTGTTCTACATGTAAATTGTATGTATTGCCTCCTTTCATCCAAAGAGTCTTGCTTTGCCCTTAATGACAAGCTGATCTGCAATACAACCTAGTTTCTCAAACTTTGTTGAGGGCTTAGAATGATGTGACAGGAAAGGGATCCTGAGGCTGGCAGTCAGATCAGTCGGAGCACCCCATCAATTCTCGTTCATCCACTTTAGGGTTCTGCGAGTGACTGCTCTCAAGTACCTCATCAGATTAAGTAAGATACTCAGGAGGACCAGCTGCTTTATTTCAATTATGTATCTATGGTGGGTGTAGTTTCAGGAAGGGCCAGAAATACAATGGTTCTATTCTTTTATCGTTTTTGAGATTGTTTTAATTTTTATTTCTAATACAGTGGTACCTCAGGTTACAGATGCTTCGGGTTACAAACTCCGCTAACCAGGAAGTGGTTGCTCCAGGTTAAGAACTTTGCCCCAGGATAAGAACGGAAATCATGCGCCAGCAGCGCAGCGGCAGCAGGAGGCCCCATTAGCTAAAGTGGTACCTCAGGTTAAGAACTGTTTCAGGTTAAGAATGGACCTCTGGAACGAATTAAGTTCTTAACCTGAGGTACCACTGTACACATCAAGCAATAACAACAACCATTAAGAAAAGAAGAAAGATCAAAGCAAGATCATTATTCCATTATTTTCAATGTGAGTCTGAGATACACTGAGGGACCAACACAAGAGATGGTAGGCGAATTAATTGCGCCTCGCTCCCCAAGTGCCTTCACTAACTAGGGTTAACACATGCAAGTTTCCCCAGGTTTCTGAAAAGCCCTAATCCTAGCAACAAGGCCAGTGCACAGGGACTAGCTGTGAAGGAAAGAGCCAGTTTAATTGTGATTGTTTTGGTTGACATGTGCGCTTCTGAGGAAAAAGGGGGAAAGGCACACTAAAATCTATGCACAAATTACTGTCTGTGCAACTGTGAATGCATTTGTGTGTGTGTGTGTGTGTGTGTGTGTGTGTGTGTGTCCTTTCAAACACCATCCATTTCCTCTTCAATTAAAACAACAAGAATGTGTGGTGCTGGGTTGTGTGATAATGGCAACACAGGACACACAGGACTTAAGAATCTCCCAGTTTTTATTATACTTTCTCGTGGCTTTTAGCATGAAATCGCATTATAAACATGGGAGATAAAGGGTTCTATTCCATACAGTCTGACTCCTGAGGAACAATTGCATTTGCAAAAAATAAAGTAACACTTTGCAAAGCAAGGGCAATTCAGGGTAGATTGTACCCAGGTTGCCTTAAACCAAGTCATCTCATGGGTCTATCTAGTGCAGTACTGTCTGGTGACTGGCAACATCTCTATAGATTTTTAGACTACTGGACCATAGATCTTCCCAGCCGTACCAGGATTTGCTGAGGAAATATCCTACAAATCTTGGCATATGATAGGGCTTTCAAAGGCGGAATTAACACCCGGGGTTAGGGTTGGAATAAAAAAGCTCAACAACTTTCGGGGTTGAGCTTTCTGTTTCCTGTAAGAAAGAGAAGCTGTATTTGGAAAACAACTCTTGTCTGTTATCTCAATCCAAAGCCATTCTTTCCCAAAACAACTGTTGGGAGGGAGGGTTTTGTGGCTCCTTGTGTAGCCTTTGGTATGCATAGCCATTTCTGTCACATCAGATCCTGTAATTATGGTGACATGCACATTTTTTGACCCACCTGCCTATTTTCCTTCATATGCTATGGTTAGCGTTGCAGAGGACAACTTCCTCTGTGAGAGCTCCCTGATTCCGGTGCATTTGAAATAACAAAGCTAGTCCTCAAGCAAATACACAATTGCCCTTATCAGTCTTGAAGACAACTGGAATCTCTGTACATCCAGTCTGAAGAGCTCTGTCCATGTTGAGATTTGCTGTTATATTGCACTGGGTTGCTACCAGGGCAAATTATAATTTAATTGCTGGTTTAAAATAAGTTGCATTATATTTTAATTATTGGTTTAACTAATTTTATTTTATTATTACTGTATTTTTCTGTGTATAAGACGCCCCATGTATAAGACACCCCCTATTTGGGGGGACTCCAAATTAAGAAAACATCCCTCAGCACTACCCGTGTATAAGATGAGCCCTAATTTTAAACTTAATTTTTTGTTTAAAAAACCTAGTCTTATACATGGAAAAATACGGTATGTATTTTAATAATTAATGTTTTTAATGTCGTAAGCTACCTTGAATCCCAACTTGGGAAAAAGGCGGAATGTAAATATTTTTTAAAAAAATCATAATTCTATTGTTTAATTATTGGGTGTCTCTGCCTGTTATGAGAAATTGGCCCTGCTCCATATACCTAGAGAGTGTAGTCTAGAAGGGGCCAAGAGGGACCACATATGTATTACTTCTGTTTTAGCTAATAAAAGCTAAGCTCAGGCTGCTATATCAACAGAACCTCGGGCATGGGTAACTGGAGAGAAAAGGACAAACGGCTCCTGTAACTTTTATATTATTTTATTATTTTTACTGTCTAGAATTAAGGAAGAGTTCTCCAGTAATTTAACCTAGTTATACTCTGGATAAGCAGCCAAGCTTAGAGAAAATTCAGCTAGCCATAATGATGGGCTATAGTTTTGAAAAACTGGCTAAATTAATATTCCCCCCAGAAGCTAAGAGGTTAATGCATCTAATTAGGTTGTTTTCTGCTGAAAAAGACTTTCTACTTGTTGAGAGACTACATTGTTTACAAGTATGGTGTTGTCTCTTTAGATTCATGATTATAAACAGGCTCAAGGCTGGCAGCCAAACACTTGGCTGGCAAATTCCAATAAATATGTAAAATTCAGCTCCTCCAGATGCAGTCTGCCAATTGGTCTAAGGCTGAGGGGAAATGGCCTCCCAAAATTCTGCACACTCTTTGTGAGTGGTGAAACTGAGGAGAGGCATTTTGCTGAATATTTTTTTGCAGGTGAACTGGGGAGGTGAAGTCCTCAAACAGTATTTCTCTGAAAATTATCTTCAGAAAATTTTGGCTCACTTCATGTTGAATGAAACTTTGTTTAGAACTCCCTTATAGGTGAGGAAGGCAAATTTCAGTCTTAGTTTAAGGGCTGCCTCAGGTAACACTGGGAATGGATGGGTTTGAATAGATGGAAGTGAGGAACTGGTACCTTAAAAATGCAGCAAGACTTTTTAAATGTTGATCCTTGTTTGAGGGTGATGGTGTTGGCTTGAGATCTTCTTAGCATCCTAAGTGACATTTTGTGGGGGTTGCTGTTTGCCTTTTGGCAGAAACATGGATGTGTTTGACTTTTAGTCCACAGTATTTTAAAGCGTTTGGATTTATTTATTTTTGTTCTAAAAATTTGACATGAATTTTAATATGAACCTTTGTAAGCTGTCTCAGGCAGCTATTTGGCTGAAAGTCATCATAAAAAATGTCTAACAATAACAAAACTTTACCTCAGGAAAAGGCCTGGGAGGAAGAAACATGGCTGTCATATACCTCAGTGTTCTCTCCCTCACACAGCAGTGACCACGTGCATTTAAGTTATCCCTTTTGCTTAAGTTTAAGAGGGTATAGAGGTCCTCTCTTCACTTGTCATTTGCTTTCTTGTAACAACCCCCCACTAAAAAAAAAGGAGCATTCATCATCCATTTTTCCTACTAACACTGGTAGAGGAGAACTTTATTTTACCCATTTAACACAGTGAGTGGTAGTCAACTAAGTTTTACTCACAGTAGACCTGTTGAAACAAATGAACCTAATTTAGGCATGTTTGTTAATTTAATTGGGTCTACTCTGAGTAAAACTTTGTTGAATACTATCGGGGCGGGGGGAGAGACAGCTATGACTTGGCTGCAAATTGTTGCTGCAGCTTCTGGCACAGAAAAGAAGGTGAAAAGTGCTGATTCTCTTATATGTACAAACACCGACACACACCATGTGCACTTGTTGCCTCATTGTGTACTCCTGCTGATGGATGTGTACATATAATAACAGCCTAGGACAGTCAAGCTGCCTCAGTTCTTCCACATCTGAAGTGAAGCACATCCACCTAGAACTGGCAGCAATGATGACGTTTGTGCTTAGCATGTACAAAACATCTCCACCCCTTTGCCACTGTCACAGATACACTGTATGTGAGAAGGTTCCCCTGCCACAAGTGCAGTACAGTGTAGACTGCAGATAGGAAAACCACAAAATGGCACCACCAGCTTTCATGGTCAGTTTGACCTACAGTCCTGTCTTGGGATAAAACACACACTGAGGGGTTTTAGCTTAAAAGGAACTGGTCAGAATAATCTTTAATCTATATCTCCAGTGGGTTTCTCTCTCTCTTGAAAAATGATGTTGATGAATACCTGGCCTTTGTATGGCATTGGGTGAATTCAGTTTGAAAGTTCTCCAGTTACTTTCAGTTATTCATAATATAATACCTCTTATCACAGAATCTTCCTCTCAGCAAAAATCTTCAAACATTCTTTAGACTGTTTTTTGCCAAAAGCAGAGGGATGTTAAGATCACCATCTAGAACTTCTCTAAAAGAAGTGGCCAATTTGTTTATCATAAAGGGTTGCCCCAGAAACATCTAAAGATCTGGAAGATCGCGTGCTCCTATCTTGAACGTTTTATTAACCCATCTGGTGCAGATATTGTTGACAGTGACACCAGACCAGGCCTGCACTACTTGTGACCCCATCAAAACAAAATGCAGCCCAGTAGCCATGGATTGTTGTTGGCCAGATATTTGACAATCTATTTTTACAGTCTCGGGCGGGCACCAAGGTGTGTTCTTTCTTTCTCTCTCTCTCTCTCTCTCTCTCTCTCTCTCACACACACACACACACACAGGACCATACTTGGCTGATGAGCTACATTTGGCAACCACAAGTTGTCAAGGCCAGGCAGGACAGGGCGTACTGTTAGGCAGTCAGTTGGCTGCCACAGGCAAGTGACTGTGGGTGTCATTAAAGGGCTGCAAATTGTTATTTATTATTCTTGTATTTTTACTGCCAGGAATGGGAGAGATGGTTTTTGGAATTGTCTGCTCCAGAATTACTTGGCTGGCTTTGAGTGCTATGCAGTTTGGGATGGTGGTGGTGATTACCATTTGCTGTTGAACCTCAGACAGCAAAATGTCTTGGGCTGGCCCTGGCTGCACTAAGAGCATGGCTTAATACTGTGACCCTATTATGTGGTCTCCTCTTAGCAATTTGTACCGTTTTCAGAGCTACTTCCCAAATTACTATTTGACATGAAAATTAATCCTAGTGTTGAGAGAAAAGTGTATATTTACATTTGAATGAAGGGATATGTGTCTCTTATTTTTCAGCAACCTGAGTTGTGAAGGTGCCAGACGCATGTATCAACTTTCTGAACCAGGTACACTCAACTGGACAGAAACTCCATAGTTAGACCTTTCATGTACATGCTATTTTAGCACAGAGGTTAATTTTTATGCCCCAAAATTTAATATGCGAAGTGGCCTTCACTGAGAAACTAAAGACCATTTTGTTATAAGTAAGAGATAAACATTGCATTGAGAGGCAAATGATTAAAGCCCCTCTCAACCAGAGTCCCAGCATGGATTTGTGCACCTGCAATTTACTTTAACAAAAATAATACAATTGTTAATGGATGTGGCATCTTCCATTTACCCATTAGCCCTAATAATGTTAGCTGGCTGCCAGGAAACTCCTGCTCAAACCTCTACTTAAGTCATGCACTCACTATATGGCCTGATATAAAACATTATTCCCTCAATCTCATTTTGTTTGTACCATAGTGATAATAATACCAACCCATCTTATAGGGACTGTAAGTAGTGTTTATGGTGTTAGGCATGTTACTCATGAGCAAATCCCACTGATTATATGGGACCTTGTAAACATGCATCAGGGAAGAAAGCTTATGGGGGTAATGTCTGTGGAGCACTTGAACTTGTTTGGAACCCTATGGAGTGGGGTGAGAGTGATTTGGAGTATTATAACAGGTATTTTATAACAGCAGGTAAAGGGTTGCTCACCCTTCCCTTTGCCACTTTTCTTATCCCAGTTCATTGCTCCCTAAACTGCTTCAGGGTTTTTTTGTTGTTATTTAAGCTGCACTGGAGTTTTTGTAATGTATAATTAGGCTTTCTGAAAAGCGATAATCTAATCATCATTACCATCAACTTATTAAATAAATAAGCATTTCATTGTAATTTTAAAAGACAGTCTACCTTATTAAGATTATTTTTGTAGATATTCTCCTTCCTTTCTGTTAGTGATCATGCAACATGTGTGATAGCTGCTGACTAGGAAAGATAAGTTGGCATGTGTAACTAAGAGTGGCTACAGGTTGTCCACACTTTTCGAAAGATGTTCTGTTGATATGGGGAAGAGCAATTTGGTCCCCAGCTGTAAAACAGGACCATAGGGGGGGAAATTTAGAGGTAAAGTCAAGTTGCTGCATAATGGATTTCAACAGTTCTAATGTGTTTTGAACCTGTATAGTGGTTCCTCGAGGACAATTGCTCCCAAGCTTATTAAGTTAATAGTTTTTCCTAGGCAACTAGAACAAGCCCAGAAAATAAAAGTCTAAAAAGAACATGGTAGCATTCTTTTGATTCCTTGGTGGACAAGCCATCTCTTCTTGGGAGGGTGAGATTATTTAAAGCAATTAAAAAAACCTCTCTTCTCTTTCTGTATCCTAGCCCAATTTTTATGTAGAATGGTGCTTAAAGCCACTTTTTATACCAGGGAACCAGTGGGGACCTTGGAGGCAGAGTATGTAACATTGGGGGGAAAATGGCAAAAATTAGGTAAATTGGTATAATGGGTGCTGAATGGGTAGGTGATATCCATAGCTAATTTAATTACAGTGGTACCTTGGGTGGCGCTGTGGGTAAAACCTCAGTGCCTAGGACTTGCCGATCGTATGGTCGGCGGTTCGAATTCCCGCAGCAGGGTGAGCTCCCGTCTTTCGGTCCCAACTCCTGCCCACCTAGCAGTTCGAAAGCACCCCTAAGTGCAAGTAGATAAATAGGTACCGCTTTATAGTGGGAAGGTAAACGGCGTTTCCGTGTGCTGCGCTGGTGCTGGCTCGCCAGAGCAGCTTCGTCACGCTGGCCACGTGACCCGGAAGTGTCTCCAGACAGCGCTGGCTCCCGGCCTCTAAAGTGAGATGAGTGCACAACTCTAGAGTCGGACACGACTGGCCCATACGGGCAGGGGTACCTTTACCTTGGGTTAAGAACTTAATTTGTTCTGAAGGTCCATTCTTAACCTGAAACTGTTCTTAACTTGAAGCACCACTTTAGCTAATGGGGCCTCCCGCTGCCACCGCACTGCCGCTGCACGATTTCTGTTTTCATCCTGAAGCAAAGTTCTTAACCTAAAGTACTATTTCTGGGTTAGCCGAGACTGTAACCTGAAGCGTCTGCAACCCGAGGTACCACTGTACTTTAATGTAACCTGGCTATTGTTATTATTTAATGTACTTATATCCTGCCTTTCTCCCAAGCTACTTTATAAAATACAAAGTAAACAGGTTAAAAGCAATAATTAAAATATATCAGAACTCATTTAGAACCAGCAATTAAAATACAGTTTGCCCTGACAGCAACCCAGTCATCAGCATCGTTTGTACCTTAGTTTTCAGAGGCCCACCTTTAATAGGAAGGCCCGCCTGTTAGCGGAAGGAAAACATAGCCAATCTAGTCTCTCTTGGGAGCGAATTCTACAATATGGAAGCAGCCACAGAAAAGGCTCCCATGATCTCTAGCTAACAGGACTAGTGGTTAGGGATGGTGGGAACTGTAGTCCCAGAACATCTGGAGAGCCGAGTTTGCCTATGCCTGCTCTAGCTCATTGCAGGGCAACTACTTTGAATGCAGAAGGTCCCATGTTCAAGCCCTGCCATCACCAGATAGGGCTGGGAATGTAACATCTGAAACCCTAGATAGTCACTGCGATCAGTAAAGAAAATACTGAGATAGATGAACCAATGGTCTGACTTAGCAAAATATAGCTGTTCCTATCTATTGACTGGGTGTCTTTGATTTGGAAAGAGAAAATAATATATTTATAGATGCTAGATATGCTCATTTCTCTCTCTCTCTCTCTCTCTCTCTCTCTCTCTCTCTCTTTCTCTCTCTCTAAATATATATACCGGTACACAACCCTTTTTATATCCAGCCCTTATCTTTACGTATTGGCTTTGGTTAGCTTCCCTTAGCTGTACAGAGATTTAAGTGAAACTTGATGAAAATGGATACAGCCTGCTTTTGTGAAGACCTGTTCTTTACAGTGAATTGGCAAAGGGGTCAGTGCCAGCCTACCCATGAGCAGGGTGAAGCAGTCATCTCAGGTGGAGGAAGCTCACAAGGTGTTGCCCACTGAGATCTCACTGGTGCCCCTTCCCTGCCATGCAAAGCATGTTCTCTACCTTTCCCAAGTAAAGCAAGTTTTAAAAGGATCCTTAAGAATATTGTAATCAGTTATTTATTGAATAGGTCTTAATACTTGTCTCCATAATGCAAACTCCATAATGCAACCCTTAACGAAGAAATCAGCATTGTGCTTTACTCAAGAATACAAAGTGCGAGCTTTCCAGTCTTTCTTGAAATACAGTGAATGGAACAATGGGTTGTAAACAACCCAAGTGCTCCTCAGAGTAGTCCCGCTGAAATTAATGAGCCTAAACTAGTCATGTTTAGTAACTTCAGTGGGTCTACTTGGAGTAGGACCGGCACTGAATACCACCTCATTTTGCCTAGGTCCAGGATATACTCCCTGTGGGGCTACAAAATCCATATATTATGATTTTGTTATGCTTCATGCATCAAAGTAGTCTGTGATCTACATAAGCTTCTTTTGCAATATACGCTGTTTTCCATAAACATTGTGGCAAACTCTGCTGGTGTTCAGGAACAGCGCGTGAGTGTTTTGTTCAGTGTAGTGAGAAATTCCAGAGAAGTAGCTTGTTACTCTGTTTCAGCAAAATTCAGTCCTCTGCTATTTTAAAGTTTATGTATATTTATGCCAACTCTGTCCACAAAATACCAATCCCATTGTGTGTGTAGCTGCGATCTGGGCTACTATAATTACAAAGGCTATCTGGGAAATGACGAATCGCCTTTTCCAGTGGAACAAAATGCAGGTACTGTAGTTGGAAACGGCGATACCGCTGCAACATGAATAAAAACAAGTGTGCTCAATTTCTTCCGTAAAAAGAGAGAGCAGAAACGAAAGAAAGAAGAGAAAGAATTACAGCTGCATTTTAGGGGCGTAATTCCGATATCCTGCAGATCACCTTGATGGGCATGTCTGGATAGCTCAGCTGGCTAAATAAGATGTCCACTGATGCACTCGCAAACCCGGGCAAGAAGGAGCGAGCGAGGATAGCTTTGCGCCGCCACGTGCCGGCGTGCGCTCCTTTGCACACGCGTGTCCCTTCGCTGGCCCTTGCACGCTCGCCGCCCATCCCAGCCCCGAAGGGGCGGTTCCTCTCCGCCCGATCTGACTCAGGGGCTGGGCTTCCTCAGCCACCGGCGCCTTGGAAGGGCAATGACCGCGGCTGCCTTCAATCAGGCGCCCGGCATTAGAGGCAACGCCGAGCGGCTGGAGAAGCTACGACGGCGCAAGGCGGAGAGCAGCGATCGCCGTCGGAGCTCTTCCAGCGATGCAGTTGTTGAGACGGCAGCATCGTCTCCCGGGACAGACTCCGGCAGGTAGGGGGCATGGGGAGGATCCGGCTTTTCACCTGCAGGGGAGTGCGTATGCCTGCCTAATTGAGATGCTCTCCACCTGGCGTGGGTTCCAAAGGCAGAGTTCTGGTCTCTTTAGCTAATTCCCGGCGGGGAGCCTCTTTTTCTGCCCTTGGCTGCTTGGAGGAGTTGGGCGTTAAGAGCTCCCTGAAGTTCCTTCGGCGAGGCTGCCCTGGAAACATGCGGACCCGTGCAGTGATTATTGCCTGCCGGCACCCCCCCCCCCCGCCTCCACTTTAGCGAGGCTAAATTTTGTTATATCGCTCTAAAATGCAGGTAGCAAGTTTTCGGCTGCAGCAGAACTCTTCGCTCAGCAGTGCAGGCGCTTAGGATTCCCCGCAAAAGTTAAAAGCGCCCAAAGGCAGCGGGAAGGCAGTTCTGCATTCTGAGAGAGTGGTGCGTTCTTCGCTAATCGTGCTGTTTCAACAAATTCAGAAATGCAACTTGCTTTTTTTTAAAATAAACGAAGTTCTGCTGCAGTCTTGGCCATTGCGCTTTGTCAGGCAGAAGTGAAAGAATCAGTAGGAGCAAAACATTAAGAGTCCCTCTCCCCTTCCCCCCATAAGAAGACCAAGGGTAGCGTTGTAGGGAAACTTACATTCATCTGTTAGCAAAACCTAACAAATCCCCAAACTTCCCATTGCTTCCAAGCTTCTAGCCACAACAAAATACTTTGCAGTCTTTCCTGCCTGGTATTTATTGTTCTCTGTAAAAAAATAAGCATCTGATTTACACTTCATTGGACAATAGGCTGAATGCGCTAGCCAATGCACAAGCCAATACGTTGCATAGATGTTATTTACGGATCCCCATGGATTTTAAGATTTATAAAGGAATTCTTCTTTTGGAATGTTTGACTGGAATGTGTACTGGGGTGTGAGATCAAGAAGGGCACATGCTGCTAAATGATGCTTTCCATGGCTGTAAATATTTAATTGCCACATTCTATTGGGGTTGAAAGGATTAATTTGATTTTGGAATTCCCATCTCCAAAGACCGGCTGTTGGTGAGACTTTGCTAGCCACAATCTATGCAAATCTGAGTTTGCCTAGTTGAGGATAAGGATCATCCTATGGTCTAAATGGTCACGTCTTTCAGTGATACCTCTTGATAAACTTCTGCCATGCATGATCAATATTTTTTCTGGTACTGAGTGACAGAATTATGGTAAAATGTTAAAAATGAATAAATGAAATATTTTGGAAATAGACATCTTATTTCTTTATTTAAATTAGTTAGAAAATAGGGTTTACTCTTGCTTATAAATCTGTATCTTGTAGTGGGCTCTACCCTATAAAAGCTGATGCTGCAATACATTACACATCTATTGTGGAGAATATTTTTACTACAGAATGACTGACACTGTAATCCCATAGATGTCTACTCATAATTAAATCCTATTGAGTAGGGTGTGTTCCTCAGTAAGTAGGTGCAGGATTGCAGCCTCATATGCATACTCCTCTGGAAGCCCACAAATGTTGCTGCCCACAGAAGTGTTACTGTCAGTTTGCTTACTTGCATTCTAATCTGCTAGTCATTTATGGTAGACTGATGGTCCAAAATTGAAACCAACCAGCCAGCTGTCTTCTAGATTAGAAAACTTGTACTTCCTGATCATCTAGAGGTGATTTGTTGCTTGCTATAGGCAATTGTGTCTGTTTCCATACCTGAAGTAAATAAAGAATGCTAATCAACATTTAATCTGTTGACAGACTTCAACATTTCTTGCTCCACTTGATGTAGGAGACTTGGAAGGGAGCCCCTCCAGTAGAGGGGCATCAATATGCACTATGAAGTGGCAGATTATCCGAAGTCCAGCAGCAGCAGCAGTGCAGCGTTCTTTGAAGTCCTTGACAAACGCCAAGTCATGCCTATGAAGGAGCTGCCCCAAGGTAGCTGTTCAAATAGCAGTCGAGCTTTTTTGAATTCCCAGATGTCCTTTAAAATAACTGTCAGCAATGGTGGTGACAGCACTGAAGCTCAGCAGATCCCACCTGAACTGCCAGTGCCTCTGCTAGATCTCTTTCCCAAAAGACCTAGCATATTTGAGAGACTTCCTATTCTGCAAAGGACACAAGAGACACGATGCCCTAAAACTGGCAGAGAGTATTTCCAGCAAAAGGGTGAGTAATAAAGTGCATGAACTGTGAAATATTTTATCTGTGGTCTCCTTTTCCTTCCTTGTTTCTCAGGATGCTATTTGCTTTTTTTATTCACTTAATTTATTTGTTAGCTTGGCAGTTTTCCTTCACCTTCTCACCACAAGACAATTTAAACCAGACTTCCCTTGTAGATGGCCTAGTTAGTCATCGATACTTGAAAGAAATAGCAAGACCAAGTTCTGAAAAATATGTGCAGACAGTGCTGTATAGGCACCGTGTCAGAAAAGAGAGAAAACACTCTAATTTCTTCTTCGTTCCGTATTTGTGGGTGTAGTAAGGTTAGTTTAGTTAGTTATTGCCCTCTCTCTTGATTTCAAGAGAAAATGAAACTGTCGCCATCTTAAGTGTCTGGCATGGTTTTTGGTGTTTGAAAACTAAGCATGTTATAGCCAGTATTGTTTACTTGAGAGACAAATATGGCCATGCAAACTTATTTCCTATTTGGCTTGTAAAGTTTCTGCTTTCAAAATGCCTCACTTATGCTTCATTAATAATAGTTTTGTGTCATCTTTCATTGCAAGGTGCTGAATATATTTATTATTAAGTTATTGTTTAAATCTTGTGAGTAGATGAGCAATATTTTCATTCTAAAAATGTGGAAGTGAGTCTGAGTGATGAGGACTATAGTACAATGGGATTTGAAAGGAAGATTTTTCAGTAGGAGGTCTGATAACATGTAAACGCGTTGGGGCTTTTCAAATGTGTACATGGGCTGACTCTAATTTGCTAATTCAGTGTGTACCAACTCTGAAATCTAGGATGAAAGAAAGCAGTCTGATTTATCCCATGGAAATCTTCATAGCAAGAATGGGGAGTACTGTACATAATTTGCAATGGAAAACAGTACCCAGAGTGGTAGCATTTGTCAGTGCTTCCTTTTTCGTACTAAAACGGCTGAAACTGAAGTGTGAGAACTCTTTGTTTCATCTCAAAAGAGATGGCCAATAGTATACAATTAAGGATAAAGTATTAGAAAAATGAAACACAATTTAAAACCTTCCAGAAAAATCCTTAAAAAGCAGCAAGAAAAACAAGATGTCAGTTTTGTCTCCTTCAAGTGCCTGCTGAAATAAAAAGGTTTGCTTTCTAAAAATTTAATTATATGTCAGGTCTCAGGTTTATCTGCTGGCGCACACAGACTTGTCAAAAATGAAACTGTTTGGTGGGAGATAATATCTGTCCTCTAAGAAGTGATGTTATTGAAGTGATGCAGCAAAATGTAGCAGAGATGATAGCATCTAACGTCTTCACACAGGTATCCTGTTTTTTCTTCTTCAAAAAGCGCAATGGCAATGTTCTCCATAAAGGACTGCTTGAGCAAGAAGAAAGTTGGGACAGAGGTGTAAAGGATCTGGAGTAGGAGCCTCAAAGTATTCATGTGGTGGCTTTGAACTGGTGATTTACAATAGCTTGGTTCAGGAGGTTTTCAGCTGTCTTTCTGGGCAGAAGGCTTACCACAGGTGTTTCAAGAATTGGTGTACTAGCCAGAAAAATTCTAAAGGATGCTGTCATTGTATCCATTTTCTTTCTTTCTGGTACAGTATATAAATCTAAATTCATCAACTTTTTAGTTGATGAGGTCTTTCCTTTGAACGTTTTGCTCAGAGTCTAGCATCTAGGTCCCAGAGGAAGAGAAGTAGGTACCTAAATGACTTGCCATGAAATTAAGTAAATTCGCACCTAATTCTACATAACTAATCTGCAGCTGAACAATCAAGAACGAGCCTTGGCTACAGATCATAGTTAAGGAGGGGAGAGAGCTTAAGCATGATCCCGTGTTTGGTGATAACACTAAGCCCAAACCTTAGTGTAGTTGCTTAGTGCTTGTGTGAATGTGGTTTGACTTAGTGCTTGTGTGAATGTGGCTATTAATGGTCCTAAAATAATGTGTGAGCCAGTGAATGTTTATGGATAGAATTATTTCAGGTGGGTATTCATACCATTTTGCATATTCTAGCTCAATAACCATTACAGTCGCTTGCAAAGCTAAATATTATTTATTCATTTAAAAGCATTGATGAACTGAATATTTCAAAAATTCTAAGCAGTGTACAGTCTAAAAACAAAATATAATTAAAACATTAAATTATGAACTGTTTTTAATATAGTGTTGTAATGTTCTGTTTTAATGTTGTAAGCTGTCTTGGGACCTTAAGAGTAAAGGGTGGGTAATAAATCAAATAATAATAATATAATACTAACCCACATAAAACATATTAAAGTGAATAAAACAGCAATCCAGAGGATTCAGATGTGTAAGGTAGGGTCCAATCTTATGGGTCAGGAAAAGATATCTGAAGCAGTTGTTGGCTCCCTCTCACATATGGCAGAGGGAAGGGCATTACACAGTGCAGGGATAGTAGCAAAAAATTCTTGTTTTCAGGTCACTGCCCTATGATATTCTGTAGGATGAGGTGCCACAAGTAGAATTTCCCCCAGATGATGTACAGGAGCAGGTAGACTTTCAAGTAACCTGTTTCTGAGTTGTTCAGTGCTTTATACATTAAGAATATGCAAGCAATAACAATAAGAGTATCCCTGGTATTGTTCATAGGAGGACTGTAGGTGAGACTAGCTAAGAAGGTCACAGCTGAGGTGATATTTGAACCAGAGATTTCCTGACTCACTCTTGGCCACTACACTATACAGTATGAGCTTTGTGCTATGAAATCAAGGTGATTAGGGTGATATGCAAGCAGCTTCTCACCATCTAAAATTAAAAATAAAATAAATATCTACACATTAAATTAACAGGCTTGCTTCAGCGAGCTGAAGTTCAGCTATGACTGTTGAAATCCAGTTGTGGCTCTCACGAACATTTACTGCTGAGGTACGGATTGTCCTGGAAAATTCACAGCAAAGGTTTGCTGATACCTCAAGCTTCGTAGAGCTAAAACATTTTGGGCAAATCCTGGGAGTCACAATATTTTGCTTGGCGTGCCTGTAAATATTTGAAGTTATATGTTAATAATAAAAGCAGTTGGTCTGCTAAGCTTTCTCAAAACATTTCTGAGTATTTGGGCATTTATGAGGACTTGCTCAGAAATGCTATTCACTGTGGAAAAGAAGATTCTGAACTTTCTAAAAAAAACAACAAAAAAACAGCCTGGCTGTTCTTGATGTCGGATTTATTCAGCATATAGGCTGTCTACCTTTTCTCTTCACCTGTGTAGGTGTGCTACCTTGTAGCATCAGAGAATATGCCTTCTTTCAATTGTCTTATACAATTTCTTCATAATAGTGTTTACGAAAATAAAGATATAGCCACATTAATTAGAAGAAGCGACTCCTGTCATTTTGTAGGAGATAATCTACCTTTCGTACGGGCTGTTGTTGAAATTTATCCTATTATGGTGTTTTCTGATTAGAATAGATAATACTCTTCTGAGGTCTTGCAAGTACATGCCCTCTGTGCTCATACAGTACATAGACCCCCATCACACCTGCCCACTGTCCTTTCATTGTCTAAACTTAGTGAAGACACTGAGTACAATGACATGGATGGAGATATTTTACAAATAGAAATGGGACTCCTGGAGCAGACTGGTGTCATTTGCAGATAGTCCACTCATTCTTTGGCTAATCTCACACAGCCTTGGTGGAGGGAAACTGATACAATTTTAAGGTAGGGGTGTGTATGTGTGTGATTTCTCCAGTACAGTGGTACCTTGGGTTAAGTACTTAATTTGTTCTGGAGGTCCATTCTTAACCTGAAACTGTTCTTAACCTGAAGTACCACTTTAGCTAATGGGGCCTCCTGCTGCTGCCGTGCTGCTGGAGCACAATTTCTGTTCTCATCATGAAGCAAAGTTCTTAACCTGAAGTACTATTTCTGTGTTAGTGGAGTCTGTAACCTGAAGCGTATGTAACCTGAAGCATATGTAACCCGAGGTACCACTGTACTCAGAAAGTATTCCTTCATAGCTTGCTCCATCCTTTGTGCAACTTGTTACATTTGATTTATCAGTGTTAGTTTCTGAAGCTCCATTTCAATAACGTTGCTGGCCAGTTGGCAGTCTCTTTTTTAACCAGCTGTGCCACACCAGGTGCTATTTCAAAAACAGGACCAGCTAGGTAGGGGGTAGATTGAAGTTTTCCTGTTGGATCAAAATCCCTCTACACTTGCAGTTACTGGAGGACTTGCTCAGAAAGGGGCATAGTCTACCAACTGTCTAACTGACAATAAACTCTAGGTCATGGGCTGCAGCCAACCACATCATAATCTTCCTCTTTCTTCAAACCTGAATTTGATTTTCCAGAATTTCTCATTATCCAAAGCTTGCTGGGACTGTCAGTCTAAGCAAATAATACTGTTTTATTGAATTTCAAGTAATTGAGCTTTGTGGATCCTGCCAGCAATCCATAGTATAACCCATGGAGGGGAGCCTCAGAGATGTAAAATCATTAGTGTTATCATAGCTGCTGATTGTAAGACAATCTAATGAACAAACTCACAGAAGTTAGCACATGAAAATGTTTTACTAGCCTGTGTGTCTATACAGACTGTGCAGAAAGGTATTATCGTATTTCTAAATAATAGACATTCATAAAATGATGGAGAGTTGGGGATCAGGGAGAATGTTGCTTGTACTAATGTAGCAGTTCCCAAATGTTTATGTCCGCAGAGCACTTGGAAATTACTATGGGTCCCAATGGACCACTTAATAATTTTTCTTCATGTTGTAGCAATTATAATGTGATGTGCTAGATGCTGCATGATTTTCAGTTGTATTTTTACAGATTACAGATCACCTGAATGAAGTGGTCTGTGGACTAAAGTTTGGGAACCTGTGCACTAATGGATATGAGGCTAATATAATAGTTAGTCCCTACAGCCATGCAAGCCATATGCAGCCTGACAATCGCTGTTGCAACGGATGCTGTGATGGAGTTTGCATTTGGGAAAATGCATTCCTTTCCCACAATCCCAAAGACGGTGTATAAAAATTGTGTGCCACAAATTACTTTAAAATATGCATTTATTGCATTAAAATTGATTGGGTTTAAAGGCGTCCAATTTCCCCCCTTAATGTAATGAAATAGCAAGAGTTCTCCCACTACCCTTTTTGGCATGTGAAAAGCCAAAGACCATTTAATCTAAATTCAATTCCAGTTTTGCCTTTAGGTTTGGACTTAAATACCTTTGAAGACTAGCTGCCAAGTTTTCTGCCCACTCTCTTACACTTTTAAGGCATCCAGTATGTGTGAATGCTTTCTTATTTGTACGACACATGCTTCACTGGTAAGCTGGCAAAAGTATTCCCCTCCCCCTTTTCTGTGGTTTAATTTGTGTTTTATTAAATGATGATTCATCACTGACAGTTACTGGGAAAAATACTGCTGTACGAAATAGCTCCAACTTATGCTGTTTCAATTTTCATGTGGTTTTGTGTATTTACGAATTGCAAGAACTTATTCAAACCATTGCAAAGTAATGAGCCAAGCTCTATCTGGCCAATCAGTACATTAAAATAAATATTGTAAAGTTTGATGTTGCTGGTTGATGTTGATTGACCTTTTGTATTGCTATGCTTGAATAGGTCTTTGATAGTTTTACATGATTTCCTAATAAAAAGCCCAGCAGCGGAATAAATCTGATTTGTAAATTTGTTTCAAGGATTAGGCAAATGATTAAAAAAAAAAAAAAATCAAAGGGATACCTGATTATGAAGGATTTACAGATAATAGGAAGAATCTTGATGTAAGAAGAAAAATAATGTAATTCTTGTGTGCATTTGCATGTTTTACTTTGGGGAGGGAGGGTGGCCCTAAGAAGACATCAGCAAATACCATAAAACTAACTTTTTAATGCATATTTCAATTGCTGTTATTTTAAGCTCTTAAGGGGTTGAAGACTTGGTTTATTCTGGAACATTGCTGAACTATATGAAATGTGACTCTTGGGATCTGGTATTTTAATACTTAGTAGAAATATGTATAATAGTAGATGATGTATTTTGCCTGCCTTCCAGGTCTGAAGAAGTTAGGCATACTGGCTAAGACAAAGAGAATCCAATGTGTAAATCAATGACTAACCTTTCATAAAATAATAATCTTTATGTAATCATACAGTTTTACAAGTTATGGTACGTACAAGAAGATTAATATATGGTGAAACAGTGAAGCCAAGTAACTTCCCAGCACATACTGTAAGGCCTAAACTTTACTGCCAATGTGTTCCAGTGATTCACTGCTATTTCATGTTTTATGGAAGTGAAGTAGCTTAAAAACTAAAGCCGCCAATCCTTGGGGAAAAACAACAACAACCCAACAACAATTAAAGTGCATCATAGAAATGAAATTTAATCATACCCACTATCAAAGCCTAGGTTGCTTTTGGTTGCTTCAAGTAAAAGATCCCAATTGGTTTTGTTGCAAATATATTTTTCCTTGTTTAAGATTGACAGTGGCATAACTGCCAAATAAGAAATGAAACGCTTCTCTAGATGGATGTGCACTTAAGTTCTTCATGCTTAACGTGGTCCAGGTTTCTTTATAATATGTTTAAATTCTTTGGAATGTTGGATGCCTAAAGCTAAGCGCTTAATGATGTGTCGTTTCAGATATCTAGGAGCAGGTTTATGAAATGGGATATTTTGCTGGGAGGGATGAGTGGCACACTTCAGAGCTATCGGACCAAAGGAAGCAGAGCAGGGTGGTGCAGTTTTCTTTTTTAAAAAATATAATAATAAACATCTCACATTGACTTATATAAAAAAACATAATGCTTTTGAAAGTGATTTACATGAGAATAGGACTAATTCTGCACACATTTTAAAGTTCTTGGATTTTCGGCTCTTCCTCTATCCTATTGCTGCAGCAGCTGGGTTTAATTTAATCTGACTCCTGCACTGAGGGCAAGGCATCGGTGAACCCCTGATAGAATTTGCTCTTTCCTGGAATTGTCCCATGTATGGTGAGTAACCCCAAAGGGAAACAGAAAATGGTATTGGAATAGCATTTGAACAAGGCAAGTTGTTCCTTAGCTTCTGCTAAAATAGACCACCCAACCTCCTTAACCCTTTTTTATGAAAACCTTGGTTTGCCCTGTGTGTGCCAGGCAGATGACTTTGTGGTTTGTGTGGATTACAAAGAAGAATGAGATGGATGGATTTCCTACTGGTTCCCCAAGAGAGTTTCTTACAGTAGTATTTATACACGTGCTCAGGGTTGCTGCAACTGCTTCCATTTTAAATCAAAGGGAATTATTGTTGTCTTCAAAGAGGAGAATTGAGCTTTGAGCGCTTTGCGAAATCCTCACCCCTGATGGACTGGGGAACATTGGCAGCAAATATGACTTTATTTTGTTCCTACTGTCCATGGGTTCACAAAGAGTCGGGCATGACTAAACAACAACAACATCTGAAATAAAGAGTGACTTTGCCATTGACGTCAGTGAGGCAACAATATGGACCGTGGGTTGACATCCTGTTTTCTTACACATTCAGCTTTGTTTTCATATTGCTTAATAACTTCCTTGTTTTATATGCCACTCTAGTTTAGATTGGACTTGTAAAAAAAAAAAAAAACTTAGACACCCCCACCTCAAAAATATACTCCCAGTTAGTGGATTATACTGGGTGATATTCATAGGAAGGATTTCTAGCTGGAAAATTTCCACACACCCACTTTTTCTCTTGATGTTTCAACCTAAAGCTAAAATTGAGGGAGTAATGAGAAGAGTCTGCGTAGCTTCTATGATACCACATTATCCTTGCCTTTTTTTACTAACAAAGACGATATATCAGAGACTACCTTCTTCCCTATAGACCCTAATGGGTGTTAAGACCAGCATAGGGAGCTGTTTTGATAGTTCCATCTCCCTCAGAAGTTTGGGGTGGTGCAGGCCTAGGAGAGAGCATTCTCTGTGGCTGCCCCTGGTGTGGAATTCCCACAGAAGTGTGCATAGACTCTTCAATCTACAACTTTTGGTAACTCCTTTTTACCCTGGTCTTTGACACCCGAGATGTGTGTTTTCAGGACCCACCCTATTATTCTTAGGTAATAACTATTATTATTATTATTATTTATTGGTTGGGTAAACTAGTCCAATGCATCTTTGAAGCCTCTGTACAACCAAGTTACCTGCTATATGGGCTGCCACCTCTGTAGCGGTCCTCCCTATATCTGACGGAAATACCTTAACACGAAAGCAATTCATCACGTGATATGATTTCCTTGTCCCCCCACAAAAAAATTATTGGCCATGGCTTAGTGTGAATATGCTGGCTCCCAAGGAGGAAATTGTAGTTGCTTTGCTCTTCTTGGTTTTTTTAGGTAACCATGGCAGCTAAGTCAAGGTTTGGTCGAACCTGGGATAATCATTAAAGTTGCTCCTCCTTAACCAAGATCTGTAGCCAAGGAAGAGAGACCATGACCTCTGGGTTGGATGGCACACTAATACAAACCTTGACTTTGCAGCTGTGCTGTGCTGTGTTGACGTAAAGGCCAGGGAGAAGCAAAGGGATATGACTTCCTGTCTAGGAGCCAGCATGTTTGTGTGGTCACAGTAAGCCATTTTCTGTTGTTGGCAGTGTGAGTTTCCTAAGGACAACCAACAGTATGATGATACACATGACTTTACTGTGGGACAGATGTGTGGAACTTCACTGGGATGCTTGTTTTTAGTGGCATCACCATGGCATGGCGTATAAAACTCAGTTTCTAAGAAGCTGCACTGCAGGTGGTGGTTGTCCCATATCAGGCAGTTTTCCCATTTCTGTGCTCAGTTAGGCCTCATCAGATGTTTTTTCCTCAAGCCTGGCTTTTCTATGAGTCACAGCAATGTTACTTTTGCAAGCCCTTATGTACCTCAGGGAGAGAAAGAGAAAGAGGAAGAGGAAAGGAGAAAGAGAGAGCCTTCTATCTACTTGGGCATGGACAGGGGCATATTAAACTTTTTACTACAAGCAAAGCTTGGGCTTCTTAGGTGAGAAGTTGCTGATCATCTTTCCATTCCTTTTCCTAATGTTTTAAAGGTCAACAAAAGCTGATCCCCCCCCCCAATTGTCTCTTTGAATTGTAAAGATGTTCCTGTTGCAATAACTTTTTACCTTGCCACTAACATCACAGCCTGCAATTTACTCCAATGTTTTTTTTTCTGTGGGGAGACCAAAAATCTAACGCGCAAATAACCTCTTTAGAAGTTGAGTTAGTCACACATTTTTAAGACATTCCAAAAATCCTGCTAAGCTCCATTTGAGCTTGCTCTGCTGACTGCTAAGTGAATCAGATGTTTGAAACTTTTTATTTTAGGTTTGATTTTAGATTTTGGTCACCAGAGAAACTTTGGTTTTCCTGGCAAAATGCAGAGTTGGTTTCATTAAAGAAAAATAAATCAGTTTTACAGATATGAGGTACTTCTTATTTCCTGAGATGTTAAAAAAGCTCAATTCTCCAACAAAAGCAGAGCAGAAAGGATGTGCGGGAAAACTATATGAATAGACTCACTCTGAAGGGAAAACTGGCTGCAATAGTGTGAAGGAGAGAAAGGGATCCATGATGCATTGGGGTAGGGAAGAGAGAAAGAGGTAATACCAGAAATAGTATATGACAGTACAGTATGTGATAAAGCAGTGTCAGGTGCGCAGAAAATATATGCATGACCACCAATGTATGTGGAATGCAGTTACCACATCCAGTCTATGATTCTGTATAGGTCATTTAGCAATAGCAAATTGCAGTTACGGTATATAGATGTGGGTGTGAGCTTACACCCAAGAAATGCCAAGCCTAGGAAGGAAAAAAATATATTATTTAATCCTATGGCAGGGATACACTTTCTTGTGGCTCCCATGGAAGCATTTCTTGATTTTGGGGGGGGGGGTGTTCTTTGAAGTTGTTTGAATTTGGTTTAGGGTCCTGGCATGTCCTGAAGCTGGTAACCATCGTTCGGATGAAACGTGAAACTATGGGTAATTAGAGGCTTCCTGGTTTGATTGCTTGTACTAGGAAAGGAGGAGCAAAGGGTCTGCACTCTCAGTTATGTTTAACGGAGATAGGGTAGACCAAAGCAACTCTATGAGATCTTTCTTTCTTATGCAGTATAGTATGTCATGCCATGCATTCACTGCTGTGAAAAGTTTCAACCAGATTTCAAGTCAGTAAGATTAACTTGCCTCCCACCCAACCACCATCTCTCTTAATTGCTACATGTAAGGGGTTCTCAAAGTTCCAAGGGTATTTTATACAAGAGTTGCCTAGTGGAGGAAACTGGTTTTCATTGTGCAGTTCCTGCTATCTGTATCAACCCCAGAAGCATTGTTGTGATTTAGCAGGTACCTTGCAGGCATGGTTTTTGGGTAATCACCATCTACATATCAACATTATGTAAATCGAGGTTGCTTAGGTATGCAATTTAATTGTGAACACTTAAAACATTTCTGAAGGTATAAAACAATACCTAGAGTTCCCATCTTTAAAACGTTTCAGGTCAAAGGACACACGTGTTTTTATTTTCTTATTTGTGGTATAATGTGTTCAAGGCAGATTTATGGCACAACCTTTGTTTATTGACTTGTACTTTTTCTGCATGAAACTAATGGAACATGACAGATGATATTTATGAGGCATGTGTTTCTGATTAAATTGCATTGGACATTAAAACCTGATAAAAGAACACATTTTAAAGGCCAGGTAAATGGAAAAGGACTTGCACTGCCTTAATTGGAAAGTTTACACAGAAAAAGGCACGGCCTTTTGATGGACTATACCTGCTTGTAAAATTAGAATTGTTTCTAGCCAAGAAGGTGAATATGCATTTGTATGAAATGTTAGACAATCAATTGATTGCCCTTTTGATAGTCAAGTTTTAATTGAAGCAGATGATCTAAATTGGACCATGAGTACAACAATGTTGTCCGGTGATTTAATGAGGCTCTCTTGCTTAATATGTTGTTTTCCTTTTGTGGAAGGGCTCTCCAGGTAGAGCAGTGGGTCAGTGCACCTGGCTGTTAACTAGAAGGTTGGTGGTTGGAAGGTTGGGACAGTTGCACAAGGCCTCTGGGACGCTCCCGTGGATGGTCCCAATCTCACGAGATCTCAGGCAGCAGGGGTGATTCCAGGGGTCGTTCTGACTTTAGATGATTCTGTTTATATTCACAGCCCCCAGGAACACAGTTGTCATGTAAGTTCTGATTGCTCTGTACAAGAAAGTTTTCTAAGGTGGGGAAAAACATGGAGTTTTAAGGAAAATATGTTACAAGGCAAAAAAATAAAAATCCAGCCAATTCCCCAGTGGAGCAAAATTAGGCAGTAGCAAACCTGGGTTTGCCAATTGGTCAAGAACCAAGCCAATCCTGAATGAATGTATCAGAAATAGTGCTACTTCCCAGTGTTGTGGACTACAGCTCCCATCATCCTTGACCTGAAAGGGGCTGATGGAGGTTTTGTGTCAAAGTACTCTTGCAGCCCACTTGGTATGGAAGGTTGGACTTCCCTGATCTAGAGGGTACCACATTGTCTACACTATCTTATATGATACACAAGTTTGATGCATTCAGAGGTCTCAAGACAAATAACCTAGTGAATTTAGGCTGCACCCACTTACCTGGCAGTAACTCGATGGAATTTACTTCCAGGAAGGTATGTATAAGATTGCACTTTTAGCGCCAGCCGCAGCTCTTTATCCTTATGGAACTGAATTTGCTGAGATTGAATCTTTAGATCTCAATCTTAAGAGATTTATAAGCTTACTGGAACAAGGAGGCTGTTTTGTATCCAGAGAATGTTTGTTTGTTTAACTCTGGTAAAGTTATCTGTTTTGTATTAGTGCTTATTGTAAGCTTAAGAAGAAGTCAAATACAAAATAAAAATAAAATATGCAAGCCTACTTATATGTAGCATTTAATGTAACATGTAATGTAGCACTTAATTTAACACTTAAAAAAATACAGAAGAGAATGGTCTTAAATTTTTCTTTTAGTCCAGATTGCTTCCTGTAAAACAGAATTCCTTGGTTTTATTCACAAACTCACTAACCTCAGTTTGAACTGAAATATTTGATTGTTGCACACCAAGGTTTGTTTGATTGTTGACTGCTTTACACTGTAATGTTCTTTTTCTAAAGATGGTATTAAAAAATAAAATAATAATAATAATAATAATTTTCTAATGAAGCAGCAGGAGCATGAAATAAGTCTGGGACAGAACTTGACAGCACAGAAAATATGCATTGTTCTCACCAAGGGCTTCCTCCAATATATAAAGTTTATCCCTCTATTGAGAGTCTAGACTACTGACCTCATTTTACCAGTTTATGATAGATACATAGATAAAAAGTTAAATACTCTTAGATAATCAGTTTTAAAATCATTATCTTTCCTCTCTTCTCTATTCTATTATCTCTGTGGACTCTCTTCTTACCGTGCTTTATTTGCATTTAATTTTCTTGTGTAAATCTTGTGTTTTTGATACTGTAACCTGACCCAAGACCTTTGGATGTAGGGCAGGTAATACATAAATCAACAATGATAGGATTCCCACAGAGGTGTACCTGGCCACTTCACTGTACAGTTTTTTGTAAACCCTGAAATTGTATGTGTTTAATGTGGCCTTTGACACCCTGAGGTGTATACTTTTAGGACCTGCTCCATCTTTTAAATTGTTTATCATGTAGTATTTCAAATTCTTGTAACCCATCCTGGGACCTTAGGGTGAAGGGAAGATAATAAATTAAAACCATCGTAATCATCCTCATCTAGCTCAGACCAGTAAAAGTGATTAGACTTGTGAGGAAATTTAGCAGGGCCTTCTCAACAGCAACTGCACAATTATGATATAAAGCATTATACCTGTAGAGATCAGGCAGGCCCCAACTGTTGTTTTGTTTAAGATGACTGAAAAACAACATAACTAGGAACTTAACTAAAGCATGGTTGAGTTACTACTACTTTGTGCTGGTGATTCTAATACTGTTTATCATATGTTAAAAGGTTATATTAAATGAATTTGTATCTTGCAATATTTTAAGCGGCTTCATGGAAATATTTATTAAAAAATGATAAACCTCTAAAGATAAAATCTTTTTTTTAAAAAAAGTTGTTTCTTCTGTATCTTTATTATACAGTGCAATCTTAATATACGTGTTGCAAAATGAGTGCTATTATGTTGTAATTCCTACACCTGTATCTCTGGAATATGGGATCACTTTGAGATAGAGTATCTTTTGTGTTCAGTATACATTATTAAATGTTGTGGCCTTTTATTTGCCATATTAAGACAGCATCTTTCAGTAACCCGTTTTTGAAATATTTTACAACCTATAGATGTGCCTTATACTACAAATAATAACCCCCTTTTTAATAGCATTATTCATTTAGAAATTCATACGCCACTTTTCTTAAAATACTCAGCAGGTTATGAAAAAGTTCATAAAATATATTAAAGAGAAGTCAATATCAGTAATCAATAATATTTTATATTATCCAGTGCCTCATTAGTAAAATGAATTCCCCAGACACAAGAGATTTGATTTGTAGTGTCTAGCTTGAGTAGATCTGTGTTTTCTGTAATTTGCTGTATTTCCACACTACTTTTGAATGTGTGTACAGTACTGCTGAGTTTGTAATAATTGTGCTTCTTCTACCGAAGCCTTATATTCCAAAATAGTAATAATCACCCACCCAGAGTCAAGAAAAATAGTTGGCGCTTCCTAAGTGAAATTTGGAGTGTTTCTTACCCTATAGATAGGTTCACACATGTATACATGGCTGACTGAAAATTGTGTTTACATTTGTATTTTATGTGTGCCCTTAGGCAAGGTGGTGTTTTTAGCAGATGGCCACTTTATTTTTGTGAGTCTGCAGTTAGCGTGGGTGAATAAATTTTCAGTAACCTTCAGCTTGCTGTTGCTTCACCAAAGAAAAAACTTGGTGACTGCATTAAATAAAGGTTTTGAGATGACTGTTCTACCCACGCTTTCATTACAGTTGGAAATGCAAACTGTTTCAGGCCAATGCTAATTAATTTTATTCCTGTGGTTCTTTCCAAGCATGCAGTGTGCTAAATAAGCATTTTTATGAATCCAAAGAGGGTTTGTTTAATAAGTTGGTACAGTTTGACTAGCTTCATAGTTGTCTGAAGCCTGCTGGGAAAAAGTAACCAAAACTATCTGCTTTGTAGTCCCAAGACAAATCCCTTCTCTACTACAATTTGTCATTAAACTTATTGAGTTCTTGCAGATTAAGGCATGAAGTTGTAATTCACAGTTTATAGAACATTTCATAGATTTCATTCCGACTTTTGGAGTGATGCTGACTCAAGTTCCAAGTGAGGAGAAAGATTAAAGGTCATCAGGAATACTGTTTTGAGGATGGAACTGTGACCAGAACTCATAAAATAAAACCAGGCAGTAGGATTTATATATTTTTTCAAGGCATTCTCCAGCCTGACAAATGTTTCCTGTAAATAGGTCACTGTGTTCTGTGTGATGAGGTTTGTGAACTGAAAAGAAAAAAGAAAGAACCAAAATTAATCCTGCATAACTGAAAACTTGTTGCTGTAGAATAGCGTAGGCTATTTCCTTTTAGTAAGTAGTCTCATTCCCATTCATCTGTACTTTTTCATGATGCATAGGAAAATGTGGAAAGAAAAATCTGTGTGAAAGAGGCGGTATTTTTAAAAAAGCAAAAGAAATTAATCTTGAACCTGTCAAAATATATGTGTAAGTTATGTTTTTGAGAGCATTCGATATTCATTAAATTGTAATAGTAATTTTTACATTATGGGATTTCCTCTGAATGCAAGGGAAAAGTCACAGGGTTGGACATGAGAATAAAGTGTGTGGATGGGGTTTGGCAAAAGCGGATTTCGCTGCCCTGTGACAGCCCTCTTCTGAAAGCCTTCCCCAAGGATCAGAAGACCCTGCTGAATGGAGTAGGTTGTGGTACAGGGGACTGAGAGGAAGTGGGGAATCAGTGAAAATTGAGTGGAGACATTTTCCATAGCCTTACATGTTACTCTGGAGATGAATTGTGGTGGCTGGGAGGGCTTCTGGGGAAGGAGTGGGCAGGAGAGTCAGCATCTGCCAGCCTCCCTCTGCTTTCAATGCCAAAGCTAGGGGTTCCATGGCCAGGGCAAAAAGCAGGAAAGACAGTGGGCAGCCCTGCTTCATGCCCTGGCCAATGGGAAATATTGAACAGCATTCCTCATTCACCAAAACTTGGGCCAGTGCCACATAATCTAAATTATAAAGCATCTCAACCCAGGGTGTGCTAACACCAAAGGAATGTAGACTTGTAGATATTGCTAGTTTAAATGATCAGTTGCCTTGACTGTGTTTAGCATCAGAAGAACAGTAGGTTCTGGATATGATTGACTGAAAATAAGATTGTATTGAGAACCCTTCTAATAGGGAAGGCTGTGAATCTTTGTCTTATGAGTCTGACTTGGTCATGGTGAACAAAGTTGAGTAAAATTTTTGAAAGTCTGCTGATCACTATGCCTGTAAATAATTTAGCAACCATGTTAATTAGTGAATTAGGGCTATATGATTCAACTTGCTCAAGATCTTTCTGTGGTTTGGGTATAGCTGTGATAACAGAGGTACTCCAGGTTTCAGGAATTTGGCCTCTATTTTGTATGTCAAGAAACAATTTCAGAAGGAAAGGTAAGATATGTTCTGAAAACTTTTAATAAAATGATTCCTGGTGAGTCTGGTTAAATTTTGGCATTTTATTTTATTAAAATAATTTTATGAAGAGTTGGGAGTCCAATGGTGCAGATTCAGAATTTTGTTTATAAAATTTATAAAAAAAATAAATTCCCCCCAAATGTCTTTTCGTCTATCTATTTTTTCACCTTTCTGCACTTTAAGAGATGTGATTGTTAATAATGTAAAGGTCATACTATGTCAAATGTTCTTTTTAAAGTTAGCCAAGTTTGTCTACACACTCTTGCATACACAAGGACTTCAGGCACATACTTTATAAGGCTGCCAACACTTTTATAAAATCTTCATTTTTCATTAACTTGTTGCCTTAGGGTCTGTATACTAATGCAATTCCTCTAAAACAGGAAGCTAGGACTCTGTTTCCCCTGTGGTTTCACATTGGAGGGGTAGGAGTATGACAGGGTAAGAAGAAAAATTGACATCAAGGAACTGTTTACCCCCCTCTTGGGCATGGAAGGGACGTCCTGTGCCAAGGAACACACTGTTTTAAGGTAACAAGTATTTCTTTTTCTTTGTTCACTTTGGGAAGAAAATAAATACTGTAGGACAAATCCTACTAATCATTAATTAGGTAAAACTTTTCTTGAAACTAATGAACCAGGTTTTTGAGCAGTGCAAAAGCTATCTCCCTTCACCCCACAATTTCCCCCCTTCTGCAGGTACTGCTGCAGATCAGGGGAACCCTTTTCATAACATGCTGCAAGCTTATCAAAGCCAACTGTCCATTTGAAATTGTGCTAAATTGTAATAGTAATGCAAGAAGCTTAGCCCAAAAATAGAGCATTAGCAGAGTGGTAACATGATATTTGAAACTATAAAAGAGATTTTAGCATTTAATGAGTTGAGCAGTATTTCATCAGTAGTAACGAAGCTCTGCTTCAAAGCTATATAAGTGAAACACTTAATTTTATTTCTTATGTTGACTTGTTCATGGGCCCAAAGGACCAGGCAGGAAGAAGTTAGAGAGCCTTATATTACACTATAATTGCTTGAAGAAAGAATACCATCTATTTCTTGTTATCCATTAGCTACTTCCAGTGTTAATAAGCTCATACAACCCCCTTCTACAGCATAACCCATTCAGATATTAGTTATTTTATTTTAGGACACCCCCCCTTTATACTATTTCATAATGGTCTTTGGCTAAATGTTTAAGAACCATGGCATATTAGCAGAATGGGTATATGGACTAGGATGGTGTGGCCGGGTGGAATGGGCTATATTGTAGGCCAGGGGTGGGGAACTTTTGACACTCCAAAGTTTTAAGTTTGTAGTGTAGATATTGCCATAACTCTCACATTTAACTGGCCAAAAAATATTTTTGTGAATCAGGTGAATCATATATATATCACTAGACACTGTATATACAAAGGGCATTACATTAATTCAGTGTTCATCTTTTAATTTAATTGATATTTATACTCCACCTCTTCTGCCTAACTGTGGTGCTTAGAGTAGCTATTTGCTCTTCACATATAGATTATCACATTTGCCCCACTAGAACTAGCCATCAGTTCTTCATTCCCAAGTTTAGCAACATATTTTGCCTGTTGCTTTCTTACCTGGCTTTCTGTGACTAGACACAAGTACCCTACGTGTGGGTATCCCATCAAATCTCCACAGCCTTATTTATCATTTTATTAATTCCATTTTATGTTCAAAGAGCTTTTATAAACCATTTTATCCACACTTGAAATCCTGGAGAGATTATGACAAGCCCAAGGCTACCCAGTCACTCTGAGCTGGGATTTGAATTAAGTCCAATACTCTCCATGCCCTGGACCTTTGAGGATGTAGAAGTTATACGGTTCCCACGGTCCCTTCGTTTACCTCACTGAAAACTGAGTGGAGTCTATGCTGCTCTGACAACCATTATTTAAAGTTTGTTTGATAATTATATATATATATATATATATATATATATATATAGTGAGTAATTAACAAGACCTAATGCTTCCTTACCTTGTGTGTGTTTAATTTAGTTTTTCATATGAGAAAGAATGTCCAATTAGTTATGATGTCATGGTCTACTGCTAATATCACTACTCCAGGTGGTGTTACTGTTTCACAACCGAAATTCTATCATGGTCGTAGGGCAATTCTTTTGGTATGAACTGATACAGCATCATTATCTCACCTTGCTTGTGTGGAGGGTGTGGCTTGTAATGGATATGCTGGTGATAGATGAGATCCTTCCCCATGATCCTCTGTTATATGAGACATTGTAAAATTGGTTTGAAAACTCTGTATAGCACTTGCTATATCTCAGATGGAAGAATATACCAAATAATAACATTGATGAAGAACAGTCAGTTAACAATAATTGTAAAGGGTAGAAATACCATAAATAACATCTGTCTATGGACTACAGAGACAGATGAAGGATTCTCTCCCCCCCCCCACCCTACTAAATATCAAACTTCCATATCCCTTGGTCCTGACTTATTGGCAGCAGGTTTCATAGCTAGTTTTGGCCATGACTTTTGGTGCTTGAACTATAGTGTCCCAGTACAGAATATAACAACAAATACATCACATTACTAACATACATCTATCTTTCTGTGACAGATGGTAATCACTGTGTGCTTTGATCTGCTTTTAAAACATATATCCAAGAGTTCTTTTTGAAAATGTAGCTTAGATGCTTCGGCACAGGCCATTTCCCCCAATCTTGAGCTGCTTGACTGGAGGTGAGCTAACATTAAATCTGTTTTAGAAAGGAAGTGGTTGTTCATGATGGATCTACTGCATTACTGAAGTAATAGTATGCCTAGCAGCTTTGTAAATTAATGCAATTTTTAAAAACGATCCTTAACGTGCCCACAACAGGGACAACCGTGCTTTTCTGTGCATTTTCAAATTAAAGCAAACTATTTCCTATGAATACTTTTATTGTTTGCTTGAGCTGTGGAGTGTAAGTTTGGCCTTGCTTCCTATCCTTTGATGCTTTCATTTTTGTCTCTACCATCCACGCCATCCAATATCCATGCCAGCCAGCTGTACTGTGCTGAATGTGATTTTTTTTTAAAAAAAACCAAGCTTCCCTTTTAATTTGTAATGTAACAAGTCCTCAAATGTGTTCACCGCTCCTCCACAAAGGATGATTATTTTGGCACAGGCTTTCCAAAAGACCCATCCTGCTGCCAAAACAACTCTTAAAGATGAAGCAATGATTTCTTGTGCATTGATGGGCATGGGACCCCATATGTTCTGTACCATAGACAGGAACTGTGCTCTAAATATTGCTTTAAGGTGAGCTAAATATAGTTTACAGACTTGATTCCTACAGCATTTACCCCTTTGTAGTCCATCTGGCTAGCCAGACTGTGTACTTGGTCCTTGAATCAACAAGACAGAGTTGGGATGGATGTGCGGGGAGACTTAAAAAGGTAAAGGTAAAGGACCCCTGACAGTTAAGTCCAGTCACGAACGACTTTGGGGCTGCTGCGCTCATCTCGCTTTACTGGCCGAGTGAGCCAACGTTTGTCCGCAGACAGTTTTGCCGGGTCATGTGGCCAGTATGACTAAGCCACTTCTGGCGAAACCAGAGCAGCGCACGGAAACACCATTTAACTTCCTGCCGGAGCACTACCTATTTATCTACTTGCACTTTGACGTGCTTTCAAACTGCTAGGTTGGCAGGAGCAGGGACTGAACAACGGGAGCTCACCCCGTCACGGGGATTCAAACCTCGATTGACAAGCCCTAGGCTCAGTGGTTTAGATCACAGCGCCACCCGTGTCCGCGGGGAGACTTAGGCACCAACTAAAAAAACACACTTGTCCTGAAGAAGAAGAAGAAGAAGAAGAAGAAGAAGAGTTTGGATTTGATATCCCGCCTTTCACTCCCCTTCAGGAGTCTCAAAGCGGCTAACATTCTCCTTTCCCTTCCTCCCCCACAACAAACACTCTGTGAGGTGAGTGGGGCTGAGAGACTTCAAAGAAGTGTGACTGGCCCAAGGTCACCCAGCAGCTGCATGTGGAAGAGCGGAGACGCGAACCCGGTTCCCCAGATTAGGAGACTACCGCTCTTAACCACTACACCACACTGGCACTGGCACACTGAGCAGGTAAAATGATGTAACTTAACAAAGTTGTTGCACACAATGGTTGTAAGTGGTGGGAACTCCCTTCTGTAGTAGTGGTGTTGGCTTAAGGTCTTTTTGTATCTTTTGTCATTGGCACACACCATTGTTTCCACTGTGTTAGTGCAGCATTTACTAACAATCTTTATCAGTATATTGTCATGCCACTTAATCAGCATTGGTTTCTACAAGTGAGTAAGGAGAATGCTGCTAATTGTTTAGATTTCTCAGCATCATGTGGGCATTAATTTGTGAGAATAACAAACTGCATGTGAGGACGCCATTAATAAATATTTGGCAGTGTTGACTTAGCTAAGACTTGCAATGGCTATTAGTAGTCTAGGATGCCACAATATTGCTCTCAGTTCTTCTGTGGCATCTTCCTGTTCCTGCTCTCCACCTCATTCTATAGTCTTTCCATTTTCTTTCCGATAGGTTGAACGTCATAGCAGAACACTAGTTGTCTTAAATGAATGTGGATGTTGATGGTGCGACCCTGGCTCATACTTCCACGACTCTGGTTGAGACAGAGCCTTCTGTATTTCTGATACAGGGGCTGATAGGGACAAATAAAATAATAGGATCCTCTTTGGCTCTTCTATTGTAGCATCTCAAATACACTTTCTTGTGGTCAAGTTAAATAGCAGAATATTCAAGAGCTAGTCACTTGGGTTGCACAATCATGTGGTTACTTCCTATGAGAGGAGCACACTTTGGCTGGGCTGTGGGAAGCAACCACCAGTGATCTGGTTGATAGTTGATCCTCACATGTTATCTGTCATGATGTGGAATTCAACAGCATGGTTGTGCCAGTAAAGCAATAGGTGTTTGGCAAATGTAGTGGTAGGAGGCTAAGCTAGGTTCCTTGCTGTTGACACAGAAGTATATATAGACAATTGGCTTCAAACTACCATTGTGGTCATGTGGTATGTATTCTGCATTCAAAGCATTTTGCCTCCGGAATATTTTCTAGGGATACTCACGTGTCAGCACTGCCCTGTTTCTGATCATAGTATATACTATGCCTGGAGAAAGAAATTACAGCTCGCAGGAGGTGTCTATTCCATAATAATAGTCACTGTTATTTACAACACATCTGTCTTGTTATACTTAAAGTTTATTTCCTTTGGAAAAATGAGAAAATCCAGGAAAATTTGAAGAATAGCTTGAAGAATAAAGCCTATAAAACCACTAGGGCATTAAATGTTGGATTTAAATAGCATAGTGGTTTATTCCCCACCCCTCCTCTTCTATTTATCATTTTAATCGGTTAAAGCATGTTTCTTAGAAATAGTCAAAATACAGACCCAGACATATTTTGTATTTTATGCATCCCCACTGGTACATTTTTTTGGATGCAGAATGGCTCTGCAAAACCTGTGGAGGTGTTTGAATAGAAAACATGGTGTAATGAAAGTCTTGCTGTGTATTCAGTTTTGAGAGAAGCGACAGTAAATCAGAAGAGCCAATTGCTTTATGTTGCTCCCTTCGCAGCGACAGCTTGTCATATTGCATGAAAACATTACTGATCAGCTCATTGTACATGTGCCAGTTGGTGTTTAGGCTCCACATAAGAGAATTTTTTTGGGGGGAAGATCTTAGTACTATATGGGTTAGTGGGTAAAGACCTGAATTCCTGACAATCATGCACATGGGTGGATACAAACATAGCATATACATCAGAACAGGAAAGTTCTGTTCAAGTCAAAATAGTATTGGGGCAGAAAAAGTCAAAATCTAAACTGGCAAATCTTAGCACTGTGCCCAGTGTGGTACCTTTAACTCAGCACTGCTGTGTAGAAGAAGCTGACATGTACAAAACTGAAACAGCATTTGTGTAACAACCACTGCTTCTAAATCATTATTTTGTTAAATAATGTGCTTGGACAGATTATTAAAACATGTTCATAGAAAAGGATCAGAGAGAAAGGCTGTTGTTAATTATGACAGCACACAGTTATAATAATTGATTATTATACAACTTGTTTATAGATGTGTATGCCCACCAAGATCCTGGTAACCTTGCTTGCCTAACTGAGAAACATCTGCAGCAAAGACAGCTCATTTGGGCAGTTGTCACTCTTTCAAGTGCTGCAAAAAGCTGCAAAACATGTTTGACCAGAGATGATAGCAAGACAAAAGGAATGTATACACCACAAGCAGTGATGGTTCTATCATACCATTATCAACTCTTCTAAACTTATCTGTCTGTATGAATGTAATGGAAAGTGGATGGATGTCTTATGAGAGTTCCAGTTGATTTAAACAGTATCAGATCCCATGCTGGAAATAGCATCCAGACTCTTGTGTTGATCTTAATATTGGAAACCTGTACTCTCTTTTCCCCCTCAATTTGGGTCTTTTCCATCTTATAACAAACCGAGAAGAGCATTTGGGGGAGCCCCTTCAAGGGTAGGCAGATTAAGTTGAGGCACCACAATGAAATTGTTCCTTTTATACTACCCACTGACTTAACTATAATTTTGAGAGAACTTGGTAATAAGACATATAAGTGAAAATAAATCAGAATGTGATTTTGTTTTAGCTGCATTGTAGGTAAAGTGGCAAGGGTAGAGTGGATTTAGCATACAACAAATAATGGAGGAGGCTTGAGAGTACCAGATGTTGCAGCATTACTGCACCTAAGTAGCTGTGGAACAGGTCAGAAATGTGGATGTGAGATCACTGGGAAACTTGTGTAGTAGTAAGATAAAAGGTCCCCCTGCCCCAGGGATATCACTCATAAAGGAGTAGATTAGGTTCCACTAACTATGGCAGGTGTAGCCAATGTATTCTCAAGATGTCGTTGGACTCCAACTCCCATCATCTTCAGCCAGCATGGCCAATGGAGAGGAATTTGTAATCCAGTATGAGGAAGGCACCACAATTTGAAGCAAATGCATGACTAGTTTCATGTGCCTACAGGGGCTTGTGTTATTCAATCAACAGCTGCCTATGCTGCATAGTCAACTATTTTTGTATCTCAGGAAGGTCATTTGTGATGCAGGATGTAGGGGCATACTCTCGAATGCAAATTCCAAACAGATCACTGGATGTACCCAAACCATGTTGGGCATGCCCGAAGTATCTCTTTGGGTCTTACCCTACATATCACTTACAATTGTTATATTGGGATATAACGCAGCCACTATGAAATACAATGTTTCTTTTCAAAAAGAGGGAAAAAGCAGACATTATGTAATTTCAAGAGACACATAAGAAGGAAGTGGTGAACCTGAACGTAGGTTTAGCTGTTTGTTGTTCCTCTTGCTGAGTTTCTGAATACCCAAACAGGGAAATCAATGTGTTTCGCTAAACATGCATTCCTAAAATAAAACTTAAATGGCAATGAGATGATTATATTATTACAGGCTTCTTTTTTTACATGTGCATATAAAAATTCAGTGGATTCATAACAAATGTTCGTTTTCAGCTATGGATGTTACACAGCTGCATACACCAGGAAACATTGGCTAGCTCATTGGTGCAGTTAACTACTGTGGCAAATGTGCATTTGCCACCAAATCTTGTGTAATACAGCTTTATTTGTGAATTTTAAACAAATACTTAATTAAAACATGTTTCATTTTATGTAGTATTAATATTAACAATTTTACACATATGCCTGGTAACTTTGCAAACATTCAGTTAGATCTCACATTACATCATCATCTTGCACTTTAATTCCAGTTTAGTTGTCCAAGTGTCACTGCTTATGAAGCCAAAATGGCAACAACTGTGCACAAGAACATATTTGTGGGTGGGGTGTCTAGAAACCTGAACAGAAGCACTCTGCTCTGCGTTAGTTTATTGGAGGTCTCTGCCATGAGCCCCACAGCGCTGTTGAAATGGGTTTGGATTGGCAGGATATGCCCTTTCCACCCCAATTTCAGTTGTTACAGAATGGGGAGCATGGATGCCCTTGAATCTTCCTGCAGAGTGGAGAGACTTAGTGGAGGCTGGCAAGAGCTTTGAGTAGCCAAGATGTCAGTGACTAAACAGGAGCCAGAACAGGACACCCAGCTTCTCAATGGATCATGTGCTAGCAATCCTTACATTCCCTAAGGTGAGCAAATATTGTCAGTAAGCACACCATGTATTCAGCGGCGTAGCGTGGGTTGTCAGCACCCGGGGCAAGGCAAGTAATTTGCGCCCCCTAACCCGGGGCAAGGCAAGTAATTTGCGCCCCCTAACCCCTAACCTGCCGCCGCTGCCAGCTTCTTCTTGCTGCTGCCTGGTCTGGTCTGGTGTGGTTCTCTCCTGCGCTCAGCGCTGCGCTGGGCGGCCGCTGCACTGTCCCTCCCAGATAGTCCCTCGCTCTCTCTCCGCACCGCACGCCTGGCACCCACCCCCTCCACAGTGGGCGGCGACCCCGCGGCTTGGATCGGATTCGCACAGCCAGCACTGCAGTGAGAGAGAGTGAGTGAGCCAGGTAGGGGCAGAGAGCTGCGAGTACGAGCGCACCCCCCCAGATGTTGCGCCCGGTGCGGCCGGCCCCCCCTGCACCCCCCACGCTACGCCACTGCATGTATTGCCTTTAAAAGCTTAGTGGATGTGGTATGGAAACCTGTCGGGACATCTTTGTCACTTCCTTTGTTCTGAACTTCTTGCTATGCTCTTGAACTCCTGAACTGAGACTCCTCAGCTCTGTGTCTGCTGCTGAGTCTGTGTTGAATAAAGATCTATTTCTTGCAAGAGCCTCTCTCTGCTTGTGTGTTTTGGGGCAGAAGTCAGGACAGCTTCACTTGTTGTTTGTCTCATTTGGAATGAGTAACATTTGCTCACTAGGAAAGTTGTCACTGTGAAAAATTGTGATCTGTTGAGGCAGTATGTTGACAGCATACAAGGCAGTTTGTCAACATCTCTAATTTTAGTGATGAATTTACGATGTTATTGGCTAATAGGTAATCCAAGGCGACAACCTATAAATCTTCCATTTGTGTGTATTTTTCTCACCTGCATATTTAGCTTTTCATTGAAGCGCATAGCTGTTTACATAATAATATTTTTTAGCTATTAGCAATTGATGGAAGAATGAATTTAACTGATTTCTTTTAGATTAAATTGGTATAAAACTGAATTGTAAAATTTATGTATATTATGAAATTAGAGTTTTGTGAAGTATCCACAGTACACATGAAAGCACACATGAAAGTTGAAGCCAATTTAGAAGCACCCCCCCTACATAAAAGGTTTAGAAATGTGTCCTGAAAATGACTCCATGGTAGTCTTCCAGGTTTTGGTATTTTGTGTAACATCCAATGTAAAGAGTTGGTGAATCAGACCTAAATGCTTGTGGGTTTGAGATCTGACTGACTTTGGTTCAAGTTCATATTTAAAGCTTATGTGCATCTTTGTTCCAGAGCCAAACATTCATTAACTTAGTATGGGCAAACTAGACATGATACCATTTGCCCAATTAACAATTGCATGAATTATTTATAAAAATAAGTAGTAGAGACATGGGACAGGGCTAATACAGATAGGGATCTTGGTGGGTGGTAAGGACCTTCAGACGGTAAGACTTTAGCCTTATGTCTCTTGTTACAATTATGATTTGGATTGTACCCCCTGCCCCTGCTAGTTTCATTGGAAGAAAACTAAATTAAAATTCCCTACATGTTCCCAGGTTCCCAGTTTGGATTAGGGATTCCACACCTTATGTTGATTGTCAAATAAATATACATGTTACTGCCAACTGCATCAGTGGCTTTATGTCTAGTTTAAATACTGTCACAGTCAGACATTAACCAGAGTTATTGACTACGGTAATTTGGCCAGGGAGAAGTCTCTCTCTCTCTTTCTTTTTTCCCCCCAAATAATTTTTATTAACAGGCCAATCAAATCACATTAATTCCAAATTACACAGCCAAATTTTTAAAATTTTGTTGGGGGTACCCATACTTCGAGCTCAGAAAGGGATCCAAACATCTCTCTTGCTGCTGCTTTGATGTACACAGTTCTGTCAAAATAGTATTCACAGTTCTGTTCAATCTTCTCTTTGGTTATTTTCCTCATCTTCTTGTTGTTATCATATATTCCTTTCTTTGTGATCTCTGGTAGTCTCCAGAAGTGGGTTGAAAACAAACTGTCAGGGAACTGCCATCGGAGCTAGAGGCGGAGGGAAGGCTCCAAAGGGATGCAGGAGAGGGTCCCAGTAGGGAGAGAGGCAGCCCATCTGCTGGGGAAGGAAATCAGTGTAACACCAGTGGAGAAGGGGGGCAGGTGGGGGAATCGGGGAGGAGGCTCCAAGACTCTTCGCTGGAGACCAGCGGAGAGAGTACGGGTACTCTGCTGCCCACACCCTCCCTGCGCAGAAGACTTCCGCGCAGGGAGAGTAGGAGGAGACTTGGCGTCAAACAACTTTTATGCTGGAAAAGGTTTAAGAAACACCCACTGACGGATTCTGCCAGCGACTGAGACAGTCACGATGCTGGAGGCTGCTCAGTCAGAAAGGGTTAACCAGGTAACCTAGCCAGGAGTGGCGGCAACTTACGCACGAGCAACCCCTAAACCCATTACACAAACGTTGTTATATCCTGTGTGGATTTTACACTCCTCCAAGAGCCATATCAAGATAGACAGACGCCGTTTCCGTACCTCCGTACACAACATTCCCAAAGTCTGTCCATTAATTTCCACAGGCCTGCCAGTCGCTCCTCAATTTTCTCAGGGGGCCCTGCCAGGTCAAACTCACAGTCCGATATAATAACAAACCATGGTCCTCCTCCCCCTCGATCGTCCTGTGGCCAGACTTGCCGTAACAAATCTCTTTTTAACTGCGTCACAAAGAGCTTCCATTCCTTTCCCGATGTTCCCACAAGCCATGTATTTGATTAGTAATTTATTTCCACACAGTTCTTAATTATCCTGCTTGTAATCAGTAATAGCAATGATTCTTTCTTGGGGGGGGGTTATTAGGTACTCACATAAGATAAAAAAGGAAAGTCCCCCCCCCTTTCCAGTCCCGCTCCGACATACCGATCCTTTGATGAATCTTCTTCTTGATTTATGATTCCAGCCCGTCGCTCCACTTCACAGAGATCACTTTAATTAGCAGTCTTATCTCCCGATCTTCACTCGAAATATGTGCATTTGCTTCTCTCTAATTGTTTATTTTGAGCTCCTGCAACCAGACGCGCGATCAGAGACAGCTTCAGGGAGAGCCGTCTCACACAAGGGCTGTGTGCCTAGTGCCCTCACCCCCTTCTTTCGAATCTGGGGGTGATTTATGGCAACCATAGGCAAGGCAGTGTTCCCCATTCCCTTGGGGTAACAAGGGAGGCTGCATATTCCCATATCAGCCTCTTAATTACCTCGTGTGAGCCAGAGAGATGGAATTGTCGGCCATCTTCCAATGCGCCCCTAGTGGCCCCCTCTCTTTCTTTCTTATATGGCAGTTAGACGCTGACTGACACCTACAGGCCCACAGGTGCCCAAGGTGGTTTTCCATGGTGCCCACAAGATCTTGTCCTGTCCACCTGTCCTTGCTGAAATTAGTCTTGAAAGAAGTTTTTGGCTGTAACCAATAGAATTTTTTTTGCAAGCTTAATTGTTGTGTGTGGTCACATTTGCACTATACATTTAAAGCACATTGTTTGCCCCCAAGGATTCATGGGAACTATAGTTTACCATTCACAGAGATATAATTCCCAGCACCCTTAACAAACAACATTTCCCAGGATTCTTTGGGGGAAGCCATGCACTTTAAATATGGTGTGGATGTGATCTCTCTGTGTGATTATTTTCTTGAGAGTTTGCAGCTGGGAAAGGAAGGCTGACTCTTGCTTCTCCAGTTGTACTCTTTAGGAAGCTCCCTCTCCCAAAAAGTTAGGGGAGGTGGGAAGTGAAAATGCTTTTCTGGTGGGAGGGGGATATTGAGTGCTCATGGTAATTTAACTGGTTTGGAAAGGTGTGCATAGACCAAAAAAAGTTGGCGACCTGGTACAACTTGTCTCCTGAGCCTTCCCCGGCAACAAACCTCTTTATCTAATTGGCAGGTATCAGTTGTGACCAGCATTTTCATTTCTTGTAGTGTTTAGGGTAGCATCTGGTTTGGATGGTTCTCCCTGTGCCAGTGATACCATGTCAGCTGTGCTTTTCACCAGAGGAGGATGGAGTGGGCAGGGGCCTGTGTCTCAGTTGCAAAATGTCTTAAGAAATCCAAGTCTATTTCTGGCCTTAGAATATGAAATGTTTAGCAAATGAAAACTGGTATCCATAGCACAGGCTTTAGGAGAGAATGAGACAATTTTGAAAGGATTTATTATTTCATCTGGGAATACCATGATATGATGGGAAATAAGAAAAGTCTGGGGAAGGTATGAAGGGGAGGTATTAAAAATATGAGCAGCAAATGGCCTTTGTTTTTTTAATTCTGTGTTTGGTTCACAGATTTATTCTAACCTCTGGCTTCTCTATCACTTTCATCTCAAGTCTGCCAGATTTTCTTGGTAAACAAACAGTGAAATCAACAAATACCCTTCTTACATAGCTTTGGATGATCCTTTAAAGATATTGTGAGGGTTTTATTTTAATTGCACAATGAGATTTCCGCACACAACCCAAGGCTATCTGCTTAGGTCAGCTTTCCCCAACCTGGTACCCTCCACATGTTTTGGACTATGACTGCCGTCAGCTTCAGCCATCTTGACCATGCTGGATGGGGCAGATGGGAATTAAAATCCAAAACATCTGGAGAGCACTAACTTGGAGAAGGCTGAGTTAGGTTGTCATAGACTGTTTTTGTTGTGAAAATAATGCTCCACAAACTATCTACCAATAGGGATCAATTAGAAATATGTTATTGGGGTTTTTCCTCCAAGATCTTTATTCAGTGCTGGATGCATCTTGATTCAATTTCTGCTGAATGGTGGGAAAGCACTTTTGAACATCTTGAATTTTTTAAAAAATAGTTCTTATGATGTGAAGTTGATTTATTGCTGACCTGTACCGGCTTTCAGTGTTGTGTCTGCAGGTTTTGAGAAAGCATGATGTAGAAAATTATTGCTTCCCCTGTTGTTTGGAAGAATGACTCCCTAATGGAGTCTTCTAGGCTTTACTGTCTTTTATCACTAAAGCGGATCTTACCTTGGTGTATGAATGCAGTATTTGTACTACTTCACGAAGGATATCTGTTGCCTTTGCTGTGTGGTGGTAAGTCTTCCTTTTGTCTCCATGGTGCCACTTTGTTACTGGTTTCTTCCTTTCTAGATTTTTTTCTTCAGAGTGTGATGGATTAATCTTGGAAGACTGAGATCCATAGGCATGAAGAGGCTCATCAATTGAACTCTTGGTAAAGGACCTTGATGATAAATTCTATTATAAATTATAAATTTATTTGTGAATTAGATTTACAGGGGAGTTTGAGTCAAAGATTTTAGAAATACACTTTTTTTTTCTGATCAAAAGATCTCTGAGGCTGGAAGCTACTCTGAGAGTTACATGCTAGTGATCACAACAAAGTCTCGTGTCAGTGTTTTACAAAAGTACTGTGATTGCCTTTACTGTGTCTATAATAAGTGAACAAACTTTGTATGCTGTCCTTGTATAATGCTGTTATTGCCCAGTGAGTCCCAACTGAGGGCACAAAGAGACACAACAGGGAGGATCTGCAGTTGAATCTCCCAACTATTCTTCCACCACCACCACATCAGTTTAATAGTAGCATCAAGGACAACAACTACTTAAAAAAAAACTTGGAGCAGAACTAATTGAGGGAAGATATTTATCAAAATAGACCTGAAGCTGCTTCCCATTACAGAAAAAAGAAGGATGTGATACTCCCCTGCCCTGCTGCAATCTAATAGCCACTTCCAGGGGGGCAATTTAGATATGAGTGAAGTTTAAAATGACAATGGGGTGGCCAACCTTGTACTGTCCAGTTGTTGTAGGATTCAGATTCCTAACAGCCACAGCCAGCAAGATAGATCATAAGAAAAAGGTCTGTTTGCATATGTAAAAATAAAAACGATTAGAAACCCACTATAAAACCACCAATATATACCAATAGCGTAATACAACAGGTCTCTTTTTGCGACCTAATGTACCAGGCTAAAAACCTATCTAGACCTGCTTCCTGCTTACCACAGTAACCAATCAGATGCCTAAGGGAAGCTTAGAAGCAGGACCTTGGTGCAATAGCTGCCTCACACTGTTGTTCCCCAACAACGGGTATGCAGAGGCATGCTGCCTCTAATTGTGGAAGCAGTAGTCAGCCATCATGCCAGGTAGCTGTTGAAGAGTTTATGACTTAAATTGGAATTTAGGATGCTTCCCAACATGATCTGGAGCAGTCAGGTAAGAAGAACACATTAAAATTTCTACACTGATGCAAAGAGATATGCTAAGAAAAGGCATGAGGTACCACTAAAAGTCTGAATGAATTGGGAAGGCTGAACCAGGCACCAGCCTTGTAAGTTCTTCCTTTCTCTGCCTCCTTCACCCTCTAATCTGTGAATTTGGAAAGAGATGTGTGAGACACAGAGGCAGGCAGCACGTCCTGTTCTTGAATGGTCCTGTTGGGAGGAAAAGAAAGGGAACAGATGTGCGGTCTGAGGCAAAACAAAGCGTTGAGGTCAAAGAGCATCACTGAGGGATCCAAGCCCTGGGAGACCTGTCTAGTCAAAGGAGCAGAGCCCAAAATTAACTGTATTTTGTTTATTCCCATGTCATAATCTGTTTAGTCAGAAAAACAAATTCTGATTAGACTCTAAACAAGCAATTCTCCTTGCTACAGAGCCGGCTTGTATCATTTGTGCCAAGGAGAGTGTCTCAAGAATACTTAAAGATGAAGAATTGTGGCATTTCCTTTCCTTTTGTATTTTTTTTTTAAAGGTCCATTTAATTTTGTTTAACTTGGGAACAGGTCAGTAAGCTAGGTTTTTAAGTGGAAAGAAGAATAGGTTGGGCTGTATTGTGGTAGTCCTCAGAGCCTCCCACAAGGTCCCTGTCCCCTTAAGCATCCAACATAAACACCTTGTTCTAGCTGTCAATCTTCATGGCCTCACTGATATAACAGTGCTGATATAACAGTGCTTGTTCCTTTTGTCCATCCATCTCTACCTCTTATGGAAAGTCTACTGTTCCATCCACATGCATTGGATTTTGCAGTCTATATATCTAGACAAAGACTTGAAAAACAGTGGTTTCTCAATGGTGCTGCACAATATGCTAAAGGTCATTGAGTGGTGGCCAAGGAGACAGGAGGGGACCTAGTTTATGTCTCCCAATTTCAGTGGCTGTTATAAATCCCTCTGTAAATAACTGGTTCTAAAGCAGTGTCTACCATCAGTGATGGACTGGATGAGGGTGAACCAAGGGTGAACAAACCTAATCCAGACAAGACATAGGTGCTCTTGAATAGGCAGAAAGTAGAACAAGAATAGGGATTCAGTCTGTACTGGATGGGGATATACTTCCCCTGAAGATGCATGTTTGCAGTTAAGGTGTGTGCCTAGATTCAACCCTGAGCAAGGGATGCCCAGGTTTCTGTGGTGGTCAGGAGTGCATTTGCATAGTTAAAGCTAGTGTGCTAGCTTCATCAGTTCCAAGAGATGTCTGATCTGGCCACAGGAACACATACCTTAGTTATATCCCATTTGAATTACTGCATGTAGGGCTGCCTTTTAATAGTGCTTGGGAATTTTAGTTGACCAAAGAGCTACAACCAGTCTGTTGACTGGGGATGGTTATAGGGAGCATGTTACTTCCTTGTTACAACAACTCCACTGGTTGCCAGTCTGTTTCTGGGCACAATCTGAAGTACTGGTTATGACCTATAAAGCTGAGTCTGCACAGCTTAGGCCCAGGCTATTTGAAGGACTGTATGAACCGCGGGTGGCGCTGTGGGTAAAACCTCAGTGCCTAGGACTTGCCGATCGTATGGTCGGTGGTTCGAATCCCCACGGTGGGGTGAGCTCCCGTCTTTCGGTCCCAGCTCCTGCCCACCTAGCAGTCCGAAAGCACCCCTAAGTGCAAGTAGATAAATAGGTACCGCTTTATAGCGGGAAGGTAAACAGCGTTTCCGTGTGCTGCTCTGGTGCTGGCTCGCCAGAGCAGCTTTGTCACGCTGGCCACGTGACCCGGAAGTGTCTGCGGACAGCGCTGGCTCCCGGCCTCTTAAGTGAGATGAGCGCACAACCCTAGAGTCAGACACAACTGGCCCATATGGGCAGGGGTACCTTATGAACCTGCCCAGGCTCTCAGTCTTACCACCCTCACAGACCAGGCTGCCAACTTGAATGAAATATTGTGGGGGCCTAGGTAAGCCCTGCCCCGCATAATCAATCACATGACACAGTGCACACACACCATTTGAATGGCAATGCCCATCAACTTTGAGGTAGCTCATCCCCCTCAAATATTTTATTGTGGGGGACGAAGCCCCCGCAGCCCCTAGGAGTTGGCTCCCATGTCACAGGCATATTTTGTGGAAACACAGTAGAGGGCCTTTTTAGTGACTGCTCCCAGACTTCAGAACTCCCTTCCTTCCTAGAGAGACTAGAATGACTCCCTCCCTGTTGTCCTTCTGCGGGCAGATGAAGACTGATTTATTCCAGCAGGGAACTTACTGCTTTCAAGGAAAGTGCTTTTAAATAGTGTGTTGTTTATAGTGTTTTTACTATCTACACTTGAATAGATTTGTTTTTACATCATTTAAATCCCATTATAGTTTAATTACTTTTTAACTACATATAATCTTTTATATTTTTTCAGCTACCTGTGGTTTATCACTTTTTGTTTCAATTTTTGAGAGATGCCTTGAGTTCCTGTTTTGGGGGAAAGGAGGAATATAATATAAAATAAATTAAATATAGCATGGCAAAGTTCACTGTGTGATCCAGGCCTTCTTAAGTTCTTAGCATGCTCAAATGCTTTGTGTCCAAAATATACACTGCTATGTGGCACAATTATAGACTAGTTTTGACTGTACCATAAAACCACCTACTTACCTACCCTTCTTGGTGGTTCTTTAGCAGTGCCAGTTAGGTAGGTATGTAAACTGTCTTGGATGCTGCTTAACAGTGATTGCCGAAATTCTGTGGTTGCAGTGGTTGCAGATTCTGTATCTACATGGCTTTCTGCTGGTTTCAGAATGTTGGGAGCACCAGATGAAAAAGTGTTCTACAGATGCAGTAGTACCAAGAGAATGCCCCTCACATCCAGTATAAACCTGGCCACCTCCTTAAGTAGATCAAGGGGAAAGGGCATAAATCAAACATGTCAGGGCTGCTTCATGATAGTTAAACTAAGCCACAGGCGAGGTACATAATCCTTTTTCAAAAGCCCGTGTTGCAGTTAGTGAACAAAGAGGAAGTTTGGTTGTGCTGCCACAAGTCCTGTAATATTATACTTGAAGGCTGCATTTCTACACGCACTTAGTTGTCTCCTTGAACTCTGCACAGGATTGTGTTGCAAGCTTCTTAATGATGAATGTATGCAATATATTTTGCTGGGACTCCTGTAGCTGCCAGCTCACCACTGGCTGCAGTTGATCAGTTGTTTCCATTGTGAGTTGCATGCCCTCTCATAATGTGTCCTCTACTGCTTCATTCATCAGAGGTTCCCTGCTGCAGTGGTAGAAAAGAATGCTGTTAGTAATTGGCAGAGTACCAAGCAAACTCAATGGATTATTTTCCTTTGTGCATTCAGGAACTGGTTGGTTCCATGTGTCTAGGAATGGATGGGCCTCTTTGTTGGCCTGATAGAAAGGTAGTTACCTATATTTTTAGAAAGTAATTATTAAGTCATGATGGTGTGGTTGTGTCTTCCCTTGACCCTCAGTTATGAGCATCTATTTCTAGGCCAGTACAAAACGTTAAATCCAGGGCAGCCTAGTTGAATTCATTTGCTGAAAACAAACATTAGGGAAAAGGTAGAGTATTTTAATCCTTTGTAATGGTTTATAATTAATGAGGGAATTAAAGTGTGTGGCACGTTCAATGCTGAAGCCCTCAAATTGCTTTGGAAAATGTACTATGGAGGTAAATGAGATGCCTGTGGGTGAGACGCTATGAGACTTCATGTAAGGCTAAAGAACAAGATAACAGATAAGAGAGTAGCAATATGATACTTTGAGCTGAGGTGCTCTACAATGCAACTGACATCTCAGAACAAGAAGAAATGCTGGGTTTGTAAAGCTCTTTATTCCAAGATACACTGAACATAATAAACAAAGGATTTGATAATCCTTCCTGGACATTTTCTTTATTAACTTCAGTGAGAATGAAAGTAATGTTTATATTTAAGGGTACGTTTGTTTGTGTGTGTGTGTGTGTTTTACACTACATTCATCATTTCAGTGTCCGTACCATCAGTTCTCAATGGATAATTTTATCAGTGTTACTCTTGTTACTCCTTGCAGATTTTCTATGCATGTGGACTTGTCCTCCTGGCTTTGTGCATTGCTTTGAAACTGAAAATAAAACATCCCCACTGAATAAATAAAAATAAAGGTTCTTACAAACATATATTTAATAAGTCTACAAATAATAGGAGTCCACTGTTATTCCTTTTTGCTCCCTGCTATGACAGTTTGCATGAGTGTTGAATTAGCTTTTCATGTAAAGATCTGTTTTTGTGCATTGATCTTCCTTATTGAATTGTAACTTGTATGTGTACAAGAATCAAGCTCAAACCTAGCCACTCGGCTCGTGATCTTTAACATTTTAAAGTTCTATAATACAAACTAACAGTAACATGAGACAGAATAATTGTTGGCACCAAAGGGAAAAGGGCAAGAATGCATTCCATGATGGGATTAATGTTGCAATTTTAAAAGCCTTATATTTGTTTATGTATTTATTATTTAATTTCTATACCACTCTTTATATTAACAATATCTCTAAGCAATGTACAAAAAAGCAAGAACAGACAACTTAAACAAAATACAGAGTTACATATAAAAATGGTACATTAATATAAAAATTACTCATATGTATAAATCAATATCAATTGATTTTCTGTCTAGTTCTCTCTTCTTCTCAACTGCCAGGTTTCTCACCCAGTGTTCAACAAACTCTTAAGTTCACCCACAAAAGTCTCACAATGAGAAGAGTTCCTTGTCATCACCCTAGTCTCTCACTCTAGACTTGCTTTTTATGGGCAGGCCCAAGGTAGATGGTGCTTTCTCTGGCTGCTCACAGCTGTGTCCCATTGAGCTGCACTCTCCACACCCAGTTCCAGCAGGTTTGTTTAGTTTCCCAGGGGGTCCAAAGGATGGGGAAAGGGCTTCCCTCCATTCACAGCTCTTTCTTCACCCTCTTCTCCAGCTGCTTTTGGGGAAGTGGTGTGTGTGTGTGTGTGTGCGCGTGTGTGTATAATATACACAGTGGTACCTCAGGTTACATACGCTTCAGGTTACATACGCTTCAGGTTACAGACTCCGCTAACCCAGAAATAGTGCTTCAGGTTAAGAATTTTGCTTCAGGATGAGAACAGAAATTGTGCTCTGGTGGCGCAGAGGCAGCAGGAGGTCCCATTAGCTAAAGTGGTGCTTCAGATTAAGAACAGTTTCAGGTTAAGAACAGACCTCCGGAACGAATTAAGTACTTAACCTGAGGTTCCTCTCTCTCTCTCTTTCTCTGTGTATATATATATATATATATATATATATATATATATCTATATATATCCCTATGATCAGTGTCATTCTGTTGCATTCAGTGTAACTTTTTGGGAGGACATGATTTAAGAGTTTGTAGTTCTTTACCCAGCAGTAAGCAATTCCAATAATACTTGTAAAAAGTAACTTTTTAATTTACCTTTTCATTTAAGCACCACTAGGGGGAATTCAAATCACTACACTAATTCAGCAGCTGCCTCCAGCTGATGTATTTATCAAGTGGATAAGGGAATCTGCTGCTGTATCCTTCATGATTGTTTCTCTACGGTTTAATGTGGAAAATCCTTAAAAACTAATATTTATTGCTTCATAAGCTTTCATGCGTTAGAGCCCACTTCATTATATGCATGAAATGCTCCCCTAAAATGGGGATTGTGTATAACACATTGGCTGAATATCTAATTTCTCTCCCCCACCCCCCCGCTCACACACACGTGTAAAAAGAGAAAATAAAGTTTTACATTATGGAGCCAAAAGACCAAGAAAATGCAAGAGCCATGGAATACTAGGTTTCATGGGAACCAAAGCAAACTGCAAAGCAATAAAGATTACTTATCACTCATTTTATGTTTCATTAACTCCAGTCATATACTGAACTATATCTCACACATTGTGATAAACCCTGCTCTCATCGAGTGATTATAAAATAAAGTGTGGGAAGTCTGTGATCATAGAATTGCAACTGAAAGCAGAAGGGAGATTCTGCAGCACAGAGGCCCCCAAATCTGCTCTGGAGGTTTCTGCATCTCTTTACATCAGTTTTTTTCTTCTGAGGGGTGGGGGTTGCAGAGGAAGGAGTAATTATCCAAATGGCTTCTCCATTTTCCATGGACAGATGCCTTCCTTCAGTGGAGCAACACTAGCTTGATTCCATCCTGTATCAAAGTGCACTGCTAAAGATGTCCTCCTGTCTTGGGGTAAATCGTTGTTCGTTTGCGTAGGATATGTAGGAAAAGCAGCAGTGTGGCTTTTCTTCTAGAGAAGAACACTTCTTTGAGTTCTCCCAGAGACCTGAGGGTGTTGTCTTTTGCAACACCTGAAGTAACCACCATGAGCTTGCTGCTGGAGGTTGTTAACCTGGGGTTGGTATACTTAACCTCCAGGAAATTCGCCGAGGTGAGGTGAGGCAGTTGCCTCAGGGCAGCAGACTCCCAACAACTGGGAGGGGTGGCAAATCTAGCCTCTGTGGAGCAAACTCTGCACTTGTCAGCCTCCTCTTCTGCACATTCACTGCCCTCCGCCACGTGCCTTAAAAAAAATAAAAATGCAAGAGCCAAACATAGAAATGAGCAGCATTGGACAGAATGAAGGAAGATCTGGGTAGAATTACAAGCGGGGAAATTTTTTACTGGTACCTTACTGCCAATGATGGAATAATAATTGTCCTACAAAGCTGCTTGCTTGATGCCAAAAGAGAAGATGCCACAATGAGTAATGATAAAGGAATGTACATTTGTCTTGAACATTCACACAGGTTCTTTTTATTAGCAGTCTAAAGTAAAATAAAGTACCTTAGTTATTACAGTGGCCATGCACATGAAAAGACGAGCTGGTAGATGAGCCAATTCAGTGACCCCAACCTGCACAAATATGAAAGTTAAAAACAGATTAGATTTTCCAGAACTGGTGTTTTGAAAACTATATCCATCTCAGCAGAAGACAGAGTAGCACAACCTGAAGGGCTAGTCATTTGCTGGGCAAAGAGAACTAAACTCATTTGTTGAGCATGCATATATACAAACACATGCTTTATTGAAATTTTATTTTATTTATTATTTTGATAGATAGTGAACAGTTTTCAAAAAGATACTGTGTGGTGGGAAAAGATGCCAACAAGGGCAACCAAAATGATCAAGGGGATGGAGGTGCCTACGCTATGATGAAAGGTTGCAATATTTTGGGCTTGTTAGTTTAGAAAAATGGCGATTTGGGGAACATAATATTCAATAAAGCTGAATCCTGAAATCTTCCGGAAAGGCAAAAGGAAAGACTTATTCACACCATGCAGTGATCTTTAATGTCGCTGAATTACTGGAGACTTGCTTGAAGCTTAATGTGGATGTCCCTAGAAGCTTAATGTGGATGCGCCCATGTGTGTTTTGAAAGAAACCCAACTGCATACCAGATCCCATGCTGTGCAATACATATGTAAGTGTGGGAAAAGGTATACGTGTCTGTGCATACCTGGCCTTGTTTCACTGCAGTGAACTTGCATTATGTGTCAGAACCGCCTCTCCACTCTTCTAATCCGTTTCTCAACCACGGACGGTTTAATTGTTGCAAATGGAATACTTGTTCTACAGAAGTCCAATAAATCTGCAGCCTGTCTTCCCAGTAATCAATCACAGATTGCGAATTGCATGAGGAAAAAATCTATAAGCTATGTTCTTCATGTCTAGTATGTTGGGTTATTTTCATGTCTTGTGGTTTGCATTTGGCCACTGTCATTTTGGAGGAATTTCCTGCCATCTGCGTTCAATTGAATTTTCTCACAGATTTGGACTTGCTTGTAAATACTGTGATCTGGCAAAGGGAGAATCTTTGTTTGTCAGGGGCATTTCTTGAAAACCATTATTATGGGATTGGCAGTGTGCCGGCCTAGGAAAAATGCAGAAGGTAAAAAAGGTGCAGGCTGTTCTTTCTTTTTCTTAAATGGGTGAAACAACCAACACTTTAATCAGCTACTGTTGTTGGCTCATTGCATCCTTCTGCCTGTTCAGGCTGTCCTTGTATTTCATATTTTTTCATTAGTGGACTGCAAGCCAGGATACAGCAGCAAACCAAGCAGTCCTTAGAATTATATTTATTTCCCAAGGAATGTCATTGCACTGCACCAATCACATCAGGACTTTATTTACTACCATCCCTAATGAAGTGTATTTGGTGGCTGGATTTGTTCTGCAAATTAATATTCTAACAGCAAACATCGGTGCCAGCCAATTCTTAGAAATGAAGTTGGGTGGGATTTAATTCTGCTGTGCAAAACATTTTCTTTAATTTGGCAATGGTTTCACAGCTGAGCTGACTATTGCCAGAGTAATATCTTTTGCTTTATCTCTGAGACAGAAAATATATTTCAACCACTGTATTAGTACTCAAAATTAAGCAAAAATAAAGCTTTTTGGCCTTCTTATGTGTCTTCAAGGACACACTGCATGGGCTTCTTGCAAAGACTGTCGCAATCTCTACTGCACTCCCTCTCTCACAGTGCACAGTTGTTTTACTTTTTGGGGTTATCAACAAGTTTTCCAGGTTAACAGAACAAGCCATTATTTTGTAAACAAACCATAAACACTTCAGATTTTTTTCTAGGAGACATACATATCCCAGAGTCTTAGAAATCCATCTTTGAAGGTGGTTGATTTTTTTTAGCCTGAGCTGGATGGCTTGATTTTTGGGTTGCTATGACTTGAACTTTGACTTGCCAGATGTCTGCATTTGATCATGGTCATAATGCTTGTGCAGATTGTCTGGGTACAGGCCAGAAGCCACTTTAATATTTGTGTTCTACAGCCAGTGGCAACTCCACACATAAAGATCCTTCACCTTCTCCCTCTGTAACATTATCCTCCTTACCTAATTATTGACCTCCCTAATTGCAAGGTGTGTAAAGCAGTAACTTTGCCCAAACAATATTCGCTTTGGGCTGTTCCCTATGCAGTGGAAGGCTCAGTTATAAAATTCCTAAACAAATCTACAAACTGTGAATTGGTAGCTTTTGCCTGCCATTCCTAGAGACAAGGAGGTAGGAAAACAAAATAGCCTCTCTAGCACTTCTGCTGCAATCTATAATAAAATGAAAGTGAAACAGGTGCTTCCAGTAGTGAGAACTGACCAAGTCCCCACATTTTCAGAGTACAAGTAGCTTTGAATTATATATTGTTCTGTTTTCAGTTCTTAATTATTTTTTTATTTTCTGTATTTATCTTCTGCTGTTTTTGACGTACCTCATTTTTGTCTGTTGAAATAATAAAATACTTACCGCTTCAATAGTGTGGTGATGATATGATATAATATTGTGAATTTAGGTTGGATTCCAATGTGGTTGCTTGCCAGCACAACAAGCAGATTTGGCTGTGTGCAGAGGAGTTTAAAAGGCGAAAGGCTCTCTGGAGCAGATTTTTGAGGGTGCTGGAGGGCTGCTGGGGGGAAGGAGAGAAAGGTGAAGTTCCATTGTGTGAATAAAAGTTCATTCTACTTGTACACAGTGTGTGTGTATTGCTTTTTTATGTTATTGTTGGTGGTTTTCAGCCAGCTTGGGCTTTCCACAGAAGGGAAAAGCGGGATGTTAATGCTGAATTGAATAAATGAGTGCCTGTGTGTTGACCTTTGTCTGAAGACAGAGTGCTAGAAGCCTTTGCTTCTATTTGTATCTATAGAAAAATGTATAGACCACCTAATCAGAAAACCTATAGCAAGCATCTTATTTCATCATCTCCCCAGAACTTCCAAATAATGTCATTTTAACACTCTGACAGCTTTGTCTGTGTTTCTTATCTTTCACTTTAATGTACTTCATTTTATTCTGGCTCAGTCGAATGCCAGGTATTTTGTTTTCTTAGCTTTAAGAACAGCTTTTCTGTTTGTGTTTTTAATCATATACTGCTTCATCATGAACCTCTTGAGGGTGGGATGGTAAAAGGACACAAAGGAAACAAATTAATTCATTCTCCTTCAGCCTTTTACATAAGGCACGGCCAAGAAAATAGAGATTACCTCTCTGCATGACAACAGCATATCCATGATACAGCATCTGGACTGCAATACCTTTTGAAAGACTCCAGTTCTCAAAGAGAGGAGCTCTTTGATTTCAGCAAAGTTTCCAAGATTCTTTGGGTCACTGGTTTATAGTTTATTTGTTTACCAGAGAAAGAGCTGTGTTTTGCGCAAGCCAAACAAGGCTGGCACCACAAATAGAAAACAGATTACACTCATTGCCATTAGTCAGCTCTTCTTTGAAAAGGAACAACTGTGTACAAATGGCACTAGCTTTTCTGTTTTGCTTTCTTGCAGGCACTGAAAAGGTGCTAGTTCTGACAACAAAACTATAGCCCCTACCTGCTTTGCATTTGCTGTCAGGTATCCAAGGCTCATGTCACTAGGCTCCTGCCCATCTTGATCATGATCCATGTTTGTTGTTTATTCGTTTAGTCGTGTCTGACTCTTCGTGACCCCATGGATCAGAGCACGCCAGGCACTCCTGTCTTCCACTGCCTCCCACAGTTTCGTCAAACTCATGTTCATAGCTTCGAGAACGCTGTCCAACCATCTCGTCCTCTGTCGTCCCCTTCTCCTTGTGCCCTCAATCTTTCCCAACATCAGAGTCTTTTCCAGGGAGTCTTCTCTTCTCATGAGGTGGCCAAAGTATTGGAGTCTCAGCTTCACAATCTGTCCTTCCAGTGAGCACTCAGGGCTGATTTCTTTAAGAATGCATAGATTTGATCTTCTTGCAGTCCATGGGACTCTCAAGAGTCCCCTCCAGCACCATAATTCAGAAGCATCAATTCTTCGGCAATCAGCCTTCTTTATCCCCTAAACCTAGCCACTGTTAAATGAGCTATCATCAATAAATATCCTATCAGTTATTTATTTTTTAGATCTCTCTCTTGTCTGGTAAATGTATGGGAAATTTTGTAATGTATGAAGAGGCCATTATGTCTAATAATTGAGACAGAAATTAGAGAAAAGGTCATGAATTTTGAAGAAGATTGGTAGGGGAGTGTCAGGTGGCATCAGAGCAGCAGGTAAGATGAGGCTAGGATAATTAGAAACTATCTGTTACCAGAGATACGGGCCTTGTTCCAGGCATTGGGATCATAGTATAAGAGCAAAGGACAGGAAGGAAATAAGGGGAGAAGGCAACAGTTGAAGCTTTTTTGTGTGTATGGGACTCCAGATCCATTGTTCTTTCAGCTATACTGTTGTTGCCTAGCAACAGCCCTTCACTTGCCAATAGAGTATGCTATGTAAGAGGAATTAGTAATAATAATAATAATAATAATAATAATAATTTATTTATACCCCGCCCATCTGGCTGGGCCTCCCCAGCCACTCTGGGCGGCTTCCATAGAAACCAAAAAATACACTAAAATACCACACGTTAAAAACTGTTAGTATCTCAGCTCACAGTCAGAGGTAAACTGGCCTCCCCCGGGCAACTGAGTGAGATACTTGATGACCTCTCCGCTGCGTCTCCCGGCAGGCTAGGTCATAAACCGGCGATTTCCCTCATTAGATGTGAGGAAAACACACCCTCTGCTTCTCTGCTTCTCTCCCTCCCTGCATTCTCCCCAGGGAGGGGAAATGAGACAGACAGGAGTCCTATTTACATGTTTTATTCCTGTCACTCAGCAGTACATAGAAATGTGACTGTTCCCTTCAGACTCCATCAGAAGAGTCACAACTCCTCCCCTGTACTTCCAGCACAGGTCAGATGACACACTGAGCTAACATCCGGTGCTCAGTACAGAGAATAGGCTCCACCTTTTCTCCAACAGTACATCTGCAAAACATAACATCCTGTTTTGCATTCCAGCCATCTGGAGCTGGCTTTTGCCTTGGTGCTTTTTCCCAACATCCTCCCCCAAAAGCATCAATTGGCAAAACATGATCCAGAGAAGAGAACAAACAGTTGTTATACATATAACAGTCCCCTGTTGTTTCAGTTCCACCCTTGGAACTCCCCACCACTGGTTTCACCAGTGTACCTCTCTGGTTGTCTGGCTTCCAAGGAATGAGTGCCTCTGCATTACCTTGGCTTGCTACTCTCTGTTGTGTCTTTGTCTCTGACTTAGACACTGCTTTAACCTGCTTTGAGTTGTTAACAATAGCAACACATGCAACAGCTAAGTTAGCAAACTCTTTTGAGTACCTCTTTGGTGGTACACCCTTTGTAACTCTCTCAGACCTGCGTATGAGGTTCTGATCCTCTGTGCTCACTGGTTCAACCTTTGGACTCTGTTGAGAACCAGTAGCTATCAGTGGTTCTTCCTTCACCTTTGAAGGTCTATCCATTGTGTGAGATTTCCTCTCAATGACTGTTACAACTGAACTCTCTGAGCTATCACTGTCATCATCAGTACCACTGTAATCTGTGACATCAGAAAAATCATCATCATCATCTGAATCGTTTCCTGTGGGAAATGTGTGTTCTACAACCCGCTCTTGCTCTGGAGCACTCTCTAGGAACTTTGTGAGAATCACCTGACCAGATTCAGACAAAATTACTCTGTAGAGACCTTTTTCATAACCCACAAAAATGCCTTTGGCATTCTTTACTCCACCTGGAGCTTCTGTTCTCACATGAGACCCGAAAACCTTAAAATAGGCAACAGAAGGTTTTCTATTGAACAACTTCTCAAAAGGAGAACATCCCAACTCTGTTGAGACTTTTCTCAACCACACATGAAGATAGGACGCTAGCGATTCGGCCCAATATTCATGTGGCAAATGTGAACTCAGCAATTGCGCATTCATCCCCTTTTGCAATTCTTTGTTCACTCTAACACAGACCCCCCCTGTTCCACGCTTCTGGCGAAACAGCAATTTTGTGGTCTATCCCTTTTCCATCCAGGAACTTCTGAAACTTCTGTAACAGAAAAACTTGCTTGTCATCTGTGAAAAGACAATCAATGTTAGCATCATGCATATTTTTAACCTTGTCACAAAACTCCTGAAACTTTTCTAAAGTTTCTTGCGGTTTCTCCATCATATAAACCCAAGAATAATTAGTGAAACAATCCACACACAAAAGGTAATACTTTGCACTGCCTCTAGATGGTTCTAGAGGACCAATCACATCAGCATACACCCGCTGAAATGCTCTGTCGACCTTCTTGGTCAGCTTCCTGGTGCTCACACTGGTCACACCTGCAAGAGAGATTTCGTTAGAAACAGAAGAATTACATTTCATGTAATCACTTTGATCAAAAGTCAACAAATACAGTCCATCTTTCTCTTTGGCAGTAAGAAACAGTTCTCCATCTTTGTAGATCTTGCAGCTTTTAGCATCATAGGTCAGTTTCAGTCCTTTCTTTGCAATCTGCGACACACTCAGCAGATTAAATCTCAGTTCTGGAACCAGGTAAACATCACTTATAGTCAAGTTCAGACTCTCAAGATACACAGTCCCAATTCCTGTTGCTTCCAACTCTTGACCGTTGGCCTGTTTCACAGCGAAGCTTTGCTTCTTCAACGTCGAAAACAGTTGTCTGTGCGGGCACATATGAACCGTCGCGCCCGTGTCAATTATGAACGAGTTCCCAACATCTGGCGTGGTTCCTTTCGCCATCATAGCCTTTGCAGGTTTCACCTGGCACTTGGTACGGCTTTTGCCTGACGCCTCAGGCTTCGTAGAGCTGCTCTTTGCTCCTCTTGACTGGCGCGGCTTCTTACAGTTTCGCTGTAGATGCCCAGTCTGTCCACAATTGTAGCATCGGACAGCACTGAATGCTACACCATGCTCCCTAGTAGCATCAGCAGTGGGGGAATTAGAACTCTGTTCTTCCCTCCCCCTGTCTTTCACTTCCAGTGCAGCAAGTCTGTCGTGTTCATTCAGGACCACAGCACACACTCTCTCCGCGGTCAGCTGCGCGGCCGGTAGGGAACCAAGCTGACTGGCAACAACCTTGTAGGTGCGGTTAAGGCTGTTTATCATCATGAAGCAAAACACTTCCTCCTGAAGACGGAAATTGCGTTCCACCATCTGTTGACGCAGAAACTTCATTTCTGTCAGGTGCGCTTGAACATCTCCATCAGGCGCAAGTCTCAGATTGGTCAATTTCTCAAAATACAGCAACGCTGAAGAACCAGCATCTCTCTGATGCGTTGTACGCAGCGTGTCCCAAACCTCTTTCGCATTTTCTAAATGCTGAACATGCACCAACTGATCATCTGAGACACACAGAATTATAGCAGTCCTGGCCCTTACATTCTGTGACTCCCAACCTCTGGTTGGTGCTGCAGGGATGGGGTTTTCAATTACATCAAAAAGCCTCTGATTCTGCAGCAGGGCCTTCATCTTTACAGACCAAGATGAATAATTGTCATTGGTTAAGGGAGGTGGGTAAGGCAGACCTCCCCCTTTCTTGGCATCCATCTTGAAGCCAAGCCTCCAGCTCACACTGTCAAACAAGCTGTAAAATCCAACAGTTGTTTTTTTCCTTTCTCACTCAGGCAGGCAAACTGCAAGTTGTTTACGCTCTTTTGCACCTGGCAGCTAAACTCTGGCTGCTATGGAAAGTCCCTTCCAAGGGCACGTAAACTTGTAGCCAAAACATTCTCTGATTTTGTTTCGCTTTCCCAGGCTCACACTCACAGTCCAGCCCCTTTGCCAGTAACTTTCCAACTTTCCGTTACTTAGCAACAATGCATTTCAATAGGACAGTTTATCAACCACAAGAATTTGTGGAATGCAGGCTTCAGCCTTCAAGCTGCAGGCCTCTTCCTCCCGGAGCTTTTGTTTTTCCAAAACGCAGCTCCGTGAACCAGTGAATTAATCAAACTGCATTCACACTTTTAGCCCGAAATGCAGCATACCTTGAACTTTGTTGCTCTGGAAAACACCTCTTCTTTCCACCAGCTGTCTGTTGAGCCTCTGGCTTCTTTCAGACGCTTCTCTTCCTCCTTGGAGCAGAGGAGGACAATCCACCAGCCTGTCATGCAGATGTCCGATGAATCGCAACCATCCGAAGGCTGCCATATGTTAGTATCTCAGCTCACAGTCAGAGGTAAACTGGCCTCCCCCGGGCAACTGAGTGAGATACTTGATGACCTCTCCGCTGCGTCTCCCGGCAGGCTAGGTCATAAACCGGCGATTTCCCTCATTAGATGTGAGGAAAACACACCCTCTGCTTCTCTGCTTCTCTCCCTCCCTGCATTCTCCCCAGGGAGGGGAAATGAGACAGACAGGAGTCCTATTTACATGTTTTATTCCTGTCACTCAGCAGTACATAGAAATGTGACTGTTCCCTTCAGACTCCATCAGAAGAGTCACAACTCCTCCCCTGTACTTCCAGCACAGGTCAGATGACACACTGAGCTAACATCCGGTGCTCAGTACAGAGAATAGGCTCCACCTTTTCTCCAACAGTACATCTGCAAAACATAACATCCTGTTTTGCATTCCAGCCATCTGGAGCTGGCTTTTGCCTTGGTGCTTTTTCCCAACATAAACTTCCCTGAACAGGGCTGCCTTAAGATGTCTTCTGAATGTCAGGTAGTTGTTTATCACTTTGACATCTGCTGGAAGGGTGTTCCACAGGGCGGGCGCCACTACCGAGAAGGCCCTCTGCCTGGTTCCCTGTAGCTTTGCTTCTCGCAATGAGGAACCGCCAGAAGGCCCTCGGCGCTGGACCTCAGTGTCTGGGCAGAACGATGGGGGTGGAGACGCTCCTTTAGGTATACTGGACCGAGGCCGTTTAGGGCTTTAAAGGTCAGCACCAAGACTTTGTTTTTTTTTTTTTTTTTTTGTAAAATTTTTTATTGATTTTACAGAAAGATTTTAAACAATACAAACAAATAAAAAAAAGACATACAAACATGTAAAATTTCATAACCTTTTTTTCATATCCCTCTCTTCTCGGACTCCCCCAAACCTCCCCTTCCTACATCCCAATTTCCAAAATTTATTTCAGCAAATTCTAATTAATTTTATCAAATATATTTTTTCTTATTCTTTTCTTCAACTTAATCTTATGTCGCTGTAATCTCCTTTTCTTTCTCCAAACCTCGACATTTTAACATTCCTCAATTTTATAATAGTTCTTAAGGTAAATTTTAAATTTCTTCCAATCTTCTTCCGCCGTCTCTTTCCCCTGCTCACGGATTCTGCCAGTCATCTCAGCCAGTGTCATATAGTCTATTACCTTCATCTGCCACTCTTCCAAGGTGGGTAATTCTTCTGTCTTCCAATACTTTGCGATGAGTATTCTTGCTGCTGTCGTAGCATACATAAAGAAATTTCTATCTTTCTTTGACACCAATTGGCCGACAATGCCCAAGAGAAAGGCCTCTGGTTTCTTAGGGAAAGTACATTTAAGTACCTTTTTCATTTCATTATATATCATTTCCCAGAAAGCCTTAATCTTCGGGCACGTCCACCAAAGATGATAAAAAGTACCTTCCGTTTCTTTACACTTCCAACACTTATTATCAGGCAAATGATAAATTTTTGCTAGCTTGACTGGGGTCATGTACCACCTATAGATCATTTTCATAATATTTTCCTTTAAGGCATTACATGCCGTAAATTTTATACCAGTGTTCCACAACCATTCCCAGTCAGCAAACATAATGTTATGACCAATGTCCTGTGCCCACTTAATCATAGCTGATTTAACTATTTCATCTTGTGTATTCCATTTCAGCAGCAAATTATACATTTTTGACAAATTCTTAGTATTGGGTTCTAACAGTTCGATTTCTAATTTTGATTTCTCCACCTGGAATCCAATTTTCCTGTCTTGTTTATGCACCTCCATTATTTGATAATAATGGAGCCAATCTCGAACCTTGGGTTTCAATTTCTCATAACTCTGTAACTTCAATTTATCTCCATCTTGTTCCAAAATTTCCCAATACTTTAGCCATTCAGCTTCCATATTAAGCTTTTTCAGCGCTGTAGCCTCTAAAGGTGACAACCATCTAGGGGTTTTACTTTCCAACAAATCTTTATATCTTATCCAAACGTTATATAATGCTTTCCTGACAATATGGTTTTTAAAGGCCCTATGCACCTTAATTTTATCATACCATAAATATGCATGCCAACCAAATGTATTATTAAAACCTTCTAAGTCCAAGATATCTGTATTCTCGAGGAGCATCCATTCTTTCAGCCAGCAAAATGCTGCTGCTTCATAATACAGTTTTAAGTCCGGCAGGGCAAACCCCCCTCTTTCTTTTGCATCCGTCAGTATTTTAAATTTTATTCTGGGCTTTTTGCCCTGCCAGACAAATTTCGAGATATCCTTCTGCCACCTCTTGAAACAATCTATCTTGTCCAGAATTTGTAATGTTTGGAACAAAAATAACATTCTAGGCAATACATTCATCTTAATAGCTGCAATTCGGCCTAACATTGACAATCTCAAATTTGACCATATTTCTAGATCTTTTTTAATTTCCGACCAACATTTTTCATAATTGTCTTTATACAAGTTCGAATTCTTAGATGTCAAATAGACCCCTAGGTATTTCACCTTCTTTACCACTGTCAAACCTGTTTCATTCTGGAACTTCTCCCTTTCCATGACTGTCAATTTTTTTTCCAAAACTTTAGTCTTTTGTTTATTCAATTTAAATCCGGCCACCTGACCAAATTCTTGAATTAGCTCCAACACCCTTTTTGTACTAGTGTCTGGCTCTTGTAAAGTAAGTACTAAATCATCTGCAAAGGCCCTTAACTTGTAATGTTTGGCTCCGACCTGTACACCTTTAACCTGCTGGTCATCTCTAATCATATTAAGCAACACCTCCAGAACAGAAATAAAAAGTAAAGGGGAAATTGGGCACCCCTGTCGTGTCCCTTTTTCTATTTTAAATTCTTCAGTTATCACATTATTTACAATCAACTTAGCCTTTTGTTCAGCGTATACGGCACCCATACCATTCTCAAATCCTTGGCCTACCCCCATCCCATGAAGATTCTTTTTCATAAAACTCCAAGAAATATTGTCAAAGGCTTTCTCCGCGTCCACAAAGATCAGAACTGCTTTAGTGTTTATATTCACCTCTAATAATTCCAGAATGTCTATTATGTTCCTCACATTATCTGATAAATGCCTTTTTGGGAGAAAGCCTGCTTGGTCCTTATGAATCTTCTCCATCAACACTCTTTTCAGTCTTTTTGCCAGAATGTCTGCAAAAATTTTATAATCCACATTAAGTAATGATATTGGGCGGTAGTTCTTAAGTTGAGTCTTTTCAGTCTCTGTCTTTGGTATGAGTGTAATATACGCTTCTTTCCACGATTCTGGTGCCCTTTTCCCCTCCAAGATCTCATTACAGACTTCCTTTAATGGTTGTACCAACCACTCCTTCAAAGCTTTATAGTATCTGGAAGTCAGTCCATCTGGTCCTGGAGATTTGCCCAGTTGCATATTTTGAATGGCACTCTCTATCTCTTGATCTGTTATTCTCTGGTTTAGATCCACCTTACTTTGGTAGGAGATTTTTTGTAGTCCATACTTTTTAAGGAATTCATCTATATCCTCCTCCTTCTGCGGTCCTTGTGAATATAGCTTTTTAAAATAACTCAAAAAACAGTTTCTTATCTCGTTAGGTTTAGAAATATTCTTTCCATCCACTTCTAGGCTTGTAACTGTATTTAGTTTCTGTCTTTTCTTCAGTTGCCAAGCCAGAAGCTTACCACATTTATCTGCTGATTCAAAAGTCTTTTGTCTCATTTGTTTTATCTTCCATTCAATCTCTTGATTCATCAATTCCATATATTGTGTCTGGTATAACTTAATCTCTCTCAGAATCTCCTGGGACTTTGGTTTTGATCTCAATTTCTTCTCTCCTTCTTTTATCTTTTCCAAGATCTTATCCTTCTTCTCATTTTGCTTTCTCTTTTTTACTGAATTTTGTTGAATTAAAAATCCTCGCATCACTGCTTTGCTTGCGTCCCATATCACTCTTTTTTCTACATCAGTTTTTAGATTTATTTCAAAATAGTCCTTTAAAGTTTTTTGGGCCTTTCTATGGATGTCCTCATCTCGAAATAGGTTGTCATTCATCCTCCATCTGAATTGACCAGTTACTGTAAATTTCATCTCCATCTTCACGGCGTTATGGTCGGAGCAAGTCTTTGGGCAGATTTCCACTTTCTTAATCTTTGGAGCCAACCCACTAGTAATCCAAATTTGATCGATTCTGGTCCAGGTCATCATTGCTTCAGAGAAGAAGGTTCCCTCTCTCTCGAGAGGGTTCCTTGTTCTCCATATATCAATCAAGTCCATATTTTCAGTCATTTCAAAGAAAGTCTTTGGTAGTCTCCCATCTCTGGTAATTGCCTGTCTTTGTGCTTTATCCATATTTGTAGATACCACTCCGTTCATATCTCCCATCATAATTAATTTGTAATCCAAATAGTCCAACAATGTCTCATGCAACTTCTTAAAAAATTCTGACTTCCCTTCATTAGGTGCGTAGATCCCTAGTATCAAAAATTTTTCACCTTGAATTTGCACTTCAATTGCCAAATATCTTCCTTGTTCATCTTTAAATATAAACTTTGGGGAAAGTTTTTCTTTTGCATAGATTACCACTCCTCTTTTCTTAACTTTATCCGATGAAATAAATTCTTGGCCTAATCTCTTATTGACGAGTAATTTCCTATGCAATCTTGTTATATGAGTTTCCTGTAAACAAATTATGTCCAACTGCTCTTTTTTCAATAAATGGAATATGTTTTTCCTCCTTCGCGGAAGGTTGAGTCCATTACAATTCCAGCTTAGAAGTTGCAGGGCCATCCTGAAGCTATTTACCTCCTGTCGCTCCGAGTAGTTGTTCTTCTTCTGTCGGTGATTTCAGTCCAAACGTCAGGTTTAAAATGTCTGTTGCGTCTTTCGTTTCTGATGTTATTTCCTCTCCGACTGTTCCTTTCAGAAGGTCTTCCCTGTAGTGATTTAAAAATTGATCTCGATCTTCTACTGATCTTATCCTTATTTTCCTACCTTTGAATTTAAAAGATAGGCCTTGCGGGAATTCCCACCTGAAAGGTACTTCGTTCTTCTTCAGCAATCCGACCAGTTCTTTATAGTATGTTCTTGCGTCTAGAATTTCCTTTGGGATATCTTTAAAGATCTCCACAAAAGACTTTTCAATCTCGAGTGTTCTTTGAAAATGCAAGCTCAATATTTTTTCTCTCTCCTCTCTTGATCTTAATGTTATTAGGCAATCCCTTGGCTTCTTCCTGCCTTGTGCTCTTCCCAGTCTAAAAGCAGTGACTATTTTAATTTCTTCCTTCTCTAACTCCTGTTGCCAAAAATCAGAGAATTCTTTAGAAAGGAAGTTCGCCAAGTTGTCTCCTTCACTTTCAGGCACCGCTCGTAGTCTTAAGTTTCTACCTCTCCTCTCCAATTCAAGCATAGACAGGGCCAATGTATGATCTTCTAGCTTTTTGCAAACTGGTACAATTTTTTCCTGTGTAGCATCCGCCGAGACTTTAGCCTCATCAGCAGAGACTTTGGCTTCTTCTGCGATTTTACGTATATTAGCAGAGTCCTCTAATATTTTATTAATAGATTCTGTATTAGATGTCACCCTTTTCCCTAATTCATTCACACTTTGTGTATTCTGATCAAGTTTGATTGAGAGTTCTGTCAATTTTCTACTATTTTCCGCCCCCTGCTTTGTCAAAGATTCCAAAGACTCATTTATTTTAACCAAAGCTTGTGTTACAGGATCTGATGACATTGTTGTTCTTGTCTGACCAGTTGCAGCTGGTGCCACTGGGATGCCTGGGACTGAAACTCTTCGCTGTGAAGGTTTTGCTTTGTATTGTCTCCCAGACCTGGTTGTTGTCTCTTCTGATGCACCACTCATGCCTAGCCAAGGTCACTCTCGCAGCTGTTAGTTGTTTTTCAAGGGAAATTTCCACTGCCTTAATAGTTACAGCCCAATTTGCAACAGTTATCAAAGTGCCCTCTAGGGGAACAAAGTTTCCAAAATTAAACAAAATGTCTTACAGTCCAAAATTCCCCTGAGGTTTCCCAATAGTCAATTGTAACAGTTCTTATATTTTCAGAGTTCAACAAACCAGTAATTTAATGTCTCTCCTGAGCTGAGTAGTTTGAAACAATGTAACAATCCAAGTGACAACTCACTGACAGTTCTCTCTCTCCAGGTTCCTTTGCCCCGGCAGTCCGTTTCAGGGGTGTTTGACACAGCGATAAAAAGTTTTAAAATCTTTTTCTGGCAGGTTCTAATCCCAAATTCCTCCCCCTTTTGCTCCTGCCTACCAAAAGGGGGAAAATTCACAGTTTATGTCTGGTTCTCTTCACTCTTTGCGATCTCTCAATGGTTGCAGCTTTTAATCCTTCTTTGCTTTATCCTTATGCAGTCCGGGAAAGGCTGACTTCCTTACTTTAAACCAATCCCGTTTTCAGCCAAATTTCAAAAAGATAATTGTAAATCCCAATTAAGTCAGTCTTACTCACTGGTTTTACTTTGTAATCCAATTTTCAGGAAGGAATCGGCGCTCTCCGGCTATGGCGATGCGGCTTCGCTTTACAAGCTGGGTAGCGGCTCTCAGCACCGCTTCTCCCCCCGCTGCCGTTCCGGAGCCTTTAAAAAGGCTCCCTTGCGATTTCGGGGGGGCGCGATGGTGCCCACCGAGCCTCCTTGTTCACAGGCTTCCGCGCCTGTAATTTTTGAGGGTCCCCGCTTCGCCGTAGCGACAGGACCCGAACTTGTAAAGCAGACCCCCTCCGGAGCTCGGAGGGAAATCCGCCATTAACCGATGGCGCCGACCGGAAGTCTCCAGCACCAAGACTTTGAATTGTGTTCGGAAATGTACTGGGAGCCAATGTAGGTCTTTCAAGACCGGTGTTATATGGTCTCGGCGGCCGCCCCCAGTCACCAGTCTAGCTGCCGCATTCTGGATTAGTTGTAGTTTCCGAGTCACCTTCAAAGGTAGCCCCACGTAGAGCGCATTGCAGTAGTCCAAGCGGGAGATAACCAGAGCATGCACCACTCTGGCGAGACAGTCCGCAGGCAGATAGGGTCTCAGCCTACGTACCAGATGGAGCTGGTAAACAGCTGCCCTGGACACAGATTTGACCTGTGCCTCCATGGACAGCTGTGAGTCCAAAATGACTCCCAGGCTGCGCACCTGGTCCTTCAGGGGCACAGCTACCCCATTCAGGACCAGGGAATCCTCCACACCTGCCCGCCTCCTGTCCCCCCAAAACAGTACTTCTGTCTTGTCAGGATTCAACCTCAATCTGTTAGCCGCCATCCATCCTCCAACCGCCTCCAGACACTCACACAGGACCTTCACCGCCTTCACTGGTTCTGATTTAAAAGAGAGGTAGAGCTGGGTATCATCTGCATACTGATGAACACCCAGCCCAAACCTCCTGATGATCTCTCCCAGCGGCTGCATGTAAATGTTGAAAAGCATGGGGGAGAGGACAGAACCCTGAGGCACCCCACAAGTGAGAGCCCAGGGGTCTGAACACTCATCCCCCACCACCACTTTCTGAACACGACCCAGGAGGAAGGAGCGGAACCACTGTATGACAGTGCCCCCAGCTCCCAGCCCCTCAAGACGGTCCAGAAGGATGTTATGGTCGATGGTATCAAACGCCGCTGAGAGATCCAGCAGAACTAGGAAACAGCTCTCACCTTTGTCCCTAGCCCGCCGGAGATCATCAACCAGTGCGACCAAGGCAGTTTCAGTCCCATGATGAGGCCTGAATCCCGACTGGAAGGGATCCAAATGGTCCGCTTCTTCCAGGTGTGCCTGGAGTTGTTCAGCAACCACTCGCTCAATCACCTTGCCCAAGAATGGAAGATTTGAGACTGGGCGATAGTTGGCCATCGTGGCCGCATCTAAAGATGGTTTTTTAAGAAGCGGTTTAATAACCGCCTCTTTCAGCGGGTCTGGGAAGGCTCCCTCACGGAGGGAAGCATTCACCACCCCACGAAACCCATCGCCCAGTCCTTCCCGGCTAGCTTTTATAAGCCAGGATGGGCAAGGATCCAGGAGACAGGTGGTTGGCTTCACTCGTCCAAGCAGCCTGTCCACATCCTCGGAGGTAACAGATTGGAATTGATCCCACGCAACTTGACTAGACAGGACTCTAGCACTCTCCCACCCCGGCCCTGCTCCGACGGTGAAGTCTACTTCTTCCCGAATCTGAGCGATTTTATCTGCAAAAAACTTTGCAAAATCATTACAGGAGAACATGTGGCCCGTACTGGGCCCCGATGTTGCAGGTGGTTCCGCTAAATTGTGAACCACCTGAAAAAGTCTCCTGCTGCGGTTTTCTGCAGATGCAATAGAGGCGGTGAAGAAATTCTTCTTCGCCTTCGCTATCGCCACTTGGTAGGCTCGACGTTGAGCTCTAACCTGTGTCCGGTCAGATTCGGAATGAGTTATCCGCCACCGGCGTTCTAGCCGTCTCAATGATTGTTTCATTGCCCTCAGATCCGTGGAAAACCACGGGGCTGTCGGGGCTCCATGCAATCGGAGAGGGCGCTTCGGAGCCAAACAGTCAATAGCCCTGGTTAGCTCCACATTCCGGCGGGCCACCAGGGAATCAGCTGAAAGGCCATCAACATGGGATAAAGCATCCCCTACCACTCTCTGGAAACCATTTGGATCCATTAAGTGGCGGGGGCAGACCATCCGAATTGGTCCCACCTCCCTGTAGAGGGGATGGGTCGCAGAGAAGTCTAGTTGCACCAGGAAGTGATCTGACCATGGCACTTCTTTCGTTTCGCTTTTACTTAGTGTCAGATCACCAACATCCATAGAGGTAAACACCAGGTCCAAGGCATGTCTGTGGCTATGGGTTGGGCCAGACTTATTCAGGGACAGCCCCATGGAGGCCATGCTTTCCACGAAGTCCCGAGCGGCCCCTTGTAAGGTCGTGTCGGCATGGATGTTAAAATCCCCTAGGACGACCAAGCTAGGTGTCTCCAGGAGAACATCCGCCACGACCTGAAGCAGCTCGGGCAGGGAATCCTTGGTGCAGCGGGGAGGTCGGTACACCAAAAGGAATCCTGTACTGCCCCTATTGCCCAACTTCCAGAACATGCACTCGGAAAACTGGGTCTTCCCAATAGGACGCCTGGTGCAAACTAATGACTTCCTAAAAATCACTGCAACCCCCCCTCCCCGCCCACATGACCTGGGTTGCTGTGCGTAAGAGAAACCTGGTGGACAAGCAGTGGCAAGGACAGGCCCATCTGCTTCATCCAACCAAGTCTCTGTTACACATGCCAGGTCAAGTCCTCCATCCATGATCAAGTCATAGATGGCAGTGGTCTTATGAATCATTGACCTGGCATTGCACAGCAACACCTTCAGGTCATGTGGGTATCCCTTGCTGATTCTAGTATCCATCCGGTCAGGACCAGACCCGGAGGCAGGAATAGTCCTCAGACAACGACTAAACCTGCCCCCTCTGTAATGACATTAGAGAGGGAGATAGCCATCCATCTCCCATCTATGCCTTTAAAAACCAGCACCAGTATAAAAGTGAAACAGTATTTGCCTCTCCTGTGTGAAGAATACTTTATTGTGTCTGTTTGCTTTAGAAAATAAAACCCATAATGTCTTCTTAGAAGCGAAGAAGGCATAGGTTACCAAAGCCAGTGGGACAGCAATAGCAATAGTAGTAGTAGTAATAGTAATAGTAATAGTAATAGAATAGGTTTCCTGGCTCATATTTCTATTAGTGGCTCATCCTCATTCAGTTGCACTTTAGAAATGATGGGGCTTCTTATTCTTTGTGCTGGGTGAGGTGTACAACCTATCATTTGTGGCATCACACAATTGTCATGGGTCTGGTTAAGAAAAACCTCCTTTTGGCATGTTATGAGTTACATTGTAGAACAGAAGTTGGAGACCTGAGTTCCTAAAGGAAAATTAATGCTTTAATAGCCAGCCTTTGTGCAACTAAGAACCAGGCTGCCAAACCATAATTAAAGTACATGTAGAGATGTGGGTTGGAACTGTGCATGCACCAACCAAATTGTAGATGATGCTTGAGCAGTAAAGACTGAGGACAGCTCTCTCTGTGTGTATGTACTCACTTAGCATATTCTTAATGTGCAGCAAGCTATGTATGAAGTTGTTAGTGTTTAATTCTAAAAAGAGAATTCACACCCATTTAACTGCAAGCAGTTGTAGGTGGGTGGGCTATTATGATAATCCCCCTTTGAAGAGATGACACTGCATGTGTTCAAAGACAATGAGCCCTGCTTTGCTAGTAGGATACTGGAGTGTGTAGGTTTGATCCAGAGGTGCCTTTTGTGAGTAGATAGGGACTTCTGCTTGTGGTCATGACCACTGTTGACTTCCTTTGGCCCACTGCACCATATCCCTCACTCTTTTCAAGGGGGCACTGACAAATTCTGTGTGGAGAAAACCCAGTTGTGTATGTGGGAAACTGCTCACCATTCACTGGATCCAACCCTATTTTCCATCGAGCAAGGGAAGTTGTAAATTACTGGATTCATTGTATTACAGTGGTACCTCGGGTTACAGACGCTTCAGGTTACAGACTCCGCTAACCCAGAAATAGTACCTCGGGTTAAGAACTTTGCTTCAGGATGAGAACAGAAATCGTGTGGCAGCAGCGACGCAGCAGCAGCAGCGGAAGGCCCCATTAGCTAAAGTGGTACCTCAGGTTAAGAACAGTTTCAGGTTAAGAACGGATGGATTTATTTTTTGTTTTGAGCGTAGCTAGATCCCCCTTAATCTTCCTTTCCCTGAGCCTAGAAGAACTCTAAATGGCCCAACTTCATCATTTGATAAATCAAGCTGTTAGTACAAAAAAGCCCCAACCATTTCTGAGATGTGGTTGGAAATTATGCAGTGAACAATGTGTTTATTTAAAGGCAAGTGGGGAAAAGCAGACCTATTAGTATTAGTGTGTGTGTGTGTGTGAGAGAGAGAGAGGGGGGGGGGGAGTGTTGAAAGCATTGTGCACATAAAATCCCAAAAATATTTTGTGGCCGACTACTTAATAGTTTTTACTGAATTTATTTAAAAATAGGAGCCTTTGTTTCCTTTCTATAATAAAACCAAACGACTTCCATATTCTTGCCCATAACCAAGAAAGTTATATAGCATTCTGCAAACAAAGTGAGTATTAAAAAGTTTCTTTTCTTCCTACATGCTGAATTAATATTTTTGTGCAAGGTATTTTATAATAAACAGCTCATGCACTTCATTTTTTGTAACAACCGCGGTGATAGATCCTTCACAGATCCGAATTGTTAAGTAGTGTATGACTATTGTTTAAGCTTTATAAAAGTTTACTTATATTTTTAAAGTTTTTGGAGTTTTAAAAAAGCTAGCCCATTTCTTTAAATTTTCAGTCTTTCAATATTTTAAGAGAGCTTAAAGGATGATGACATTGTTCAGTCTTGAGAACAAATGAGCTAAGGAACCATTTGGTGTGTCCGCATAACTGCAATGAATCCTTGCCTGACTCTGTGGCCCCTGAATGATGTCACCACTTTATTTGCAATGGTTCTGTGGTTGGAACTATCTTTGACTCAAAAGCCGAGAAAATATTTGAGGCTGACATTTTGGTAAGGGCTGGAGTTGAATCAATATTTTTCCATTTATTTAATAATTTTGCCTTATGCAAACCATTTTTTTGTATTTGTTTATGGCTTTAGTTTGCCATTAGTTTTTATTTTTACTTGCAATAGCAACCCCAAAGTGAAATAATACTAGCAAAAGAAAAAAAAAGCAATGTACATATAGAGACCTTCAGATTTTCTCCTCTCCTGGGTTTATAATTTTGCTAGTGTGTTTTTAATTGGCATGGATCACACAACTGAGGGGAAATAGCATTTGCATATTTTTGAGTTTCAATGTTCTGGGGAGGAAAAGAATTGCAATTGTGGAGTAGAAAGTAGAGGCCATACTAGAGGCGATGGGGCAGGGCAGAGGGTTGCAGAGAGGAACAGAAAGCTTGGTATGGCGTTTGGCAATTCTGTTTAACACCCTGCTTGTTCCTCTTCTACTCTAAAATTTCCTTGGAAAGTTCATTGTATTATTGGAAGTAGATTCAGGTTGTATCCCATGTCACTTATGACTGTCTATTAATTCAGCTCAAATGTGACCTGGATGTGCACTACAAGAGAAATGGATTACTTGGATGCCACTGTCATGTTTGGATGTAGTCCATGCCACACTATTCCTTTGTATGCTGTAGGCCTTTGAAACAACTGCCCCTTTGACTACTGTGGCCAAGCGTAGCAGAATCTTCAGAATGAATTTGACTTAGGCAAAGCATGCTGTTGGCAACTCTGATGGATTTCTGGTGCTGAGGAAAAGGAGATTCAAGAAAGATAAAGGAGAAAAAAGTGAGCTAACCTTTATGTGTAGAGAATGCTAGCAGCACATGCTTTCTGAAGCTTTGGAAGAAACTGTTCCACCCAGCTGTCTAATTATAGGAACAGAAAAAAATTAAATGAAAAATTGTGGACCGAAGAATGTGTAATTTTACCTATAGGAAAAAGAACTGGTCTCCAGATTTTGAGCAGCAGAGTTTCACATCTGTTCTCATCATGAGCTCTAGATTTGCTATCTGTCATATTTTTCTACAAAGATGCTTATGGTTCATGATAACATGTTGATAGATGCAAAGCTTTTCCTCTGTGAACCAGTCATGGTGTGTTTGATATCATGCGTGAAAACATTGTACAAGTGGTGACTGGTGATTTCCGATTTATATTGAGACTTGCACCTGATCCAACTTGAGTTTTAAATTTATGATCCTTCTATCAAGAAGAAACCTGACTGTAAATCATGGTTTATAGTCTTGATAATATAACGTCTGCTGCAACTGATATTTTATTTCTTCAGCTTTTTGATTCTTTCCATATGAAAGGCGGTTGTCCATTGGGATGCTTTTGTTGTTCCTTTCTTTAGAGGTTGAATACTTTTAGCATGGATTGAAGAACAGATTCCTTGAAATTTGCATATATAAATCAAAATTGTAGTTGTATGGTCTTCTGTTTCTTGGTGTCCTTAATATTAGATGATTAAAGATACTGCAATTTACTAATGAAAAGATGCATTTTTGAAGAGTAAAGGTCAGAGCCATACTTGAAGACTTCCATTGCCTGAAATGTCAACAGTAATTTTAATCAAGGAATTTTCTAGTCCATCATCAAAGTGCATTCCCTTTCATGATTCAAAAAAGCCATACTGCTGATGTTTATAATTATGGTACACTGCCATCAAAATCTTTGTTCATCAAACTTCATTACAATGATTTATTTGACATGCCGTAATACTGTTAATGCAGAACAGAAATGAAGCTATTAGTTTACCAGCAAATTCATTAAAATGGTGTAAGTATTATTGTCAATAGATACACCAGGAACATAAATTATCCTGTTCTGCCTATTGGTTTTATAGGGTTTTTTGTGTTTTTGCTTTTTCTGTTGAACAGTTCTATATAAAGCAGCATAGAATGCCAGAGTTTTCTCCCATTAGCGAATAATTCTGCAGCCGTTTTGTATATGTTCTGTTGAATGGTTGAGTATCACCTAAGGAAATATTCTAACTCAGGCACTCTTTTCGAAAGGAGAAACAGTTTTTCTTACTATACAGAAAGTCACAATGTGTTTAATGTGACATGAAAATGTTTTTGTAATAGAGGACTTGTCAGACTTCACAAAGATAAATTCATGATAGCCCAACATGAAGCCTGTTGGCCCTGACTTTTTTAAAAAAATGTTTCTGTTGGCTAAAAACAACATGAGAAGACATTTCTAATCTACCTGTCACCTCAGTGTCATTTTGTTGATATGCTGGAGATCCGGATTTCTCCTTTATGAAAGCTATCAGAGTATTTTTTCTTATTTTTTGTAATCAATAGAAAAATAATGTCCAAGATTGCAATGGGCTTGAATGTTCATCTGCTCATTTTTGGGGCACTCACTACAAGAAGAATATACAGTGGTACCTCAGTTTATGAACGTAATCTGTTCTGGAAGTCCATTCTTAAACCAAAACCGTTCTTAAACTGAGGCACGCTTTCCGTAATGAGGCCTCCCACCATCGGTGCCCTTCCACTGTTCCGCTTCTGTTCTTAGACCGAGGTAAAGTTTGCAAACCGGGACATTACTTCCGGTTTTGCGGAGTTTGTAAACCGAATAGTTTGTAAACAGGGCTGTTCTTAAACCTAGGTAGCACTGTACTATGATGAATCCATGGAACATAATGTGAATGTTTCTTAAATTGCAACATGATAGCTTTGTGTTCAAGAATGGAAGACTCAAATGGCTGCATGCCCTTTCATGCTGTGCACTTAGCAAACAAATAACTTCTCAATTCCTGGACCTAAGACCTGTATAATGTTGTAAATTGTCTGTATTTAGCCTAACATTTTAATGATGAATATGGATCAAAAATTTCCTTGCGGATACAAGAAGCAGAACATCTGGAGTTATCAAGTTGATTCCATTTCATTTGCTTCAAGGGACAGATTATGTGCATTTGGACAGGTTTCTCCCCCCCCTCCAGTTTTACTCACTTTACTTTTCCATTTTCCTTAGCAGTTGTATGCTTTACTTCCTGTGGTTTGCCAGCTGCTAGCACTAACCATATACAGTCATACCTCTGGTTGAATGTGCTTTGGGTTGAGCGCGTTCGAGTTGCACTCCGTGGCAACCCGGAAGTAACGGAGCATGTTACTTCCGGGTTTCGCCGCTCGCGCATGCACAGACACTCAAAATGATGTCACGCGCATGCACGGAAGCGGCAAAACGCGACCTGGGCACGTGCAGATGCACCGTTGCTTGTTATGTTCGCTTCAGGATGCGAATGGGGCTCTGGAATGGATCCCGTTCGCATCCCAAGGTTCCACTGTAATACACCTTCTGTGGCATGGATTCTATCATTATTAGGTTTTCCATTCCAATCCTGGAGGATTGTTTGTTTAATTACATCTTTATTCCCTATCCCCTTTTATGGACATAAGTCAAGTAGCTAAGTGCAATGCCAAAATAGTGTGTCCTCTTACGGTCATGACAGATTTTTTTAATGCAAAACAAATAATTGATATTTCAGTGGACTCTGAGGGGTTGAGTACAAGATGTCACAGAATGACTGTTTTAATAAGGTGCATTGGTGAAAATGATGTCACTGTCGGGTATTTAATGGGAAAACATTATATATTTTTATTTAATTGTAATATTTGACCAGGCAGATTTTAATGAGCTTAGGCTCTAGGCAATGGTACCATTCTCTTCTGGTTCTGTCACTTTCCCCAGTTAAACATTCTCACAAAACCACAGAACTCAGATAGCCCAGAAGGCCATCTGGACACATCATTTTCAATGAATTATAGCCATGCTTTAAAAACATCTTCACATAATATTAGCTTGCCCCTAAATTGAATGAGTACAGTATGTGCATTCAGATGCACACCCCATCGAAAGGATTGTGGTGCAAATAGATAACATTTATCTGCAATGTACATTTTGATGAACATCCTAATTTATGTGCATGGTTCATGATCCAGCAAGTGATATGTGCACAGAAGTTTGTTTTCATGCACAGCTCATCCTGACTAGATTGGTATTCATGAAATCCTGAATTGAATTACTAATTGGGCTTAGCGCTGCAGTTCCTTTCAAAGGACTGGAGTTAATTAATGAGGAAAGGAACTGGAATTAGCAAAAGTATTTCTTCCCTCAAACTTTAAAATGTGTTTTGTGTCAGGGACTTAAGGAATTAACAAGAAGGTAATTCACACACAGTGAAAGAATTTTTGTTTTTTGTTTTATTTTTGAAATCTGTTAATCGAAAGATACCTAGCATCAGGTGGTCAGAGGGAACAGATTTTCTGTCTTTGTCCATGGAATTGCATGGATCATTGACTTTGATTGGTAGTGTATCAGAATCAGTTGAGTTAGACATTTTATGCTGAAATTCAGAGCCATCTGAAATTACTTGAAGATGAAAGAAAAAATTCTGTTCCAGGAGGGAAATATGATGATAAGAAGAAATACTTAACTTTCTCAGAGTTTCTCAGAGTTTGCTCCTGGAACAGGAAGGAACACAAATTATACCCTTTCTATCAAACAGTACATGTCCTACCATTCTTGATTGCTTCTGGAAATGTACCACTGCCCAGGTTCCATAGTCTTCTCATTACGTAGTTAATACAAGGTGGTCTTATTGAATATAGGCATTTGACATATGCCATTTGGTCATATGTGGTTGACTATTTGAACATTAATCAGCTAAATATAATATTAATTAATTAATTAACCTGATGATTTAATTAACCTTATGATTGTTATGTATGGTTGGTTGGTTTTATTTTGTTGTAGTTTTTGTTCATGTTACCTTTCCTGAGTTTTTATGGTGAAGGGCAGGCAAGAAATCTAATAAACAATAACAATTAAATTATTCTGGATGCCTAAATGCATTTTTTAAAACTATGCATCTGAATAGATGCTACTTGAAGTAAGAGCCTGTTGGTCTGCTGAGGCTATTTCCAGATGGGTTGTTGAGATGCTGCAAATGGATAGTTGGTAACTGGATTTTTCCAGCTTTCCGGATTATTATTATTATTATTATTAATTATTACTATTATTATATTTCTATACTGTCCTTCATCCAAGGTTCACAGGCTGGTTTGCTATATAAAAATACAAAAATGCATAACATACCTGTAGTAAGAAAAGCAACCCCCCAACCTGCAGTTTAAAAGATCCATAGAGCCTCAAGCAACAGCAAAGGATCCATAAATACCCCTAAGCTGCATATCTGCTCCTTCAGAAAGAGTTTATCCCATCAAGAGCATGCAACCTCTCATCCATCTGGTCTAGGGAAGCACCCACTAACAGTGCTTCCGTCTTATCTGGCAGAGGGCCTTCTCAGTAGCGGCATCCTCCCTGTGGAATGCCTTTCCATCAGATGTCAAGCAGATAACTAGCTACAGTCATAGCTCATGTTACGGACGCTTCAAGTTATGTGTTTTCGGGTTACGGACCGCAGGAAACCCGGAAGTACCGGAACGGGTTACTTCCGGGTTTTGCTGCTTGCGCATGCGCAGAAGTGCTAAATCATGCTTTGCGCATGTGCAGAAGCACTGAATCGCACCTGCGCAGATGCAGTGCTTCAGGATGCGAACGCTGCAGGTTGCGGACGTGCTTCTGTCACGGATTATGTCCGCAACCCGAGGTTCCACTGTATATGACTTTTAGAAGACTTGTTAAGGTAGTCCTGTACAGGGAAGGTTTTAATGGTTGGTGTTTTATGGTGTTTTTAATATTTTGTTGTGAGCCTCCCAAAGTGGCTGGGGCAACTCAGTGTTGTTGGGATTGGGCTTCAGTTTATTGGCTCCCATCTAGTCCATTACTGAGGCAAGACAAGGAGAAGTAGAGCTGTGTGTCATCAGCATACTGTACAAAGGAGATCTGCTGAACTCCCTCAGTCTGGGGAACTGACTGCTGAGGGTTGCTGCCAGACTATCCCCCTGTGCCTCCAAATTTCTTGATTGCCTGTATTCTGCTTGTGTTTGTCAGAATTTGATATATATTTTTCTGCATTGCTTCTGAAAAACCCCAATATTTATTGCTGTATTGCTCCTTTATCAATCCTAATGAATGGTTTTAAACCATCTCTAATCCCCCCCATAAGACTATTCTTTGCCCTTCATTATGAGTACTTATTCTTGATAAAGAATGTTGACACTTACATGTTCTTTCCCAGTAATTTCTAGTCTGGTTTTGGATTATTCTTATCCAACCTTGGAGGAGCGTATAGTATTCTGCTTATATTACAAAATATTGACCACTCACAGCTGAAGGTAGAAACTGGTTGTAAGTGCTGAGGTTTTTATAATGGAAATCCTGGCTTAGACTGAGGAGTATTTTAAAAACACTCAGAGAATGCCTGTCACTTTTATCCATAAAATATATTTCCCAAAATTTATTGGAGACATTAAAAAAGCATTGGCTTCTGGTGAGCTTAAACTGATGTTCATAAAAAAGAAATTCTAAAGCCCATCCAATCTAATAAAAAAAATTGGCAAGGTGGCAATTGATGGAGGAAAAATGCACAGTGTTTTCTATTCCTTTTTCTAGGGCCTTTGTTTTAACATATTCTAGCTCAAAACAGGGTTTTTTTGGTAAATAAATTTTTATTAGTTTCCCAATATTTCCCAAATAATAGCAGATTATAACAATGTCAATTAAACAGTATGTAACTTCTCAACATGCCAGAAAACTCTCTATACTATTCCAAGAAGGCAACCATTTTGAAATATTTGGTTGCCATGGCTAGTTCATAATTACTTGAAGATCCAGATTAAACAGTGCTTGAGATACTTAGCTATGTATCTTGAGAGTCTGAGTTGCACAACCTATTTCAGAGTGCAATGATGTTTTCTTCATTTATTATTTGTGCTTAGTTTCTGCATAGTTTGGAAAAATGTGTCCTCTTTTGGGACATTGCAGTGCAGTGCTGTGCAGTGCGCCCTTAATTTATTTCTGCTGTTTGTTCATGTTCCTTCTGTGCCATGATTCTGAAAAAAATAGATCTTTGCTAAGAAGTACTTAGGGTATAGGCTAGTACTGACAAACATTGAAGTCAGGTCCTGCCATTATAAGCCTATAAAAATTATGCATGAGCTACCTGATGAGGTCTATGTACGGTATATGGAAAATTTCAAACTGATCCATGAAATTTGCCAGAGGTACAGCAAGTCAAAAGTGCTGATAATTTACACATTTACTTTTACTCCAGTTTTTGAAAAGGCGTATCATATTGTTACATGCCCCTCAGTCTTCACAAACGGTGCAAGATTCCAGGGGTTGAAGGCATACTTTATCCTGTGTCTGTGCTTCCTTTTGGATGATGGGGCACAGTGGAGACTGTGGTGTTTTTATGATATATGGATTTTTAAAAACACATATATACAACCTCAGCCTACGATGGAGAGAGTATGGAGCATTCAGATTCCAAGAGGGTCTCTTGCTTCTAGGTTTTCCACCTGTCCCTAGAAAAAATGAATTGGCCAGTTTTTAGACAAAAGTGACCCCTGTCCAATTGAACGTCAACTGTCCCGTTTTCTACTTCCCATATTCGAACTTGGCTGGCCCAAAATGGCGGTTGTGTCTCTGTTGGTGTGGCTCACAAGGAGCCTGGCCTGGTCAAGTGACAATAGAGAGAAGGGGAAGGAGTGTCCTTCCTTCCCTTTTGCTGGTGCTCCTCCTCAGCCATCACCCACTGGTTTAGCATGGCATGAGTCCGCCGTCACATAGCCCTCTCTGCCACCCTGACCTGACCTCTCCTCCCTCTTCCTTCCTTCTCCTATGCACTTGAGTCTCTTCCAACACCAACGTGGGCGAGAGGCTGGAGCTGCGGCTCATCGCCTATGGGAGCTGGCCATCTACCCATGACCCCTGCCCATCTATGTGGTGAGGAGACAGGAGGTTGAATACAGGGAACACCCCTCCACAAAGGGGGGTAGGATTTGGTGCCATGAGAGTGTGTGTGTGTCCCCCAATCACCACTCTGACCTGTCCTTTATTTTGCCCAGCCTGCCCTGTATTTTACCTTGCAAAAGGTGGCAACCCTACTTGCTTCTCCCACAGGTGCAGCAGACTGGGGTCTCAGAACTGAGAAATCAGCAGTGCTCTCTTTGTCTTTGTTACAGCCTGTCCTGCTCAGCTCACCAGGTGTTCTTCACCCCCTTCTTCTTCCTTGTCCCTGCTAACAGACTGAAAAAGGGTTTTCCTGGTTTACATAATCCATACTGAAATGTAACATCATTTAAACCCCTTTGTCTCTGCCCACTAACACACAGCTGGAGGAGGAGCCCCGCCCCTCTTCCTCTGGCATGTTCTTCACCCTCCTAATGGCTTCTCTTGATGGGTTAATGACTCAGCCATTATTAGCTTTGTTCCTCTTGACACCTCCTCTTCCAGGTGGCTTCCAGGACAGGGAAAGCTGAGTCCAGCTACTTAAAGGCTAACTTTCAGCTTAACCCTCCAGGCATTGATTAATTCTAACTTTTATTAGACCCAGGAATTTAGAGGGATCTGGCCTTACACAAACTCGTATATATTTCTTCCCCATTTTTATTTTTCATCATTTTGGTGAAGTTTTGAGCAGTAGTTTAAAGTTTTCAAGATTTTCTTGTCTCATTAAAGCCTGTGTCAGCAACTCTGGCAACATAAGGCAATGCCAACACAGTTTCATGTTTGAAGCAAGAATTCTGCCAGTACTGCAATGTTTGCAGAGGGAGTCACCTAGTGGATACTGCAAGCAATGCCTATTCCTTAACTTACGGAACAGAATATTGTGGTATGGGATCATGAACATTTTTGGACTCGGGGGCATATTTGGAAACCTGATATACTGTTGTTGAGACACACATGCATGCTGTAGCCATACATGGGTGCAGGCACCCATACTCTGAAAATACATGTGTGTACAATTGTGTCCCCCCCCCACACCATAGTGTATCCAACCACACACACACCCTACCCCAAACTGCAAGAACACATACATACAGGCACTGCACATCCCAGCTACTGTTTAACCTGTCCTGCCAGCACTGATGTAAGCAATGAAGAAGCATGGGTCAACTCATAGGAGATTTCTTCTAACCATACAACAAGGCTTAGATGCTTTATGACACAATTGCAAAATATGTGTTGGTTCTTGGTACTCCATCCTTCTTATCTGGATTTGTGCTTGAAAAGTGTGGGTGTATGGAGAGTATGCTGCAGTTTGTGACATTGTACAAACCATTACTGATGATGGGACACATCTATTAAGCCTCAGCTTCTAAGTTCATGACTTTGTGGAGCTTGAGCCAATATGAGATAGCTTTAACTCTGGTTTTGAACAAGCAGGTGTTGTTATATTTTTATTTTGAAAATATAACCAAATACTAACTATTTCTCAAATGTGCAAAATGTGATTTTGATCTAGTAAGGACATTATAAATTTTCTGGATTATTTGCAGATTCTGAAAATGACATTAGATTTGTTTTCCTGTATCTTTTTATCTTATGCATGCTGCACATGCAATTCCAGGGCAACAAGCATTGCACTCAGCACAGGGTGTCACACATTGGCCAAATTTGCCTCAGCATGTTGGCCTTCAATCCCATGCTAACAGGCAACACTGATTTCAGAGTACTAAGTTATTTAAAAAATACAGTGTATCTAAGCAACAGTGTTCTTATAATGTTCATTCCTTTCCCTCAGCTTTGCATGTCACCACTGCATCTATTTAAAAAAACCCTTTAAATTAAACTAACATAATTTGGAGGGGGGAAAATCTTTTCTTTTGTTATGATATTATTAGATTTGAATCAAATGAAATGGAGTTTCTGCTTGCCAGGCTCTTTGTAGAACTTTTCAACATAACCTTTCCTGTTAAAGTTATTACATTACTAAGATTAGTTTGTCTTTAGATAGAGTATCGTATTAAATGTTGATTTTCTGAATAGGGATTTACTGAGATGGCCTTAAAAATCTTTGAATATAATCTCTGAAATAAGTTGATGATGGTAAATTGCAGAAGACTACTTACTGCATCTAAAATGATGGCAACTGTCATCAAATCCAAATCCAATAACTTTATTCCCTCTTGCATTTGACTTCCACTTTTTTTGCAGATGGAAAAGTCGCTGGGTACCACAGTTGTACCATTTTTGTTAATGATGTAGATGGGTTGGTGGGGAAGAACCATAGCTTGGTGGTGGGGCACATGGTTTGCGTGCAATATGTCATAGTTTCAGTATTCAGCATCTCAAGGTAAGGCTGGAAAAGACTTACCGTATGTCTAAAACCATGAGGAGCCAGTGTAAGGCTTGATTCATATTTCACCTTAAGCCATACTTAATGGTTTAACGTGAATAAACAGTGTGTGAGTGCATGCTATTCAAAAGTTCCTGCTTTGCCCTTCCCTTGCTGCTGCTGTGCTTGAGACAAAACAAACCAGGAACAGAAGTCAAGGTTTGTTATTGGCTTACCACTTGTGCTTTATTTGGGGGAAACAAACCACAAGCTTCAGTTTGCATGTGCAAAGCCAGCCTCTGGTTTGCTTTCTTTCTGGAGGGGCAGCAGATGAAGCGGGGTGGGTTGGGGGTAGGGAAGTACAAGGATTTTTGAGCGGCACGCACTGAAACACTCTTCATTCACATTAAACTAGGGTGGAGAACTTCAGGTCCAGTGGTCGTTATCCAGCCATTGAGACCCCAACCCAGTCCTTGTTTTGCACCCTGCTTAAGTGCATTTGGGACACGGGTGGCGCTGTGGGTTAAACCACAGAGCCTAGGATTTGCCGATCAGAAGGTCGGCGGTTTGAATCCCCGCGATGGGGTGAGCTCCCGTTGCTCGGTCCCTGCTCCTGCCAACCTAGCAGTTCGAAAGCACGTCAAAGTGCAAGTAGATAAATAGGTACCGCTCCAAGGGGAAGGTAAACGGCGTTTCCATGCGCTGCTCTGGTTCGCCAGAAGCGGCTTAGTTATGCTGGCCACATGACCTGGAAGCTGTATGCCGGCTCCCTCGGCCAATAAAGTGAGATGAGCGCCGCAACCCCAGAGTCGGCCACAACTGGACCTAATGGTCAGGGGTCCCTTTACCTTTACTAAGTGCATTTGTCTGGCTGGAATGTGTTCTTAAATGCCTCTTGCTTGCCTGGATGGAGGAAGAGTGTGTGTGTGTGGGGGGGGGGGGATGGTTGGAATACAGCCTACTGTTTAGCCTAAAGGAAAGTCACATCTTCTGGTGCTTCCACTTTTTGCCTCTGGCTCAGCATAACACTGTTATATGGTCCCCAAAAGATTACCCATGAAGGATTGTGACCTTGGGCTTAAGAAACGTCTCCACCCGTGCATTAAACCATAGTTTATTTTTTAGCTATGTTTTAATGTGGTGCCCAAACTACACCTAATTCATAATGAGCTAGATTTTTTTTTTAAAAAATTAAATATTTTAAGCTGATTTACTGGGCAATTTGTTACCCAAAGCAGCTTAAAATCAAAACATCTGCCTCTGTCCCAGAACCACAACCAGGCACTGGTTTAGGATTCTGAGAACGGACAGGAAAGGTGAAGTTGAATATCATTAGCACACCGATGTAGCCAAACTTTTGGATGGCTTCTTAGTGGTTTCATATTGACGTTGAACAGCATGGGGAACAAAACAGACTGCTGTGGGAACCTGCAAGCAGGGGCAGAGCAAAAGTCCTTCAGCACCACCTTTTAAATCCTTCCTGGATGGTTGCACCCTTATCACTGTAATACACAGATGGACCAATATCCTGATAGTTTAAACCCTATGATCCTAAGGTTGATCTTGTTAAATGCTGTGTAGACATACATAAGTATTTTTCCAGGGTAGGAAAAAAGGTCTGCATATCACTAAGTTGTGGTGATTCTGAATAGCCATACTTTGGCTTTAGGCTGCTTGGGGAATCATAGAGATTTGTCACCTTGTTCTAATAACTGACATTTGGAAAGTGGGGATTGTAATCTATTAAAAAGAATTTTTTTGTGGTTTAGGTTGTCCGTAAATGAGAGCTTCTATTTCTGTATTGAAATTTCAGAAAGTTAGTGTGTGTTTGTGTAGGGGAAGGCCCTCAACACACATTAGACTAGTGTTATGTTTTCCCTAAGCTACCAGATATTTTCATGGTGCTAATCTCCATGGAGAACTCTAAATCCATATAACATTATTGAATGCAAATGTTTGCTTTGGCACAGTTATTGAACAGTTGTGTGTGTAAATTTAGCATTTTCTCTAGTATTTTCTCTAGTGGCTCAAAGTGTAACCGCCCCTTTACTAATATTTTATTCTCTAAAGTTTCTACCAAGACTTGGTCCTTCCTAAATTTCATCTCAGTTTGATGTCTTGGTACTTCTTTTTTGAAAAGTTCACTTTAGGGAGTGAAATTATATATATATATATATAGAGAGAGAGAGAGAGAGAGAGAGAGAGTATTGATTTAGTTCTTAATGTGTTTTGGTGTAAAAATGGATTATCAATTTTCATTTTGATTTCTGGACTATTCTGTCCACTAACGTCTGCAAATGTACACCTCTCTCAACATGCCAACTTGGTTCCTCCAGTCTTTGTCCTAAAAGTGAGTTTCTTGAACAGTTTGTGGAAATACAGGATTTTATACTAGAGCTGTTATTTTTAAAACACTTGGTAAACACTGAAGACAGTGGAATTTTCTTTCAAGTAAAGATACATAGGATTGTACTGTAAGACAGTCTACCTATTTTGGATTCTGCACATGGGGGTGATTTTACCATTCATCTGAAAGTACAAAAAAAGCAATCAGTTGTATTTCAGAGCCTTGCCTTCCTTCTGTATCCAACTTGGTACAAGAACACACAGAGATTCACAGCTTTGATAATTGCATTGACAATTAGGTTTTAGGCTCTCTAAGAAATATGCCTTTAAACTTTTAAAATTAATTACATTTTATGTATCAGCCATTTGATTTATGGCTTCATAATATCTCCATGTTAATCTTTCAAAACTGATTATCAGTTCCATCTGCTTTCTACTTCCTTGACAGCTTCCTTTGCCTTGAATTCAGTTGTTGACATCCATGTCATTGTTTGACATTCATTGTACCAAACTTTAATTCTAAAAAATATTTACAGTATAGTAAAAAAGGAAAGAAAAGAAGTATCATTGGCACATGTGCATTTAATGATGTTCATTGTACTAAGTGGAACCAGCATGCATATTGGCATAAAAGAAGTTCAGCTGGAGTTGTGAGCTCTGTATTTTTAGGTAATAGCTAAAAGAAACAGAGTAATGAAGCTAGCAGCAGTGGAATAAAACAAAGTGTCATAATTTTGTTTAAGTTTTGATTATTGTATGTTATGGAGAATGGTGATAGGCACAACAATATACAGAATAACCTATCTCCTTCAGGTCTATAGTATCTTTTTGAGATGGAGCAGCCTGACTTGCACACAAAATTATCTACTAGATGTGCCACAGACTTGTGATGTTTGCTGTTATATTTTTTAAGATATACTGCCAGTTCCGTGTGTGTGTGTGTGTGTGTGTGTGTGTGTGTGTGTTTTAGTGACTTTTCCATTATGAAGCCCTGATTTGTTTGCCAAGTACTTGCAGTTAATGGCAGCAGTGAGAGGGAGGGCAATAAGAGACCACCACTGACCACCAACTGAGGAGAAGGGGGCCCCAAGGTCTCCAACTGCCAGCAGTTTGCCTCCACATGACTGCTTCAGCTTCCAGTGCTTGCACCTTTGCCATGTATGGATGTGAGGCTCCCCTTTAGCTTAGGCAGCCTCTTGACACCTTACAGCAGAGTTTTCCAAACTGTGTATCGCAACATGTTAGTGTACCAGCTGCAGTGTGTAGGTATGTTGTGTGAACACTCCCTACATTCCTCCCGGGTCTGGAAAGGGGTTAGTTTAACCTCCAGTTTGCTAGTAAAACTGAATTACTTTGTCGTGAAGTGATGCACATCTGAAAAGTGTGTAACCAACATGAAAAGTTTGGAAAGCTCTGCTTTTCAGTTTCTGAATCTTGGAGGCTATCAGTATATTTTTGCCTTTGGAGCACCCCCACACACCGGCAATATGCATTTATTCTTGGTTGCAGCTTGTAGTTAGTGAGGACAGAACTTAAACCACAAGGCAGGGTTTGAATGATACCCTGAGCCAAAACCTGGCTTAACTCACAGTGTTGCAGGAGTGAAAAAAGATGGGGGAGGAGCAAAGCAGTTGTGATGTCTTCTCTGGGAGGTGTCACACACTTGTGCATAAGCCTTGGTTCAGCTTACTATGACATGTTACCTGGCCAGTGCTTCCATCCTAATTTTAGAATCCAGGAGTTCAGCGATATGAACAGAGCTCCGTTACTGCTCCAATTATACAGCTGCAATATTGTTTCCAGTCACTCAGCTGCAGTTAACAAACAGCTCCTTTTCCTGCCAGTGTGTGTATTCTAGGAAGAGAATGACTGCAGACTTGTTCCATTAGAAGTAACATGCAAGTCTTGTTCCTACCATTCTTTGGCAATCATTTCAAAGCCAAAACGTTGTCTTCTCTCTTTTGCTCAATGTTAGAATCTGTTCAGAAGGGCAATATGACAACGGAAAATATTTTTCTACTTATTTCCCTCAACTATCCTTTTATCATCTGATTTGAAAATAGGGGGAGCCATTGTGGTGACCTCCAGATGCTGTTGGACGCCAGTTCCCATCAGCCCTAGAAAATATGACCCATGGTCAGGGGAGATGGGATCTGTAGTCCAACAAATTGCTGGAGGGTCACAGGTTCCTCAACCCTGTTTGGATGTATGTTTTTCACTTTCATCTTCCTAACTCGCTCTCCCTCAGCCCTACTGTGGACCTACTACTTGTTTCACAGCCACCATAATGACTCTGCCCATGTGATTTTTCTGCAGGATATGTGATACTCACCTGTGATCCCTATTCTGTTCTTTTGGTTCTGCAATACAACAGACAACTCATGCACACCCAGTTCCAGATATTTTATTAGGGTTTAGTTGGGGGGTCTGTATTTGAACTGTCATTCAAATATTCAAGTGGTTTTTTAAAAAAAGAAGGGAGGTACAGGCAATCCTTATTTTGTGCAGGGGTTACATTCCGAACCTCCACATGCATTGGCAGGGCCCAAATAAAGCATCCCACATCTCCCCCATTCACTCTTTTTTTGTGACATTTTGGTAATGTTTTAGGGTCACTTCTGGGTTCGGTGCCATCCGTGCACAATTGTCAATTGGATGCATATAAGTTGGTTGTTGCTTGTACTTAGTTTTTTTAAAAAAGGAGTATTGAAAATATTTTAGCTACTTAAATTGGAGGTGCTTCACCCTTAAAAGAAATAGTAGGATTTGGATTCAGACTACCACCAGCTGAGTTTTACTTTTGCAAGGGGGCTTTCCCCCCTTCTCTCCTCTGAGACCTCCTGTGCACGGTATCCATGCACATTTTCCACCAAGCTGACTTTACACTGCAGGTCTGCACTCCAACCCAGTCAGGAGTAGCTTTTACTGGATACAGGAAGAGAGAAAATTCCATTGTGTGTGCTACTCCAGATCTAGATATTTGTAACTATACACTGAGAGTCATTTATTTTTTAATTCTTTTATTTTAAAAAAGTATCATCCATCTTTCCAGAAAAATTGCCCATGGTTGTATACAATACAATGTATGAAGCCAAATTCAATAAAAGCATAAATATTCAGCAGCAGAGAACAGGAATGCACACCAGCTCACAGCCTAAATGCCAGCCTGAAGAGGAAAGTTTTCACATGCCAAAAGTTAAAGCCAAGCTAGCAGCCAAACTATGAATAACCACTCAGTTCTGGGCACCACAATTTAAGGATATTGACGAGCTGGAACATGTGCAGAGGAGAGCAACCAAGATGATCAAGGGTCTGGAAACAAAGCCTTATGGGGAAAGGTTGAGGGAACTGGGCATGTTTAGCATGGTAAAGAGGAGAATGAGAGGAGATACGATAGCCATCTGCAAATATCTAAAGGGCTGTCACATGGAGGACTGAGCAAGCTAGGTTTCTCCCAACCTGGTGGGTAGGACCCGAACCAACAAATTCATGTTACAAGAAAGATTCCAACTAAACAGCAGGAAGAACTTTTGACAGTAAGAGCTGACAGTGAAACAGACTTCCATGAGAGGTGGTGAATTCTCCTTCCCTGGAGGTTTTTAAGCAGAGGCTGTCTGGCCATCTGTCATGTATGATCTAGTTGAGATTCCTGCATTGCAGGGGGTTGGACTAGATAACCCTAGGGGTCCCTTCCATCTCTACAATTCTATGATTCTAGAATAACTTCTGCCCAATCCAAAACCACCTTTCCTGTAGCAAAACGTAACCACTGAATTGTTATTAGTCCCACTCCTATCCTTCACTTTGTGAAACTGGACACTACAACTTGTTCAGCCAGGAACCTTTTGATGGGTGAATAAGTGTTGCATCCCAGTGGGAAATCGTCCAAGCTGTCATTTGTTCTCCCTGTCTCTCAAGCTCATTCTGTGAGAGCAGCCAACCCACAGGAATAGTTTTAGCAGGAATAGTCCCCCTCCCCCCTTCTCAGCTGTTTTTGATACAGTAAACAACTCATTGCCTATTAAGATGGTTAGCTTTTATTAAGAAGTATTGAGAATATGTAACTCTGCAATTTCATAAAATACTGTACATAAAATCTCAGTAGTTGCGTATTTTGAGAATCAGTTATCAACCAATTTAATTGAATGGATCCAAGGTTTAGGTTTATATTATTTGAGATGGTTCAATATTTTTACATGTTTTATAATTGTAAAGGTTTTACTTGTTTTTAGAATTGTATTTTCTATTGTTGTTACCTGCCCTAAGACCCTTATAAACAAACAAACAAGCAAACAAACAAATGTAAAGCTCTTCTTTTGTATTGATTCTGCCATTTTGTCTTGTCCTCCTCTATTTATTAACATTTCACATAGTAGGGTTTGTTTGTTAAAAAAATTGCAATTCAAATGAAATTTAGATATATGTGCATACATATACTTTCCCAAAATTAAGAAGACGTTAGAATATGTCTAACTGTTGCAGGATTTTATTGGGTGATACTAAGGAGGTTATTCAGCATGTTTTCTCTAACAGTTCTAAATTCTTGAGTTTGTCAGTCATCAGTCCTGCATTACTTTAAGTCAAATGTGTCTTAGAGCTGCAAAGATTAAGATATTTTTGCTGTCTTAATTTCCTCTTGTTTCCAGTGACACTGAGATCACCATTAACAGCAAGCAAAAATCTGCAAAATTGTTGTCACCCCCCTTTTGGATCTACAAAAATGGTGTAATTTTCCAAATTGTAGACATGACTTCATTTTGACATTCTTTCCTCACTCTTGCACACAGTGACTATATAAACAAGCATTTGGTGGATTTTTGAAGGAATGACTAAAATCGTCATCAAAATGTTAGGTTTTTAGCTCTTTTAAATTCTTGTGCTGCGGTAGCTTCACCAGCAATTCTTCATACATTAATCCAGAGCTCATGTTCAATATCAGTATTCTCCGCAATACTAATGCCTTTCCTTCAAATGAGTCCCTGATGCAATCCTACCACTTTTCATTCTGACCTACTTTGTGTATCCAGTCCTCTGTCAGCATTATGCCATGGTTTAGGGAATACAGAAAAGCATCAATGTGAAACTTTGTTAAAGCAATGATTCTAAATCAATGATTTAAATTAATTGTGTGTTTTTAAAGATCATGTTTTGAATTAAAGGTAAAGGTACCCCTGCCCGTACGGGCCAGTCTGGCCAGACTCTAGGGTTGTGAGCTCATCTCACTCTATAGTCCAGGAGCCAGCGCTGTCTGCAGACACTTCCGGGTCACGTGGCCAGCGTGACAAGCTGCATCTGGCGAGCCAGCGCAGCACACGGAACGCCATTTACCTTCCCGCTGGTAAGCGGTCCCTATTTATCTACTTGCACCCGGGGGTGCTTTCGAACTGCTAGGTTGGCAGGCGCTGGGACCGAACGACGGGAGCGCACCCCGCCGCGGGGATTCGAACCGCCGACCATACGATCGGCAAGCCCTAGGCGCTGAGGTTTTACCCACAGCGCCACCCGCGTCCCTATGTTTTGAATTACCTTGATTTAAATGAATCCACATTGGCAAGTGGTCCTGAACCAGGGCCAACTGAATTAAATGGTAGCACCCACACCAGCATTCCACCTTTCTGGATTGCTGGCATGCTGCTATTGGTTTCTACCATGTGTTTTTACTTACCATGGTATCTAGCACAAGGTTCAGTCAAGCCATTCCACATGGGAAGCAATTTTGACAATATCTGGGCCTCAATCACATGGAAGAACATTTTTGCAGAATCCAAAATCCTGCCATAAATCGTGCAACAGCTGGGGGCATAGCTAAGAAGAGTTGAATATTTGAATTGTCACAATTAAAATGTAGGGTCCCCCCCCCCGCCAGCTGATCCAGCCTTTTCCTGATATAGATATTCAATGATAGGCAAGGTTTCACATATTGAATGCCTGCCTTTTCAGCACCGAAGTTCTAAAAAGGCAGTGAGACATATCACTAACTAAACCAGCTTTTGCTAGCCTGGTACCCTCTGATGTTTTGAATTTCAGCTCACTTCATCCCTGACCAATGGCCACACTGGCTTGGGCTGATGTGAGTTGTACTGCAAAGCACCTGGTGGGCACCAGGTTGGGGGACGCTCATGCAGAAGTAATTTTACAATTGCCCTGGGTATTTTTTTAAAAAAATATTTTCTACAAATGGATAAATTCAATTGAATAAAAATAAGTGTCTTGTTCTGAAAGGACACTGCAGTGCAAGTTCCCAGTAAAAATGTTATTTTCTTTAGACATGTCATAGGTGCATTCTGTATGATGTCTCAAAGCAGCAAGAATAAGCAAATGACCTAGTTTGGCAGACACCACAAAAGCCACAAAAGCTCTGGGGATAGTTTAGTATGTTAGGCAAATATTTCAAACATATCTTTGTTTTGAGTGTGAGTCACTGCAGTTTTATGTGTCATTAAAGCTATTTGTTCATTGTTCTTAATTAGGTAAAGTTCTAAAGCACTGCAGCAAACTCTTGTCGAATCATCACCCTTTCCATTCAGCCTTATCTCATTGTGAAGCCCCAGTGGGTGCTTTTATCAGAAACAACAGGACCTCTGTACAACACAGTATCCACTATGAATGAAAAACTGAAACATCCTTGGGAAGTTGGAGTTATCGCTATAGAGATTAGTGTCAGACTGTAACCCAGCATTGCCTTTTGGAGACAAACCGCACATTTATGTGAAAATGCATGTAATAAAGCTCTCATTAGCATGCAGCTACTCACACAGTAGGGACGCGGGTGGCGCTGTGGGTTAAACCACAGAGCCTAGGACTTGCTGATAGGAGGTCGGCGGTTCGAATCCCCGCGACGGAGTGAGCTGCCGTTGTTTGGTCCCTGCTCCTGCCAACCTAGCAGTTCAAAAGTACATCAAAATGCAAGTAGATAAATAGGTACCGCTCCAGCGGAAAGGTAAACAGTGTTTCCGTGTGCTGTTCTGGTTCACCGGAAGCGGCTTAGTCATGCTGGCCACATGACCTGGAAGCTGTACAGTAAAGTGAGATGAGCACCGCAACCCCAGAGTCGGCCACAACTGGACCTAATGGTCAGGGGTCCCTTTACCTTTTTACTCACACAGTGGGACTTCCCTTCCTGTATTCCTTCCTGCAACCTCCCATGCCCCTGCAATTCTGCTCTGGAACAGGCTGGGGGAGGGATGTGGGATGGCAGCAGTGGGAGGGGTAATCTGTTCTGCAAACAATATGGTAGATGGACATTACTGGATATGACCCAGTGTTTTTAAATATGAAAAGCAGACTCAGGAACCTGCAGTTTTGAGTGAAAGAGCAATAGCACGATATTTAATCATTTCCAGTGGTTTATCTTTCCTCTTGCAATCCCCCATTCCCTGGCAACTCGATTAGTAATTACCCAAATTGTGTTTCGAGTGTGCAAAGAATCAAGAACCAAATTTTTCTCAAAACAAGTCTCTGAAGGGTGCTTTTCTTTTCTTTTTTACATGAAGCTTTGTTACATATGTATTAAAATGTAACATATAGTTTGTACTTTTGTAGTCCCAGGTACTTTTGATTGTGAATGAATGAGACACATTTCAATGGCTAGGTTTATACACAATAACTATAGAATTGGGAGCACAGACCTCATACTATGTTTGCTGCAGGGAAACCTAGCTATTTAACCTATTGCTCACCATTCATGGTAGATAACAACATACAGTCAAACCTCGGCTGACACATGTAATCCATTCCGGAAGACCATTCGACTTCTGAAATGTTCACCCACCGAGCATCAAAGGCGATCGGCAAAGTCAGTGGAGAAAACAGAAGAAAACTCTGGGTTTTCAGTGTTTGGGAGCTGAAACGTTCCAAAATGGAGCCGTTCGGGAACCAAGGTTTAACTGTATTTGCATTCTTTTGCCCAGGTCCAAAAGTATGAATAAGCTCCTGTGACTTGCAAGAAATGTGTGCCTTTTGTGTATAGACTTGCCTAGGCATGTAGCTTTATTAGGTCTGCAACCTAGAACCAATTAATTGGTTCTGGCATGTGAGGGAATGCCAATTGTTGGAGGATAAGGCTATCAGTGGCTATTAGCTATGATGACACTATGTTCTGCCTCCACAATCATAGGTGATCTCTGAAGATCCCTTGCTGGAAACCACAGTAGGGGAAGGTGCTCTTGCACCCTGGTCCTGCTTTCGGGTTTCCCACAGACATCTGGGTAACCTCTGTAGGAACAGGATGATGGACTAGATGGGTCATTGGCCTGATCCAGCACACTCTTCCTTTGTGCCATTATTCATTTATAGCATGACACTAACTCCAAGAAAATTTATACGATTAGTCCATTATCTGTGGCACTAACTCTTGTTCACCTGAGTGAAAAAACCCAGCAAAGTCAGAGTCTGAAATCAATACTGAAGTGTAAAGCCATAGTTTTCTTGTAGTATTTTAATTAACATTTGGAAGAAAAGTGTGTGTGTATGTGTGTGTGACCTAGAGTTAAACTTGGACACATTAACCCCCTGCGACATTAGTCTGGAAAGTAAGGAACAGTTTTATTTTGTTAGATTTACTGTCTGTAAACTAAGACTAGTATAATGTAAATTTTGGAATTATTGTGATTGTATTGAAAGTAAGCAGATATTATAGGGGTAGGCAGCATGGTGCCTTCCAGATGCTTTGAACTACTATGGTATTGGTAGTTTAAGTATAAAATATGAAAATGTTTTCCTTTCATCTGCTATTGGTAAGCTTCATTTTCTAGGTTAAAATTCTTCTGACACCACTGAAACAGGAAGCATAGCCCCAAACCTGTAAAGTAGTCCATTCCCCCCCCCAGCTGTGTTAAGGATGCACAAAAAATAGAAATAAAGATTTTCTAGTTTTGCATCATGTTAATGTTCCTTTTTCTTGCTTGCTTGATTTACATCTAATTAATTGTTTCTAATACTAAGCTGAATTTAGAATTTGTATTGTAGGCCACTTTTTAAACTCTTTTCTGTGTTTCTGGATTAACAGGAAATGCTTTATTGTAGTGGTTTTTCAACCAATGTGCCATGGCACCCTGGGGTGCCTTGAATTATGGTCAAGGGTGCCGCACTCCTTCCTTGTGTCTCTGCCTACCAAAGGCTTTCACATGGGGAATTTTGTGGGTGCTTGGGCACCAGGGAGCCTGCACCAATGGTGAGGAGGCACCTCTCTTTGGGGCGGGGGGCGGCAGCGGCTCAGAGACCAGGGGGCGCCAGCAGTGGCTGTCCAGAGGACTCCAAAGGAGAGGAGGATGAGGGAACACTCCACAAGGGAGGTTGTTCAAAAAAGGATGAGAGGCTGCCAGCTCTGCAGGCAAGGGGTGACATAACTGGGCTTCTGAGCTCCACAGGGGTGCTGCAGAAAGAATGTAGTTGGTCAAGAGAGCCATGGAGTCAAAAAGGTTGGAAACCCCTCCTTTATTGCCATGGCTTGTCTGTTATTGTTACTGCTGCATTTTTTAAAAAAATAGGAATTTGGCATGAAGATGATCTGACATTTTATTAGAAAGTCTATCCATATTAAACTTACGTTGTAAACATATGCATATTGCCAATTGGCTTCAACTTTATAATACTTCTCTGGCTTTAGTTTTGGTACCCGCTGGGGAGGTAAATGTTGTTAACGTTATGAAGATTGTGTTGATACTTCTCTTTAAAATTGTTCCCCCAGTAGCATCTATGTTTTCTGTATGCATGTAGTTCAGCTCTTGTAAATAGTCCAGTTCATGCCTTTGGTTTCTGTGTCATGATATCATGGTAAAAGTGCTAAAATGGCTGCTAATGAATTTCAGAATTGTATTGCCCAAGCAATGAAAGAGTGCAGCTATGCAAGATGTACACCCACAGGATTTTTCCTGGTACTAAACCCATCCCATATGTGAAAAACAGTTTAGCACTTTGATGTTGGGTGAGATACTTGGGAGAGGGAGAGAAATCTGATGGGTTACAAAATGTAACCACTCTACCACCATTTTAAATGAGAAAAATGTACCCATGCAGTACTTCCATAACTTTATGAGAAAGTGGATCTATGTATAAATTGTGGTTATTACTTCTAGAAACCAAAACAACTTACAAAACTGTGGCTCCTATTCTATGTATGCTTACCTGGGAGTGAGCTCTGTTGAACAAAGTGGGACTTCCAAGTAAATATGTCCATTAAAAATACCGTGGCATTGACAAGCTACCAAGGAATTTACAGATTTCACTTCCTCAAAGAGGTAATCTCCCCAAAGCTACATGCCTCAAAGAGGAATTATGGCTATTTCATTGGGCAGGATCTAGTGTTAAGCATATGTGTCCGGACTAGCAGACACTTTTCTCTGCTGACTCCTACTGGCAGCTCTCCTACAAGATACCCAGCTGGATGAGGGAAGCTGTGTGGGAAGTGAGGATCCTTGAAAACCATGGGAAGCTTCTATGAGGAGCTCATCTCCCATAGCATTCAGTGCTACTCGTTCAGCCCACCCATTCAGCAGGGTTTCTGAGCCTTGGAGGAGTGTGGCAAGGCAAGGAAGTCAACTTTCACCAGCCTTGCTATGCACATTTAACTCTGGATCTGATCTACAGCTTTTAAAAAAACTATTTTGATAAGGAGTACTGTATGCTTTCTGAAATATATTTATTATTATTGTGATTTTTAAAAATACATTTAGGGTCACTGTATTTCTCATGCTTTGATAGTATAACGTTTTGAAACTGAAATGGATATGGCTGTTAAAGCATTGCACATGGGCACATTTCCAGGACTTCTTGTATCCTTCAAGACTAGCATGTTATCCAGCTGAACTGTCTAACAGGCTACAATTCAAACTCTAGATTGCGTGTGGCAAAGAAATAGGAACCTATGATTTTGACGAGCATCTCATTAGAAGCCAGCTCATATACACTATCCTATAATGAGTCAAAAGTCAGGCAGCTGGCACATTATAAAGAGCATTTCTGAAGGCCATCTATTCTTATAGTTTGTGCAATGAAAATGGGCCAATGTTCAGGTATAAAAGAAAATCAGTAAAAATGGAGACTGCAATTTAGCACATAAGTGAGAGCTCTCAGTTCACACACATTTTAATTATTTCAGTTAAAGGCAGGAGGAGTGAAGCACAGTTATGTATGCTACTTTTTCAGTGTTGCATAAATAATCTTTACATTCCTATTTTTTCTCATTTCACATTTTTTAAAAGAGTAACGTGCTGCCAGGGATGGACCCACAAGATCTGAATTCATTCTTGTTTTGCAAACACTTGCCTCAATATATTGCTTGGTAAAGACTTGGGTGGCTGAATAGAACCAAAATGCAACCTGGACCGGCAAGAATTTGGTATCCAATGTTTATGTTTCAGAAGAACATTTCAGGGCCTATGGTCAAAGTGCCACTTCCCATCCCCCCTCAACCTTCAAGACTCCCCCAAAAGAAATAATAACTAAAAACAAAAACTGTTGTTTCATCTCCTCCGGTAGTAAAAGAAAATGTTCTTAGAAATATTATCATTTATTCAGGTTTCAATATAAGGTGGTGGTAGGGAAAGCAACAATCAGTGTCAGTGGTTAATTCCTTAGGAATTGGACCTTGATTACTCTGAAACTTTTTTTCATTCTCTCCTGATTTCTTGAGGCAGACTGCCAGTAGTAGGTGGATCGTGGTGACGGAAACAAGTAAGATACAGCACCACTCTTGTTGAGGAGCTCATCATTATGTTTTTCTCTTCCTCCTCTCCTTTCTTTAACAGTGAATGGTGCCTACAATCATTGTAATTTGATATCTGAGAAGAATAACTTGATGGATGTGGAGATGACAAATAGCTTGGGGCCCGTGTGTAGACAGAACCTGCTCATCCACTCAGGAAGCTCGCTTACCCGAGACCACCCGTTGCCTTGTGAAAGACTCCTACATGTTAGTCAGCTGAACTTGTCTCGCTCAGATACAAGGTATCGTTTTCAATTTTGACTGCCTTATGTGCTCTTATCGTTTCAGAAGTTGTCAGCAGTTACACACTATGCTATTTTGCCAACTTGGGTTATTAATCTTTTTATTTATTAACTGTCTGTACTGCCCTTCATCCAAGGATCACAGGGTGGTTTACAACATACATACAAAAATAACATTACAAAACGTAACATTACAAAAATACATAACATAGTAACAAACAACAACAACAACACCCCCCTAGTTTAAAATGCCACAGATTGTTTAATTAGCCAGGAGAACGACCGTTTACTGTAACTCTGATGATTTTTGCAGCTTTTCCCGGCCGAGAGTGGGAAGCAGTAGCCCTGCGCAGCCCTCTGCTTTGGCCTTGGCTGGCCACGGGGGCTGGCGGATTGCCCACCAACAATTAAAAAATAATAATGGGCCACTCAGGGGCCCAAAAGAGTGGGGATGCCCCACCTGCGGACCTGGCTAGGTCAGTCTTCAGTCTGGTTTGCCTGCAGGGCACAAAAGCAGGGTGTGCTGTTGCACAGTCCAGAATGGGCATCATGGGTATCAGCAGACAAGCGGAGATGAAGGAGCAGTTGTTGACATTCCTGGATCCATGGAGGTTGGGAAATAGCAAGGATCACCCACTCCACATCCTCCTCAGGGCTTGAGCAGTGGTTTTTGTTTTTTTAAGTTTCCTTGCCTCAGATTTCAGTACCAACTTTGTTTCTTCCCATTTCCCTTTTCTTTTAGTCTGGTTTACTTTCACCCCGACAGGCAAATGCTTTAGAGCACCAGGAGTCTTGGAGGCTGCAGAACATTTCCTTCCCTCCCCCCACCCCTGTATTCTTCTACAAGAGGAATGTTTTTGCTTGGTGCCTAAATATATGTAAGGAAGGCGCTGAGCAAGCCTCCCAGGGGAGAGCATTCCACCTTGTACCTTTAAGTATGCCCTTCTTTTGTGTTCCAGTTCTAAGAATCAAAAGAGGGGAGGGGGGAGGCAATAGTTTCCTCTTAGCTTCTTGAAATAGGCTTTATCCATTGCCACAATCTCTGATATGGTTTCCTGTAGTCAAAATGAGATCAAGATTTGCCATTCCAAGAGGTGGTTTGTTGCTCATGCCCTTTAGCCAAACATGCAGCATGAATAGCTGATGACTGGATGGTAAGTAAAGAAGAGGATTTTTGCTCAACATTCACCCTCCTTTCCAATTACTTATTTCAAGGGTAGCCCTGCAGATGTTGTTGGACTACAACTTCCGTTGGTCCCAGCCGGCTTGGCCAATTGTTATGGATGATGTGAAGGGCACCTCAGTTATCGAGTGCATTAATTCCATGTTTGAGGCTTGATCCCATCTTCAGTAAATAATTTGTTGTAGATCCAAAGAAAATAATTCCTGGGTTCTGGACAAGCTGCTGACTCGAGTTTAGAATGAATCAGGGATCTGGCCTCAAGTACTAGAAAAAGGATGCTTTCAAGATACAACTTGAAGGAAGGTAGAAAATAATAAAACAATCCCCACAGCAGTATTTCCCATAAGAGGATATTATAAGTTCCCATCTAGTCAACAAGACATTTGTATCTCTATCTCTCTCCCTCCCCCCTTATAAAAAAATAATCCTTTAAGACTTTTGTGCTTTTTTAAGGATAGAAAACTAAAAAACAACAACCATTTTTTTTATCCTACTTACATAAGGTAACATTATTGCAAAGTTTGAATCTGGTACCCTTCTAAGAAGATGTCAATTGTTGAGAAAAACTTGCTGTGAATTTTTATTTTTTAAAGGTGATCCATCAATTACTCTGCTTTTTCACTGAACAATATTGACCTTTTTGAGAATCTTGAGGGGGGGGGAAAATACCCTCCAAAGTTGAAACTTTTATATGAGATACTTTAATTCATAAATGCTCCATGTCTAGAACCATCTTATTCAAATTTCCATATACATGGCATGAGGAAACAAGGGCTCTTAACTTATTCATGGCAATTTAGCTGCTTTTGATTTTGTTATATATGTTTGTTAACTCCATCTTGACCCTGTTATGAATCCACATGGTACTTACTGCTAACAATCTGGTTTTATTCTTTCACTGAATACAATTATGATGCAAAGATAATTGGGGTTGGAGCAAACAAAAGGAGGAAGAGAAGACCTTGCTTAGATCTTTTCAGGAGCTTTTTGAAAAATCCATAATGAGGAAATGACAGATGCCTGTATACAGGGGATCATAGTACTCCCTTACGAAATATGAACTCCTTACAACTCTGTCTCAGGGAAGATTCCCAGAACAACACAGGATTATGTGCCATAGAACTTGAGAGAGCCGCTATTGTGATATAAAGCAGCAGGTGACTGGGGTAATTCCCTTTACTCCTAAAGCTTGGCTTGGGCTCTGTAGGCTTTGCCTTTTTCTCAGAAACTGGAAGAATGTAGAATGAATGCCAGTGTTCCTCAGGGGTTCCATGGTTTGTTTGTTTTCTTGCTTACTTTTGGCACTTCAGGTCCCACATAATTTTATGTTTCTGTAGATGTATTAAGAGCCCCTTGCTGTGATGTCATCCCACAATCTTGTGGTATTTTTTAAAGTTCACACACACACCCCAACCAGCAATTAGCTTTGCAAATTTCTGACTGCTGATACTTCACTAAGCTTCAGCCTTTCTAAACCCGGTGAGTACCGTGGATAGGATTCCTCCAAATGCCACCACAGCTCTTAAAAAGGAGCTTTCCTCCTACAGTGGCCAAATATTTAATATAGCCCATTATTTTGTCAGTGGATTCTCTGTTCACTGGTAACTAGGAGATAATATATGCATTTTTGCGGGGGGTAGTAGTTTTGCAGTTTATTTTTCAGTGCCCAGCTTAATTTCTGATCCTCTCATCTTCATTCATACAGACACCCATGTGGATTCTAGATATTTTCTTAACTCAAATGACACTTTTGTGCAGTCCTACCACAGTCTCCCAGTGCTACACTCAGAGCATGACTTTGTAGGTAGGAACAGAACCACTGTAAAACCGTGCCCATGTTGCAATTTCCCCTCTATCCACCCCTTTCCTGCTTTATACATGCCGATTTACTGTTGCAATCAACACTCAGTGACGTGGGTCTGCTGCCATCACATGTAGTTTTGCTGGTAGTTCAGACTTTGGAGTTCATAAGTACCTGCCAATATAGTGTGCAGCCTGAGTATCTACTTTCCCGATTTTGGTCTTGAGTCAAAAGCCATTTGTGGGGGAAAGGCTGTCCTTGTGTGCTACCATGCTTTCTTCATGTAGCACCATTTAAAAGTTCAGTGTATAAGTTCTATGAAAATGAATCCAAGAGAAAGGTCCTGTCTGAGGTTAAAAACATAAGCATGTGGTGTCCATTATCCTTAACCTACATTAAAGTTACAGTTTCACTAGGGTTTGAGACTACCGGGCAATAGAGGGGAAGCATTGTGATAACAGTATACTGGAAGCTTCCTTTGCTGTGGTCATTTTGGTCATTCCTGCTTCCCAGTCCATAAATAACAGAAAAGAGAATTTCTGTGGTTCTGTCTTTAATTCCTAGATTTGCAACCACAAAGAAAATCCCAATAAAAGCTTATACCATCTGTGCCATCAGCAAAAAACATGTTCTAGACAACTGACTGTTGCAAATAAAATGTCCATTTAACCTAATATGCTGAAATCCTTTATCTTCTTCCAGTCCTCCTTGACTTATTTAAGAGCTGTATTCCAGAGAGAACCTTTTCTTCTTCTTCTTCTCCTACCCACAAGTTCATCTCATGGCTTTGAAAGCTATGCAGTACATTTTCACTGCATAGAATAGATAAATGAGAAACATATGTTTTGATAGAAAAATCCTAATCATTTATTCGCTGCAACTGGTCCTGATAAACAGCTAATATTGGCAATTTTTCAGATAATCCATTATTAGGCACAGAAAATAACGCTTTTGCTGGATTCAGTCATAAAAGCAGAAGAAGGAGCATGTTGCAGAAGCTGTGAAAATGTAGCAGAAAACTTTCAAAACTTGCAGTGGAGTGATCTAGGAAATTTATATATGTGTGTAAAAATATCTGAAGAAAATTGAATGAAGTTATGTTAGGAAGACTATCTTGTTTCTTTCAGTTATTATATTAAGTAGCAGAGCTGGAAATCTTTTAAGAAACATCACATCCCTTGCTTCGCCTCAGTGCCTGTGAGTGTATGAGCGTGTGTATTATCTTTATAAATAGAAGGATCCTAAACAAGTAGGCCAAGCCATAATAAATGTCTCTTATGTGTGGCAGTTAAAAATATTTGATAACGAGCTTAACTGCATGAGTCTAATGGACCCATAATGCCTTATTTCATCACAAATTGTAAAATCCAATTACAAATTAATTTGGAATTACCAGATACATTTTCTAGATGCTTGGAAGTTTTTCTAGGCTCCAAACTAAGCCCTGATCCTGCCTCTTGGCCTTCTCAGAGATCTGTAAGCTTGAGAGCAATGGGCATAATTGCTAGGAGTGAGGATCTACAGGTCTCAGATGCCTCAGTGACAGGAACTGGGCCATCCTAACCACTCCATTCATACGCTTTCAAGAAATGGAGGGGGGAGCAGCCAGTGGGTCTATGGTCTTCCAAATGCAACACACCGCTGTCACCAAGAGGGGGATAGGAAAGGTAGCAGGATCTTGGTGTAGTGTAGGCACTGAGTCAGAGCCAATCCACTGCTTTTGCCACTGTGTTTGTGCTGTGCCTGCATTGCACCAAGCTCCCACTGTCTTGCCCCTCTCCCTCTCAGTAAGTGGCAGTGATGTGTCATGTTTGGAAGGAGTCATAAAAGCTATAGAAGTCATACAATGATAGAGTTGGAAGGGACCCAGAGGGTCATCTAGTCTAATCCTGCACACAGAGCAGTGCAGCCACACCTGTGCAGTGACACCTGCTGCTAATGAATGGAGGGAATGATCACAAGCACCTGGTCCATAACAGAACCATCTTAAAGGTGGACCCATCAAACTCCAGGAATATCTAACATCAATCCAATCCTGTTTAGGATTGGACTTGGGGAATCTGATTTTTACCTCCAGGATCCAGCAAGACATATCTAGTTTACCAAAGACAAATTAAGCAACAGTCTTAACTATAGTAATTACAGTTGTTAAGATTTATAGAAATGCTTTAAAATAAATAGTGCCATTTGTTCATTTTTATTCAGCTACTGCTAGTGGTTTAAATAAAATCTGCTTAGCTCTATTACCTAGAATAGGGTTTGCCAACATCTTCAAAATTAAAATAATTATATTGTCAATGGACCAAAAACTCTTAAAACTATAGGTTGCCTATGCCTAACTTCAGAAATTTTGCTCACAAATAGGACAACTTTGATACCTTGTAGCAGATTAAGATACTGTGAAAATGCAGGGTTTTCTTGCATGGAAAACACAAATCATTGTAAAGCTATGAGTAAGCTGTGTTGGTTGTTCCAAATAAATGTCAGGTAAAGATTTTATACCACATCATTTTTCATTTTACTGGTGTGCCTCATATTTTATAAACAATCTGTTAAGATGTGTTAATAAATGTGTATTTACTATTCTACCTGTAAAAACCAGGTGTGTTGGTTATTATCAGATGAAGTGTAAAAGATTAAGATATTATAAACAATAAGTCATAAACATTATTTGAAATAGAATTTCTACAAGTCATCATGCTAGAGATGAAAGGCTTGAAAGTGGAGTTTCAATGGAAAGAGAGGGAAGTTTCCAGTGCGATTAAAAATCCTAAGCCTAGCTTTGATGGTTCAGAAGATATTGGATAGTAAACCTGCCACAAATAAATGACTAAATCTTGCCAAACCAGCATCCCAGACAAATGTGATTTTATGAGAAGTCAAAATTTTCTGAGTTATTTTTAATGTGACATTTTGGAATCACTGGGATGCGTTAGAACAGTGGTATGCAGGTGGGGTAGAACTATTTTTAAAATAAATTCATTCCATCCCATGCTTCTGATACTTACTATATAGCTCTTTCTCATAGAACATTATGCAGGACATATACATAGAACTAAGTGACGGGATACATGCTTAGCCTTGGGCAAAGCCAAAACAAGTGGCATAGGGTGGGTGGGAGGGAAAATCCAACACCAAATGAACTTCTGGTTCCAGACACGCCCTACTTAAATGGGATGGGTGTGGACCAGAATGAAGAGTATGGCTTGCAGTCTCCACTCTGGTCCGACCCTGATGCCACACCCCCTGACCTGCCTGAGATTGGTGGAATTGAGGGCGGTTCCCAACAGCCTGCACAACCAGTGGAGGGGGAAGTGACGTCTTCCCCTGAGTCTGCGGAACAGAGGAGACTGGTGTAGCTGCCGCTCACCGCCATTGAAGACAGCAAGCGGCCATTCCATTCCCCTTCTTAAAAAACCCATTAGTTTTAGTTATTCTGTCTCTACAATCACATTTAGTTTGTTACTCATTCAGTACTGTTGTATCTGTTTTTGTAACTGGCATTTGTACTAGTTGCCCATTGCTGTCTACAGGAGACCAGACTGCTAGGGTAAGCAAAAGCATTCCTTGAGAGTCTTTTGCCCTTTGAACACTCTGATCATTAGTTTTGGAAAGAATGAAAAATTAACTACATAGTTAATTTTTTTCAATTGTCCCAAACAAATGCACACCTCTACAAAGCATATATCATTGACATTAAAAATGCAACTGTAAATTGTTCTATCCCCTCCCCAGCAAAGCTACTGCCCCCTTATTTTGTTGGAATGGGCTACTGAGCTGTTAAGAACAGAAACTGTGAAAACACATGAGTAAAGTGATTAGCAAAACAGGGTTAGTTAGCCATCTAGGACTCATTATTCTCATTCTTCTAAAGGGAAGAGTTGAATTCTGTCCTGTATGCCATCATTCTATACATGAAGCAGAATGAAATGGGGAAGTCCAGAGTTGGTAGAATGGACTGCACTGAGTCATTCTACACTTAAAAGACCATATTTTAAATTCTTCTTCTTCTTCTTCTTCTTCTTCTTCTTCTTCTTCTTCTTCTTCTTCTTCTTCTTCTTCTTCTTCCTTGCTTCAAATAGAAAAAGAAAAGGCTGGTCCCTGTGTAATTATTGGTTGGTCTTACTTACAGCAAGTTTTTTTAAAAAAATGTGCAGCCTGAAGTCCATTACATCTCCCACCTCAGGATTCTACCACCTGCTTTTACTACATCTGTACACCAAACCAACCCCATTAGATAAATTATCTCAGTGTTCAAGTTCGGATTCCAATGTGGAATAGATTATAAATCATTGTTCAGTGGGAAGGATGTGCATTTTCCATCTGGAAATAACGTATTTAAAGGCAAATATCTTGAAAGTATTCCTTGTAGGTAGCCATGTTGGTCTGATGCAGTCAAAATAAATAAATAAAATAAAATAAAATAAAATAAATAAATAAATAAATAAATAAATAAATAAATAAATAATTTTTTAAAAAAATTGTATATCTGAAAGAAGTGTGCATGCACACGAAAGCTTATACCCAGAACAAACTTAGTTGGTCTCTAAGGTGCTACTGGACAATTTTTTTTAATATTTTTTTTTCTTGAAAGTATGTTATTTTCATTTTTCTGGGCAGACATGTGAGCAAAATCCACAACTGTCTTGATTTGTTGTGTTTAAACTGCTCTATATACAATTAGTGTGGGGGGGGAATGGAATTAGATATAAATAATGCTTTAATACATTTTGTCTGCAATGCCCACTGAATAAGATATGTAGAGGTTATTGAGGTGCTGCCATTTTGAAAACAGCTGTAACAGTACTTTGCTCTGTATGTGTGAAACCAACACTATAAGAGATGCTACTGCTTTTCCAGAGAAAGCAGCTAAATAATTTTCAAATGCAGTTATTATGTACACACAAAGATGAACTCTGTTGTCCCTTGCTAAGGAGCTTAATAAACATTGCATCTTGAATGAAATGCTACAGTTCTCTGCCCTTTAATGATGATAAATGAATCTGTGTTTCAGGCCTCCCGCATTTCAAGAATCAGCAGACTCTACCACTCTGTGCATGAATGGAAGCCACACTACTCAGCATATAAAACAGGAGTGCCGGAGCGATTACAAGGGCCTTTCTGAGGTTTCCACACATAGAGGGATTACCGAAGGAATGGAACTGAGAAGCTCAGGCAGCTTTCATCCTGAAATAGACCTAATGAACAATGGCCTTACAAATTCACTTTCATCATACTTGTTTAATAATGAACATAGCTCCTCCCTGGGCTCATTGTCACTCAGCAGCCCTCAGCATCCTAGCAGGCACCAGGCAAGCAACCTGAAGAAGAGATGCATCTCCATGTTGCCGTCTTCCGCTGATGGGATAGATATTACAACTATCATCCGCACGTCACAAACGTCACTGGTTACCTGCGTGAATGGACTGCGGACTAATTCAACTGGCATTTCCCCTTCTCCCGGAGAGATCGCTCTCCACAGTACACAGAAAGCCTCTCGTCCCCAGTCTTGTTCCCAACCTGGGAACCATTGTCATCTTCCGTCCCCTTCGGTATGCCTTGTACCAGTTTCCACTGAAATTGTCCGAGGTGACTGTGATCATTCGCAAATGCAGCAAACAGGAGAAAATGCAAGCCTCTGTCTTATAATGAACAGTGCTAGTGTTCCTCATCAAGACACTTCACATAGCAGTCAGAAGTTGAATTTTTTAAAACAAGAACCACTTGATGAATATTCTTCCACCTCAGATCTTTTTCAGCATAACCAAGAGCTGCCGCCACCTTATCATTTGCACCAGCAGCGAAGCCAAACTCAAGGGACGCTGTCTCATTTACATGCTTCCATGTCTCCAAAGACAAACGAATGCGATGAGCAGGAGACCAGCAATGGCAAGCAGGCCTGTCGGTGGATTGACTGTAGTGCTGCCTATGATCAACAAGATGAACTGGTCCGGCACATAGAAAAAACACACATTGATCAAAGGAAAGGAGAGGACTTTACTTGCTTCTGGACAGGCTGTGTCCGTCGGTATAAACCTTTCAATGCTCGTTATAAACTGCTGATTCACATGAGGGTTCATTCCGGAGAAAAACCAAACAAGTGCATGGTAAGTCTGGAATATATTTATTTGACTAGAAACATGCTAATGTCTCTGGACTTCTTCCTCCTCTTAAAAATCCTCTTCCAGCATTATCAGGGTGCTTTTCCTGTAACTTATTTCCAAGCAGAATTTGACTAAAAACATACACTCTTGAGTTCTTTGCACTCTTCCTTCCTTCACAATATCATTCCAGCACAGTAATGTTTTCTGGCAGTTTGGTCTGTAATGCTTCCAAGACGATTTGGGGTGTTGTGAGGGGCACGGAATATATACATATTGGGGGGGGGGGAGTGTCTGATATATAAATGTTGTAATGTCAAAGAATAATATTTTGTTGCCCTCTGCAAAAGATTGACTCCTAATACAGTTGTTTATTTTTGAAATGGCCATTGGAACATTAATATGATGATCAAAGCAGCCTGCAGCAATTTGACATGAAGGAAGGGTCATTGTGCCTCTGGTGACATTTAAGTCAAACATGAAGTACATTTAATGAAAATTATTTTCCTTCTGCCTTTTGAACAGTATTCCAACTGAGCAGAAGCCTTTATAATTAGATGGCAGAAAAGGAAGGGAATCCTAGTAGTAGTAGTAGTAATTATTATTATCATTCACAATTGCAGTTGAGCATGTCATAAAACTTTTAGGATGGCTTTCATTTAACTTTCAAAAGAAGAGTTCTGAAATAAAGCTGTTTTCTTCTGATCAGGCAGATCTAAGCCACATTATAATTCCAAAGAGAGTATCTTGGAACAGTGTTGTTTCTGCCTGTGTTATCGCAATAATGTGGGCAATTAAAATAAAAGCTAATGACTTGCAGTTGGCTTTCCACATGCTGAAAGCAGCAATAATATGAAACCCTGAATAGAATAGATAACAACAAGGAAAGATTGGTCAGAACTTCCAAACCCAGCAGTGAAATATGAAACTTTTGTTTGCAACCCCAAATGTATTGCTTACAAAGGAATAACCACACCAGCAGATTGGGTTGCCTCATCAAAACATCAGCAAGTAGAAGCACTTTGGAGATTTGGTGCGGGGGTGGGGGAGAGGTTTCAGTGGAGTACAGTGAAGATGTGCTCTGAAAAAATGAACACTCACTACATACTATGACTTTGATATTCTGGAATGGCAAGCATTCCCTTTAAACTAAGATGTCCTTTTACATTAAAAAAGAGCAAGAAGACTTTAGAGCAAGCATTGGGGAATATTGGAGCTATTACCAAGCACAGTCATAGGGTAAGGAATAATAACATAGGTCTAGTTATACTTCCTTATGCTGGTGATACATTCCTCATACATCACAGTCATAAGCATATCTAGGTATACATGAATGGTTGTCTGAGGAAGTTAAACAATATAGTGAAATACTAGATGGTCTGCTCTAGTTTCTTCTATGCATCAGCCATAGGGCATTCACTATGTCCCATATTATGCTTTCTGTCTTTCTCTATAATTTCAATGGTTTTACTTTATTTAATCTCAATACTCTGTTCAATTTATTATTTAATATTTTGAAATATCAAGACAACAAAGAATCTGCTTTATACTACTTCTTATCTTCCTTATCTGAAACTATATTATGTATATATTATGGCACACTTTAAATTTTTCCATTAAGCTAAAAATGGTAAATAATGCTGTCTCTGTTTGTGTATTCATGACCAGCCATCTAAAAACAATTAAAAATTATTCACAGCTTTCCTAAAAAAGCACATTGTTTTCTAGATACTAATTGTGAACAAATAAGATTTACCCGAAAGTTAGTTTATTGAAAAAACCATGCTATTATTTTAACATGCCAATTAGAACAGATAATTTATGTAGTAATAGAGGGAAGCATCATGTAGAAATTTAAACCTTCAGTTTGCATCTTCTAAAGACACATTGTGCTGTGTTGGAGTTAGAAATTTGAAACTATGAAAATATCTGGATTACTCAGCAGAGTTGGCTATATAATTTTGTAAGTTGTTTTTAAAAAGGTGGTTAAAACCAATGTACTGGCTTCACTTTTCTCTTTGTCTCTTTTATAAAAGTTTGTTTTAAAATTAGAAAAGCTTGGTTAGTTGCTTTTTTATAGTGATGAAAGATGTGGTGTAGAAATCTAGATTTACTCGCCAGCAAGAAATACCCTCTCCGTATTTTCTTTGAAGTGTGTGTTTGACAGCTATTTTACGGAGTATAGCAGTTTTCTAATGTTACCTTCCCAGTTAGCATTTCACACAAACCAGCTGTTGTAATTCAGGGTAAGGAAAACTGTGAGATTCCTGTCTTTATGTTGCTGTGTTAATCTGTATTAAATAATGAGCAACACTGGAAGAATATTGTGTTGCAAATAGGCCATGAAATAGTTGCATACGCTTTAAATAATTAATCTATTTTTCATGTATAACAGAAGACTTTCAGTACTGGTGACAGAGCAATATTTTGAATGTGCTTTTGTGACCCAGTCAGAATGAAAGAACCTAGCATAACAAAACAAGTTGTGATGCCCGGGGAGACTGTTAATAACTGTTTAGTAACTATGAGTAAAGGAAAAGAGAGTTAAATATTTGAAGTAAAAAATGCATCTTTAGGATTATGACTCTGAAGGGACTGTTAAAATGTATATTTCTCGCCAACGTTGGTTTTAAAATGTTAGAAGGTTAAGATCTTAAGGAAACATATCTTCAAAATCATTGCTGTACTAGGACTATATGCATTTGTGCTTTTTGCTGCAATATTACTGTAAAAAATACGTTATCTTTGGAAAAAGTTAATAACGACGAGTTCGAAGTATGAATTATTTTGTGCACATTGATGCCCTGCGTAAATTTAGAAACAATTAGCAGATTGTTTCTAAAGCCAAGATCAGTAACAACAACCAGCGATCATTGTTGGGTGGTTTCCGTGGCCCTGTACTTCTCCCTACGCCCCCTGCCCCCGTAAGTGATTCCTTTTTCTCTTGATGTCCTTCCAAAGCACATTTTTATTTTCTTTGATTATGGGTATCTTTCCAGTCTGTTCAGCAAAATTTGTTGGCTAAATATGCATTGAACGTGTTCACAGGAGGCTGGCAACAAGTAGCTCCCTGTCTATATGCATAAAAGCTCCTGTCCATGTAAAATTATTAATTTCTTATGACAGGCTTTGCTACTATGTACTGTAATAGACAAAGGAATTTTGGAATTCAGGCTACTTGAGAACAGGAAATACATGAGACATTTTGATTGAAAAGTAAATGGTCCACTAAAATGGCAGTTAATCCTTTTATTATCTTTCCAACAGCAGTTTCCACAATACTTTCATGAGGTAAGCTTCCTTTCTGTCCAACTGTAACACTCATCATTACAGCTGGTTTAAATTTAGCCAGTGTGCTCTTTTCTCAGCAGCAGACAGAGGAAAAGTAAAGTTCTATCTTCTGTAAAGGAATTACTGATATATATTTTTTGGGTGGGGGCAGGTTCATTTTTGCATTTGGTGCCAAAATCTTTATGAGTCCTTTTGTATTATCTGCTAGAATATTCTAATTAATTGATTCCTTTTCTACGTTGTGTCCTTCATTTGCGTGTGGGTATGCGTTTTCTCCTGGTCTTCTTCTCTTTTTATTCTTTGGGCTGTGTAAGTAGTCTGAAGGAAACTACCTAATCTCCTTGCAATATCCTGTTATGTTTCATACTTAACTTGTGTTATTTTAGTTTTATTAAATTTGGTGCTCATCTGCATTATGATCAGAAATATATCCAACAAAAATAATGATGCAATGCCTCTAAGACTTGAACTTTTGAAGATTAATTTCAAGCTTTTGTAGATTTGGTGTCCCAGACAATTGGAATTTTGATTGTCTGAGAGCAAAAAATTATCCAACTTAAATGTTTTCAGTTTAAAGCCTCCCCGCCCAAGATTTATCATATCATCTTTTACTTTCACCACCACTTTGATTAACAATTAATAGTGATCCCAATCTTATACAATAATCTTTAAGTCCCTGTTTGCAAATGTAAATATGTTATTTCCACCAGAAGAGGTGTTGGGGTGGGGCTGGTGAGGTATAATTTATATTATATTATATTATTAATAAAAGACAACTTCCAGTAAGCTTAATGAAGTGTTGAAGAATATGTTTAAGTTGCAGAATTTTCTTATTTTAAACCTGAGTATCTATGTTTCAAAAATTTCACTAGGATGACAGCTGTCTAATTAATGATTCATGAATATATAAATTTCCAGAGTGGTAGCTGTGTTATTCTATTGCCACAAAAATAACAAAAGTGCCTTGTGAATCCTTAAAAACTAAAAATATATGGCATAAGGTTTTGTGGACCAGGGTTCCCTTCATCAGGTGCATGAAGAGTTATCTAGAGTTGCTGATATATGCATACATGCATGTTGTTCTGGTGTGGTAGTGGTGGTGGTGTTCATGTAATTGTAAATGGTGACATTAGAGGGGAATAAAATGTGGAAAGCACAGGAAGTGACCATTACATTATTAACAACAATGTGTCATGAAATATAGTGTAGGTATTCACCTATACTGCTTTATGCTCGTTTTCCTTTACCTAAATGAAGGCAAGACACCTTGCTTCACTGGGGTTCTTTCAGTATTTGCCTAGTTGAGTAGGAGCTGATTTTGGAAAAAGTGGGCTCTGCACTCATTGAACCATTTGGCAGGGAATGCTGGCATGGGTCTTCCCCACAGAATTGATAGCCTTCAACATGTTTCTGATTCATGGCTTGTTGATGCCCTGGTTGACCTATGGAATGCAGAGATTAGTTTAATGGTTGACATTACGGCTCCTAGGTGTTCTATTTTAGTTTGCAAAGTCTGCATTGCAACTCCTCTGCCCAGAGTTGAGGGATGAAAGAGTTTGATAGATTAGATCATAAGTGGCAAAAGACTTGATGTAAATGCTACCAAACACAGGCTAGAACTTACTGCTGAATCTATTCTGTGGTGGTGATAATGGCAAAGAGGCATACTCTTTTGCCACTGCTGTATCCTTTGTTGCTTATGGTCCATTGCAACTACGCCCCCATACCGATGTAAAGGAAACTTTGGGAGACTGCTGTAACATGTTTGCTGTGAACATCAAAAAGAATGCTAAGCATATCCTTTCCTATGTGGATGCCACAGTTGCCACAAGATAGTCCAGTGAGGAGTCTGGAGCACCATATAGTCTTCTTTTGTGGGATGGGCTTCATTTGTCGCAACCTGAGAATGGTGACAAGATGCTTGAAGGATTTTGGCCCACTTTTCAACTCTATCCTTGCCTTCTCAGGCTTTTTACTTCTAGCAGTAAGGGGTTGGCTGACTAAGTCCAAGGCGGTAATTCCAGCCATCTTTAAAGAGGTTAGTCCTAATTATTGTTAAGGAGGTAGTTGCAGGACATTTATAGAAGCTCTCTGAGGACACTGCTTGGATTTATTTCAGTTTGGTTTCAGAAACTTTCTTAGTCAGCTTAATGCAGGTGTGGGAAAGCTCCAGATGTTGCTTAACTACAACTCGCAACATCCCTGGCCATAGGCTATGCTTGCTGGGGCTTATGGGAGCTGTAGTTCAGCAACATTGGGAGGGCCAAAGATTTCTGACACCTGCCCTAATGAATAATGTGTACTGGGAAAGGCTAAGAGGGAACCCTGCTTCTTCTAGATCTCTTTGTGGTGGTTGATACTATTGATCATGGTATCATTCTGCATAAGCTTTTTCACATGGGTGTTTTGCTTGTTCCATTCCTAACCTGCAGGGCTGATCCAGGTAGTAGTGGTGGAAGACTACAGTTTAACTCTGTGGCACTGATGCTGCAAAATCCCACAAGCATCTCTCTTGTTCCCTAGGCTGTTTAACATCTGTTTATTGAATATTGGATTGTGTACATGTATGATTCTATAGAGATTTGTTTTTGTGAATTGTATCTTGACTTGATCAACATGAAGTAGCTTATTGAAAAAAATAAGTTATTTTTTAAAAAATCAAACAATTAAAAGAAATTATAAATAATAGTAATCATATACTTTTTGTGGTACTACTTTCTGTAAAGAACTGTACTGCAAGCTTGAATTATTAGACTTACTCAGCAAAGTGGTCCAGACTCTCTGTGTTGTTTTATTCTTCCTATGTGTAGAGATAGTATGTCCACAAAGAAGTTCCTGTGTCCTGATACCATGCAACTTGCTTTGCTGAATAACTTATATTGGCCTTTGTTTTGAAATTGCACCCAAGGCATTTAAAAATGGGAAATGGAAAAAGCATGTTTTCATAATCCAACTCGGTAAAGTTTGCACAACTTGCTCTTTGTTTCATCATCCCAACAATAAATCTTTCATTTGTGTCAGCTGAGAGTGCCTACTAAGTCTGCAAGTGATTACGTCTATGAATTGTGTTGGTACCTTTGCAGTACATGAGTGAACGATAAAATGGGGAGTTGATCAAGACTCTTTTATGGTCTGGCAGGAAGCCTCTAACAAAACAGTCCTGATGCATGGAGTTTCATCCAAGTGTTTCTAATCTCTTACTCCATTAACCTCTGTGTGCAGGTTAAACAAGTTAAAATTATTCCTTTACACTGTGGAAATTAATGTTATCTGATCAGAAATGGTTTTGAACATCCTTCGGAGGGCAAGCTGACACAGTAAAAAAATTAGACTTGTGCGTTGTCTTGAGAACAGAATTCCAATATTGTGACTGAAGTGAGGGGAAGGTAAGTCATTTTCATCCTCATTCACAGAGAGAGGCCAGCAATGATTGAAGCCCACCATATCCAGGACTCCCAACACTATCTCAAGACATTTTGCTGCCACACATTAAAAGCCAACTGGACCGGCAGTGGTTTTTTCCTTCAGCACTGGTGATAGGATAGGATAGTGTACTCCACTTCACCTAAGGCAGCAGACTAGCTTTGGGTATGCAGAGCAGACCACATGGCACACACACCTCTGTTCTCTTAGCAAGTTACTGCTGCTTGCTCACTGCTTTTCTTGGTACCTGCCTGGTGCTCACTCAAATATTGCAATGTAGTAGTGTCAGCATGCATCATGTGAGCAGAGCAACATGCATGTACACATAATGCATGTTGGCATGGATGGCTTGGGCTGGCTTCTTCTTTGCCTGCTCTCTCAGTCAGGGGCCTTTCCACACAGAATTGTTTGAGACATGTTGAGAGGGGGGCTTGGCCAGACAGCCCAGAAAAGTAAGCATTGCCACCAAGGTGCCTGCTCAAAGGGGAAAAAACAGGAGAGGGACTTAAGAAGAATGGCTGGAGGACCTGCTGCTCAGAACTTAAGAAGAGCCTTGCTCCAATATGATGATAGGGATGGAGTAACACCCCTATGGGGAAAAGTCGCAGCATTTGGGACTTTTTAGTTTAGAGAAATAGTGAGTGAGAAGTGACATAATAGAAGTTTATAAAATTATGCATAGCACAGAAACAAAGGTTAGAGAATTTTTTTTGTTCCTCTCATAACACTAGAATGCATAAACATCCAGTAAAGTTGAATGTTGGAAGACTCAGTACAAATAAAAGAAGGTACTTATTTGCACAGTACATAAACTATGAAACCTGCTCTCACTCGAGGCAATGGTAACCACCAGCCTGGCTGGCTTTAAAAGAAGAGTAAACAAATTCATTGAGATTATCAATGGCTACTAGCCCTAATGGCTCTGCTCTGTCTTCACAGTCAGAGGTCATAATGCTTCTGAATACTAATTGCTGGCGACCCCAGGCAAGGAGAGGGCTCTTGTGGTGGGGTCCTGTTTGCAGGTTTGGCACAGGTATCTGGGTGGCCACTGTGAGAACAGGATACTGGACTAGTTAGATCTTTGACCTGATCCAGCAGACTGTTCTTGCATTGTTATGATGGCTAAGCTTACTCATGAGTCTTTTGCTAAATACCTTGCCAAAACCTTTTTGAAAGTCCAAGTATGCTATGTTAACTGCATCACCTCTACCTATATGCTTGTTGACACTCTCAAAGGTTTGTGAGGGACTTACCCTTGCAGAAGCCATGCTGGCTTTGCTTCAGCTGTTATTGTTCTGTGTGCTTGTTTAGTTTATCTTTAACAATACTTTCTACCAGTTTCCCCAAAACCAACATTAAGCTAACTAGCCAGTAATTTCCAGGACACCCTCATCCTGTATGGTGTTATGTTGACCATCTTCCAATCTTTATGTATGGAGGCTGATCTTAGAGACAAATTACTCTTTTTGTTAGAAGGCCAACAATTTCACATTTGAGTTATTTGAGTACTCTCCAGTGGATGCCATCGAGGCCCAGTGATCTGTCAGTTTTTATTTTGTCTGTTTGGCCTAGCTCTTAATCTCTCCTCCTTGCCAAGTACTTCAGTTCCTCAGACTCCCTTCCTACCAAAGTTAGTTCAGGTACTGGAACTTGCCCTATATCTTCCATTGTGAAGACAGATACAAATAATTAATTGAGCTTCTCAGCAGTCTCCTTATCTTACTTAGCACACCTTTGACTCCCTTGCCATCTAAGGATCTCCTGCTACTAATATATTAAAAAACTTCTTGTTGTTCATCTGTACACTTTTAGCAATGTGCTTCTAAATTCTTTTTTAGCATCCCTTATTGTTTGCTTGCACTTCTTTTGCCAAAGTTTGTGTTCTGTTTTGTTCTCTTCATTTGAACTAGACTTCAATTTTTCTTTTAAGAAAGCCAACGTCTTGAGATAAAAACTTGTTTGCCTGTGCCACTGCTAGGCCTTAATCCAAGCCCAAGTCATTAGGGGTCTAATGCTAATTTGTGTGTTGCCAAACTCTGTTTTCCATGGTTGATTTTGCCCCCTGTAGAGCAAGTTCCTTCCCTTCTTGCTCCCATCATATCACTTGGAAGTTGGTACGAATGTGTTCCAATAATACTTTGTATTAAACAAATTCATAGCGATTTCTTGGCAAATAGGACAAAGATAAAAGTTTTACTTCCAAGGCGTTAGCAAGCAGGATCATGTCTAGGCTGAAATACTGCAAGTGACTACTTGTGCTTCTTTAGTCCATTGAGCCATCTGTCATGGATGCTTTAGTTGTGATTCCTGCATTGCAAGGAGTTGGACAGATGACCTTTGGGGTTCCTTCCAACACTACAATTCTATGATACCCTAAACAATTGACTGCATTTTTATATAACATATGGGATATGTGCTTTGCATATAAACAATGACTGTAATATGTTCATGTTATGATTCACATTTCTAATCTTACAAGAGCAATCTATATTAGTAATGTTGTTGAGTTGTTGCTTTAAAAAACCACATGCACATAACTGGTGGATTAGAGTTAATTAGTTAAAATGTTCTTGCGAGGTTATCCCCATATTAGAAGAACAGCCAGCTGACTTTCATGTCCGGAACTATAGGAGTTCCATTTTGTTGTGGCAAGTCTCCATCTCTCATTTTAGTGTCTTTGGCACTCACTAAGAGGATAGGAAATTAAAGAATTGTTTGAAAACATGGAACACTGGCTTTTAAGGGAAGATTAAAAGAGTGAATTGTGTCCAGCTTGCCCAAAGAAAGCACTAAGGGAGATGAGAAAGAAAAGGGAATATTTGCTTAGTTAGAAGGGTTCAGGAAGCGATAAGTAAGAGTTAACAGGATGAAAAAGAGCAAAGCCAAAATTGAAGAGGATCAAAAATAAACTTTGTTGTGAGGTCTCCTGTGCTATTAAATATTTTTTATGGAAGGTCCATCATTACTGGAAACAATTCTCAAACCACTTGCTTCAAAGTATTCACACTAGTATTAATGGAACTTCTTCATTTTAGGTTAGTTTTTTGAATTAAAATCAAGAGGCCACACATTTTGGGTTAGTCACTGGAAGTTCTCCAGGTTAAATGGTTGTTTATCTGCAGCCTGAGGCTATAAAAAGCAGCAACTGCACATTTCCTTCTTCTCTTGACCCTCCTTCATTTCATTGGCTGCTGTTTACGAAACAGGAAAATGTCTAGTATGTGGTTATGTCATCTTTTGGTGAAGGGTATGTAAGAAATCTGATTGATGATGATATAGTTCACAAGACGTTGCTTGTGGAGAGAAGATGTGTGACTTCTGTTTTCAGCGGTAACGACATGATCTCCGTAACATTCCATAACATCTAGTTTCAGTCTGAGTTACCTATAATTGGATTTGAAAAAATAACTAGATATTGCTGACCTAGATAAGTAGAATCAGACAGAAAGAAAGTTTTACATGGATTTCATAGATTTCAAGGAAGATAGGAATGTAACACCTCCAGAGGAATAATATCCAAGGGAAGGTCAGAAGATCGCCCTTGGGTTAATTTGCTCAAAGGAGGGTTATTTCCAGAAGAACTGCACCAGAGAGGGAAAGGGCAAAAATATAATTTCGTTATAATTCCTCTAGCAGAGTGGTGTAATTTTTTTAAAAAAAAATCCAGAGAATTTGAGGGATAAATAAATTAACACCTCCAGGATAATGTCATCCAAATATTTTGTTGTGAATACAATGTGTACTATAGGTAATTCAAACAGCATCATTTACTTGATGGAGTTTACATTTTTATAATTTATTGCTTCTTATTTTTGTGTGCAGTTTTGATACAGTTTTAAAGATATTTCCATTGTTATGCATGTGTCAGTTTCTATAACAGGAGCCCTATGTTAGCGTTCACTGTGCACACAACTGGAATTGCATGACAGGGTTGGACCACGCTTGTTGGCCCCACCTCCATCCCTGTAGTAGAGAAGCATGGTTTGGAAAGAACAATATCAAATATAGTTCAGGACACTGAGACCTAGTAATAGTGGACAAGGAGGTAGATCTTTTCTGGGCCTTGTCCTTATAGACTCTACATACATAATGCATTTTGGATGGCTAAAATTAAGCAGCCTAAAACAAGTATACCTCTATCTTGTCTTCTGCTGTATGTCACAACTGGTCTTGAGTTGCTGAGCATACTCAATGGCCACTGTGTCTCCAGTCCATTCCTCTTCTCATGTCTCATGAAAAATACTTCCATATACGGTAACTTAAATTCACACTGTGTCTCCACTCCCACTTACTGTGCGCTCATTGCATTTCCAGCTCTGGGATTTTAACTTCTAGTTACACAACATTATCCAAAGTGCATATGTATCTTGTGTTTTGTTAGAAGATGTGTTGTTTCTGTTGTGACGTGGGGTTTGTGATTTCAGCTCTCCTGATATAACATGCTGGAGACAGTTCTCTAGTAACACTTCTTTATTAAAGCAACAAGACTGACTACTGGGGAGAGGAAAGCTACATTTATAGGGACAGGGAACTAGCAAGAAAGGATACATTTTGGAGGGAACAATATCAGGCAATCACAGTCCTGCCTTTTCTCAAACCAGCTTCACAATGATTGGCAAGGTGTGAACACGTTTGCATAGGGTAAAGACATCCCTGGCCTATCAGTGCCCCCTGGTATGTAAGCAAACAGAAACAAATTGAAGCTAGGGAGGAAATAACTTTGAAACACTCCTACTTAATTGCATTCTATGAAACGCTCCTAATTAATTGCATTCTAAGGCAGTAATGTCAGTGCATCCTGATTTGGAGAAGTACCCCCTTTTCTGTCTTTTAACTAACTTGAACCACCTCCTCAGGTTCCATAATGTCACCCTAGATTACCTGCTCTTGCACATTGACCTCTAATGTCTATCATGGCTGACTCAAGGTCGCTTTAATACTATGTGGCCAGTGCAGTAGGTGATGTGAGACCTCTGTGACACGGTAGCAACTGGAGAATGGGTAAGGGTTTGAATATCTACCTTTCCTCTTGGGATCAATCCAGAAAGTGTTAAGCTTTTTATGTAATAATTTATGTGTACATTCGTACATCAGGTTGTATCCCATGCTGCACAAATGATGTTCTACTTGTGTAGTAGAACTTGCCCTTCCTCTCCTCTCTCCTTTCTCTCCCAAAATCTGATCTGGAGGGTCCCTCAACTCGTTTGAGTGCTTGCAAAAGGCAGCCATGGGGTGCTTGACTCTATCACCTCTGTCAAACCCTCCTCCCAGGGCCTCATCAACTTACCAGTTTGTAAGCATGCAACCCTGCTTTAAATGCTTGTGACGTCTCTATCATCTATCACTGCTATGCAAAAGCCTTCAACAGTGCAACATCAACTAATTTTGGCATTTGCCACTTCAGCACAGTATGAACTTTCCCACCAGCCACAATTGGTTTCATGGCATGTGAAAACCACTTCTATAAATCGCTATTGTTGTCCCTTATAGTTTGCCTTAGTGTGTACTTTGCTTCATTACCAAATGGAGTTTATTTAAGTTTATATTTAAGCAACTTACTCTTGGGTTTTAAAGTTCGTTTTTCCAAGGACAATTTGTGAAAGCATCCATTGTAACATAAACAAAACCACATTTTTTTCTTTTTAAAAAACTGGCTCACTCTTACTTTAAATCCATGGTGTTATGCCCAGAAATTACGGTATTTGGAGTACACGAAACTAATGTGCAGCTCTGCCACCTTAGACAAAATAGACAGTTAAATCTGTAGCTTATATTGTGTGGTTTGGATTGAGATATTGTACTGACAACATTGTAATTGTTTTAATGCTGTTTTTCCTTGCCATCAATTGTACCATAATATAGGGAGAAAATGAAAATAAAGACTGGAGCATTGGCTTAAATGTACTAACTGGTAAACAACAAAACTGCAAATTATAATTTTTTGGACTATTGCAAACCAATTTTAATTTTGATTGTGAAAGTGTCTTTAATCCTGATTTCTGATTTTCATGACTATTGGGAGCCTACAATAGTTGTATTCATGGCCTCAGTCTGGTTCTGATTATTTTTTATAAGCATTTTTCAACTTGGACACAGGCAGCACTCACTTTTAAGCTGCTTTAAAATGTAACCTTGTTACCAGATATTGTGATCCTTCCCTCAAAAACATGACCTGGATGTAGACAATGGAAATGCAGCTGAAACCTCTCATGGTCACAATAAAGGCACCATGAAGATATGAAGCTGTAAGTCATCACAAAATCTAAAGTGGTGTTTATTTGGAGTATTGGGTAAATGCTAGGTATTAATTTTGAGTCAGGACCAAGAACACATTTTCAGTGTTGTGAACCATGTGAAGTGAATGTTACAAAAATCCAATGCAAAAGGTATTTTTCATTCATAGGAAATAATGTTAAGACTGTGGGATCAATTTAGCAGGTTGCACTAGTAGACTGTTTGTCCACCAGCCCATTGATTATTCCATTACAGTATATAGAAAAAGGCAGTGTATATACAGCGCAGACAGGGCTCAACAACCTGGGAACATAGCCCATCTAGGAGAAGGAAAACTCTTATCCTAAACCTCTGCTGCCTTGTGGGATATTCTTGGGAAAAGAAAAAGCTAAGGAGTAAACCCTACACAAATCCAGAGTGGAGTTCCTAAGATGGTTAGCACCTTGTACACCTCCTTCCAGCAAATCCTGCAACAAAGCTGGTGCCAAACATATTGCTCTGCTTTCCTTTGGACCACATCAGCAAGGCCGGGAGGTGGCTCTTGTCATCTGGGCAGCCCAGGACCTCCATACACACTGCCCAGTCTTGCGCCCAGGGAGGTCACTTTGCTGCTGCTAATGCAGAAGTTGGACTTCATTTCTTGAGGCGCGCTCCATTGTCTCACGAGACAGATGGACGCCAACAACAATATATGGTGCCATAAACATGCATAAGTTATATGTTCACATATTGTACTAGTGTACCCATGCGAACATTACTTACATCTATGAAATAAAATGTTGTTTTAAATTGAAGTATAATTGCCAATATCCTTTGTCAGGGTAATGCTTTTTTATCTGTATTATTAAGACTTATAAACTAACACTAATAACTTAATTCAAACAGTTCTTCCAGAAATGCTGTTCAAGTCTTGTGTTGTACTTTCCTTCGGTTTAATAATCCCCTTCCAAATTTATATTGGTTTCTGGAAAGAAGGACTTGTTAGGAGTGTTTTTCCAAATTGGCCACAATAATCCACTGAGATCTGCCAGCTGAATCATTGCTATGTTTGTGAAATTGCCAAGAGTGCTGTTGGGGAGGGGTTGAAATTTTCACAATACTGCACTGTTATTCATACCTCTTCTCTTACATTTGATCCAAAAGATGTTGACTGTGTACAAAAGTATTTTAAAACAGTATTAACACATTGTCTGCAATATGTGGGAATTATGCTGATGTGTGTGTGTGTTTGGGGTGGGGTGAGGACCAAGTTCAAATCTGTATGGTCACAAATCTCATTAGGTTGACTTTGTTTATCTCCCAGTCCAATTTACTGGATTGTTGTGAATATCTCTGTTATAAAGCACTTAATCCATTATATGAAAAATGCAGTTGTAAATAATAATGGAGACTTCAATGAGAGCCTAAATCTAGCTCATTTAAATTAGTTTGTGAATAAAGAAGACTATTGGTAGCATTGTATTACAAATAACACTGTATATATGCATGTGCTATTTACTCTATGATATCTAGAAGTTCATGTCCATTATTCACCTATACATTTACACAAACACCTCACATTTTATTTACCGCTATATCCCCATATTCCTCATAGCCTCTTCTCTTAGTTCTCTACTCCTTATATGTATAATGCTTTACCTTTTACCTATATGTATACAGTGGTACCTCGGGTTAAGAACTTAATTCCTTCTGGAGGTCTGTTCTTAACCTGAAGCTGTTCTTAACCTGCAGCACCACTTTAGCTAATGGGGCCTACCGCTGCCACCGCACCGCTGCTGTGCAATTTCTGTTCTCATCCTGAAGCAAAGTTCTTAACCCGAGGTACTATTTCTGGGTTAGCGGAGTCTGTAACCCGAGGTACCACTATAATGCATATGTATACTGCTACGCAGCACACATGCACTGCTTTGAAATATGCCTCATCATTGACAAATGTGTGCAATTTCTGGTTGTACGTTAGCATCGTTGGTATATATGTGAGAAGGCTCCTAAGCCATTGATTTTTTTGTGATATCTGGTTTTGCCAGGTCTAGGAGGCAAGGCAAGTGTTACTTCATTGATAGGAAACAAAGCCCATTTGTTTCTCGGATCAGAAAGCAAGTGTGACTGGGATTTTTCTGTATAGGTCAAATGCTATCACATGATTCTGCTCTGGCCTATTGGTGTTCTGAAACCTGATGACCTTGCTGATTACTCTGGATTTTTCACTTTTGGCTAGACTAGAGCTTGGTTGAATCTCTTTCTTAATAATTCCTTGGTATTGGGGGATCACTGTGGGATTGAGTCCTAAAAGTATCTTCTTTAAGTGCCAGATAGTATGAAATGGCTAATGAAATAAAATGGACCTAGAACAGGCCTCAACCTGAAGCCTTTGAAATTCTGGACAAGAATTGAATTGTTGTTGCCATTACTTAGGGCTGGGCAAAAACTGGATATGAAGACAGATCATGCAGTTTGAAGGTCTTTAGACTGAAAGTGGTTTCCTGGATGGAGGTTAGAGAGCGATCTAGGAATGTGTGTAAAACCAGCACCTTGTACAAATGAAGCCTTTCTATTCATTGTGATGTCCATTTTTGCCTCCGGCCTTACTGGCGTAGGATGCCTGGAAGGTTGCCTAGAAGGGAATTCAGGCCTTCAGCTGAAAAGGTTTCCCCACCTCTGATTTTGGGTCTTGCATATTTTTGGTCATAGGAATCTGAATGACCATTGCATACTCGGGTCCAAGTGCTGACAGGCAGACAAGCAGCAGTGTAGCAAACAGACTGCCTAGTGGAGACACAGAAGTATTACCTGGTAGGCTTTCCTAATGATGAGTTTCTCAATGATGCAGGGCGTAGATAACCATTGCGTGGCCCTCAGGATTTCTGGTTCAAGTAGAGAGGTGTCCATTACAGATTTTATTTCACTACTGCTCAGGCTGCACTGGGTTTCTGCTTTCTGTGTTGACCTTCTCTTTGCCCAACCTGCTACTTTCCTAACTTTCTTCCTTGACTTATTCTCCTGGATTCTCAACCCTTGCTTGCCTTTATTAAAGCCTTTGTGGTAGATGCTCTTCTATTTTCTTTACCCAGCAGCCATCCAATATCAGTGATGCAGGAGAGCCATGATTATGGACCTGCCAAATATATGTGTTTTACTAAATACCATATCCAGCTGTCTTTAGCCACTACTTTGAAGATCATGGAAGTGGCACCAGGGAAGTTGTGGATTTAACCCACTGGTGTTTTGCCATTTTTCTGTATGAAATCGCCCCTGGATATTTCTTTGTTTTTCTACCACAGAACTAGTAGCATATTGGGGGTTGATTACTTTTATCAGTAATCTTCTCCTCCAGATCTTCTCCTCCAGCACCACTTCTCTAGTCTTCAAAGCAGCCACATGTGGGACTACTAATTGGAAAAAAAACACTGGAAGAGATCTTGACCACAGATCTCCTACATTTTCTATGGTTTGTCCCTTAGTTGTCACCTTGGAGTGGAGTCTAGTTGTCATTCTTATGTGGTTCAAAGGTCTTACTGTCAGTTCATGATGTCATGTTAAATCTAGTTTAAAGAGACAAATTTAACTTTAATGATTACTATACAAAACAAATACACATCTTTTTTCTGCCTGGCATTTGTTATGATTTCCCAGTTATTAGCCAACACACCCTCTGATTTAACTATTCCACATACTTAGGTTGACTCAATATTTTTGTAACCAACTTGTACCCATTTAGCCCCTTTGCAATCAACATCTACTTCAGTTATCATTCATTAATTGGTTTATAGGAATACTGCACTATTTCACAGTCTTCTAATTTGCAAGGCAATTTTTCCTGCTCTCATTGGAACAGCAACAATAGTTTAAATGGATTTGTTTATGTCATTCCAAGATTATGTATAAATATAATTTAGCTTTTGGAGGAAACTTTGTGGCTTTGGTGGTAGGAATTATTCCCCCCCCCCAAAAAAAAATCTCTTCTAGGCAGTATTCATTGAAACACAAATAAATCAGGGCAAGGGGAGAAGAATGATTTCTTTGCAATTGTGTTTATTGTTGCCTCCTAATTTTAGACTGAAGCTTGTTTTGGTAGATGAACACAGAACATTGGAGGTAGATTTGGTAGGCTAATTTACACTGCTGTCATTATGAAAGCCACAATGATGGATGAAAATTTGCAACAAGGAAGGAATTGCAGTAGAATGCTCCTTAGGACTGTGTTAGTGGCCTAGGTCCATTTCTAAGAGATAATACCTCTTGTCCAAATTGGTATGCTGCTAGCCTGTACTTGCATTTTTGCAGCTAAAATAGCAGCATGGGGATTGGCTATTGAAGACTGAATCTTCTTGTGCCTAAGAAGTAGACATTCTTTCCGTTCCCAAATGCAGAGTTTCTGAACATGTGGATTTATTTGTTCCTTGGGTTGTGCACATTAAAAACAAATAAATGAAGAGACCTTTTTACCATGCAGATTTGACATATGAGGAGAATATAGTGCATGACATAGGAAAAGATTATAGTGCATGGACTTTGAAGAAAAGGAAAGATATGGATGTAATCAAGAAATACAGGTGATATCCAGCTGTGGTTGCCCACCTGCCCACTATACTTCTGCTCACACAAACACAACTCTAATTCCCTCTCCCCCTTCATGTGCTCCTTCCAAATATAGAGGTTTGGGTCCCTCTGGAGCAGATTGGGAGGGGTTGGGGGAAGAGAGGAAATGGTGGGTCCACTGTGTTTGCTGGTATGATGTTGGACATCACTGAGTGCCTGCAGCATTGTGAGTTTTTCACATACAAAATGCAATCTGAATTTGCAAGCTTTAAAGACAACGAAAAACTCTTCATTCCGCTGTCTTTATAATGTAACTGCTAATTACTTCACTGTTGAGATGCCCATGTGTGCAATTGTATTTAACCAGTGCTTTTTTCCCTAGAAAAAGAGGTCCTGGTACTCACCATTAAGTTGTTGCAGTAAATGCCACACCTTTTAACAACAACAAAAAACGTGTTTTCAGGACCCTTAAGTACTGCCTGAAAAAGGACTGTATTTAACACATATTCATACTGAAGAATGCATTTTCCTTTCCAGCAGGAGTCTGGTGGCTGCCACTCTGTAACCAGTTATTTATATTTTGGAAGAAAAAAAGTAACCAGAATCTTCCAGATTTTTTCTTTTCACTCTTGGGTCCCTGATATACTAAAACTGTTTCTGTGGCTTCTAACTGTATTTAAACCCCAGCACTAAATTTCTTACATGGACAAAAGTTGGGTTGATTTCAGTGGGACTCACATCCATATAAAGGTGTTTAGGAGTGCAGCTTAAATCTAACACAGATGTACTGGGGAGGAAGCGCAAACCCTACAGTAGCAGGCATATATCTAGTGGTAGTTCTAGCAGTAAACTGGTTGTAAAAACGAATCCCTCGGCAAATGTGTGCGCAAATTGAGTATTAGAGGCCAAATCATGGTTCTCCTGAAATAGTTTTTTTCTGCTTGGGCTGTGTTCAACTCTCAATCCCGTAACCTCATTGAAACAACAATAATAAAAAGAGTTGTAATGAACTAAAATGTCAGCAAGGTGACGTGTTTATAAAAGAACAGTTTTATGCAAATTCTGGCTAGGCTCAGCAGTGAACAGTTGTTTACCTTTGTAGTCCCTTGCTTCAGTGGCATACATAAGCAAGTCTATTTTCAACCTCTGCCTGTTGTGGACATTTTGCATGAAAGGTGCAGTAGGCATTGTGCATGCATATCAACTCATGAAAGTGGTGCAGTGCTTCACCATAAGCCAAAGCCTGGTTCCATTTTGTAATAGGTACCTTTTGCCTCCCCCTTCTTTATATTAAAAATAATAATATGTGATTCCTGTGGGGGAATATGCTGGAGCCTTTCCTTGCTGCTCATCAGGATTAAATTTCTGGTTGTCATTGGCAACCTAGCAGTCATATTTGTGGACCCCTATGCAGAATCTTACGCCTGTGGCTTATTATATGCAGTGCAAATGCTACATACAGCATCAACTTTTGTCAGCGACTAATATTTGACAATTTAAAAGGGATTCCTTTTAGTGCAGGTTTTATGTGAAGCTGTTTACATTAAAGTAACAGCCAATTAAAATGTATTATGTAACCCACATCAGAGTTGAGTGCAGATTTTCTGTTTTAACTGACATATGGCCTTATTTATGAAAATAAAAATCATCATGTTTTGATGATATGTTCACATAATTAATGTGGAAAACCATGGGGGAATGCTTTTACTGAGTAAACTATTATTTTCTGGGATTCATTAAGTTCCTTTTAACCCATGTGCATAGCTGCCCTCCCCCACCCAATTCTTTATCCTGGAACAAAGGGGCCAATATCGAATATGAAAAGAGATTGGGAACAGGAAAGAACAAGTTGTTCTATACCATCCCATGCCATCAGTAGTCTGTGTTTAGAAGTGCATATTCGTTTGACTCATTAAATAACAAAACTTTTAAATAAATCCCAGACCTGATGTTCCAGGCAGCAGTCCAAAAACTCATATATTCAACTGGAGTACATTTTTACTCCTATTGAATTGGACCGTAATGCATTTACTTCACATTTGTTGCACAATAGGTCTGCTAAGAAAGGCATGCAATTTGCGTTTCTCTCCCAATAAAAGTAGTTTGGTTGATCGGTCAAGTCAATTGAACAAGGTTCTACTTGAGCATACATTTAATCTCATGTTCTTGTTAGGTTTATCTAACATTGAGATGTTCTTCAGGTGCTCAAGTTAGATATTTGTAATGCCTAGAATTACAAGAGTTTGAGAAGAATGTATCTTGAGGGGCAGAGAAATGACAGCATAGTAAGCATTCATATTCTGACAGCATTTGCATGGCTAAAAACCAGTCCAGAGTGCAGATAGTCACATGACAAAAATAGTCATATGAATATTTAATCTCATAGCCAGATCAGTTTCAATGTGTGATGAGATGAACAAGAAAAATGACTCCTGATCACACACTGGAAATCAATGTAGCTGCAAAAATGCTGTTGGGTAACCACTGCTGGTCGGCCAATGAGTTTTCCTGTATTTATTTGATTTGATTTTTGGTCCACCATTCATTCAAAGCAATATAGACTCTGTGAGGGCTGTGCCACTATTTCTTGGGTCTACTGCTGAGAGCCCCAGTTTAATAACTGCAGGAACATCTGTGCGAGCTCTTTTGGGTCCAGTGCACCTATGGTAGTTTTGAACACATACTCATGGTACGTCTTAAGAGTTTCATGAATTCTGGTGATGCCATTTGTTTCTGAAGAATTACTGACTTGGCATAATTATCAATTTAGAAGATTTGAATATCTTCAGTTGTACCCATTGCACACTGGAAACCAGTGAAATCCATTGCACACTGGCATAATGTAATCCCAAAGTGAGCCACTCCCCTCAGAAGATGGATGGACGTCTGCACAAGTTTCAAGTCAAACAAGTTTCAGTGGCAGCCTCCTATATGTGATTTGCCTAGTCACATTCATAAGACTACAAAAGGATAAATGGGTTGAGGAGAAATAGATTGCATCCCTCTCAGAAAAGTTAATAGGTGACATTAAGAGTAAGTGTGCTGTTAGTTCAGCTTAGATGTTTTAAGTGCTGTATTTTACCAGAAAGTATCTGGAACTGCAAAAATGACATATACTCTTGTGAAATTGATTATGCTGACTGTGATATTTGATTAATGAGTAAAGCATTCAAACACATATTTGGCTCAGGACTGTGATATTTAATGTCTAAGTGAAATTTTAATGGATTTGTCATACTTGACTTTTGTCTTAATTGTGATGTGAGCTAAAGAAAATTAATCTCAGAGTATATCTTAATTATGAAACGTGTGCATTACAATTATGACAGTGTGTATTAAAACAGAGGGCTTCGCTTCTAGGGCAGAAAATGTTCTCCATATGCACAATAGGGAATTCCTATATACCCAGTGCTTCCTTCATAGAAGAGTGTGTGGGGCTTTGAACTGTGACAGAATCTACAAAATTGTAACCAGCAGCAAATCTTACACTGTCAAAGTGTATCAAATATATATTCAGATAATAGGGGTGCCAAGCTGCATACAGTGTATTTGTCAGATACAATATCCTGCTTTGGTATCATCAAACTCTAATAATGTTGTAAATAAAGCCCACAATGCCCCTGGCTAATGCCAATGCATTGTGGGAGAGGCAAGTTATCTTCATTATACTGCCCATAGTGATTGGCTATGCATTATGGGAAACATGTTGTCTTCATTTTGTTCTTGGATGACTTCTAGAATCATCACTCCCAAAGGAAGTTAGGTAAAACAAATTCAAGACCTATTTCCTTGCCAGAGTCTCTTTAACAATTGTGAAAGCTAATAAATGTATTAGTTACCATTTCAAATCTACTGAGACCTAATCCACATGATGGTAGTATTCATTTCTGAGAAACGTAATAGTACTTCCAACCAACTGTGGCAGCTGCTGGCAGCACCTCCTATTCCTAATGAAATTTGCTATTTTACATACTGTTGGATAGCTAAATCCAGCTAGGTTAACAAAGAGCTGTACACTCTGGTCTTGATTATTATTACTGAAATTCAATAGGCCAGGCGCCAGGTTGTGTGGAGCAAAATAACCTATGACAAGATGGGAAACAAAAGGGATGCTGAATGGATTTTTATTACTTGGCTAAATAAGGTTAGCAGCTCTTTGAATCAACACATGCCCCCTCCTTGTTTTGTTAACTGTATGACAATTAAACCATGACCCTTGTAATGAAAGATTGCCTCTGAATTCATGATGATAACTCTACTATAGCCCCTGCAAAGTGTGCCATTTGTCCCTAATACTCGCCATATTTAGCAACATGGAGAATAAATTTTGTGTTCCAAAATGTAAGGGCTGTTCTAGATTGTCAATATTTTCAGGTAGGACTCAGTCATATCCTGAGAAACTTCAGGCTGTGAAATTAGAGGTGATTTTTTTGCTCTTGGAAAACAAATCTGCTTTCTCTAAAGACTGGATTTTTTGTGAGAAGGAAAGTTGATGAACAAATACTCTGAAAAGTGTGGGGTAACAGCTGCTTGAAGCAACATTGTCTAATCTCCCCCAAAACAAAGCAGGAAACAGCAGATGTCATTAAATCCTGGGGTGGGCAGCAGTTGCGGCACATCACCATTGCCCCCAGCTCCCTGGGGTGAAAACACTCCCATATGGTGGCCAACTGTTGAGGAATTCCCCTGGCTGGCTGCAAGGGATGGCAGGGCAACTTAATATCTTCATATTAAAACTGTCAAATCATGAGCAGGCTGGGGGGCAGAGTCTGGACAACAGACCAGAGTGGATCTGGATATATAAGGTGACTGTGCCTGAGTATTGGCACTGCAGTTGGCAATCCGAAGACAGAGACCACAACATTTTGAGGCCACTCTAAAAATTGCCAAATCCAGACTACTAAATCACAGTATGAATGAAGCCTGGGGATGTCTTTGCTTTAGCTGAATGCTTTCAGTGACTCTTTAAAGCAATCACATGAATGGCCCTACTGCAACATTTCATGGGTATATTCACAGACATGATCTAGAATTCAGAGGTTGCTAACCCTTCGGGGCCAGTGGACACATGTGAAAATTTGAGAAAGTGCCTTCAGTGCCAGTTACAGAACAGCTTCTGTGGGAGCATAGTATAACATAAAATGGCTGCCATGGGAACTGAACATAACACAAATGGCTGCTGAGGGGGCATGACAAAGGCTGAGCCTATGCAAAAGAGAACTGAGCAGGAAGACCAAACAGCCTCCCATATAGTGTCAGTTTTTGAAAGAATGTTAACTAAGACATTTTGCTGGTATTGGTGACCCCTGAACTCTCTCATTAACAACATCTCTGGAAAGGTTGCATGGATTATTAATCCTCACATAACATTCTACGAAGGCACTAATAATACCCCTGCCAAATCTAGCCACAAGCTGTTGTGTGTGAAGTTGGAAACAAGTGTGTGGTACATCTGGCAATGGTATAATTGTCAGCACCATCGATGCATTCTTTTTTTCTGAGCTATACTACACTGGTTTAATCATAGACCTGACTGTCAGCATCTTTAAGTTATCTAAGAGCTGGCACACAATTATGATTTCTGCAGGGATGACACCCAAAGCAGTATCTTCATAATGAACTCACTGCTGTTACATATCAAATGGTTGCTGTGCCTATCGTTTTTTCTCATGTGGAGTCTTTACATCCTAGCTAGCTGCCACCAGGAATGTGTAGGGAAGACATGCAGACTCTGTACATCAGGGGTCGGCAACCTAAGGCCCATGGGCCACAAGCAGCCCATGGGGGTCATTTAACCACCCCATGGACCCCCGCTGCCCGCTTGGTCTGCTCCCGTGCACCGTGCTAAACCAGCACGGAGCAGAGTGGGGACTGCCTTCTTCAATGCTGGCCAGCTTCCCATTGGCTGCAGGAAGCTCCTGCAGCCAATGGGAAGCTGTGCACACCTTCTCCGCGCCAGAAGGAGCGCTGGAAATAGCATTTGTGCATGCGTGCGCGTGTGCACTCCAGCCCACCGTGGCATCTGCAGGATCGTGAACTGGCCCAAGCCACAAAAACTTTGCCAACCCCTGCTGTACATGATGACAATGATCTTCACAGTGTATCAGCCTAGTTAGAAGTAGAAAACTTGTGTTGTTTCTCAGTATTTTCATGTAACATTTAGGTTAATTTCTACCCCATATAACTCATCCAGCTCTTTGCCTCTCTAATCCATACATAGTAACATACCTTTGTTGTACTTCAAAAGTCAATAACAGCCACCAAAGAACTGCTATCATTTTGTAGACCAATATTCTGCTCATTGGGACGCGGGTGGCGCTGTGGGTAAAACCTCAGTGCCTAGGACTTGCTGACCGGAAGGTCGGCGGTTCGAATCCCCGCGGTGGGGTGAGCTCCCGTCGTTCGGTCCCAGCTCCTGCCCACCTAGCAGTTTGAAAGCACCCTTAAATGCAAGTAGATAAATAGGTACCGCTTTATAGCGGGAAGGTAAACGGCGTTTCCGTGTGCGGCACTGGTGCTGGCTCGCCAGTGCAGCTTCGTCACGCTGGCCACGTGACCCGGAAGTGTCTTCGGACAGCGCCGGCTCCTGGCCTCTTGAGCGAGATGAGCGCGCAATCCTAGAGTCGGTCACGACTGGCCCGTACGGGCAGGGGTACCTTTACCTTTACCTTTATTCTGCTCATTAATGTCATATGATTTGTTTTCCACCTAGGAGCATACAACATGGGGGCACAGATCTTAGAATTCTTATTTGCATCTTTTACCACTATGCAAGTACAAGCACTCTTGTATTATAATGTTAGCTATTGTTAATTGTAGTAGCCGAAATCAAAGTTTAGTTAACATTACCCTGTGACAGCATTATGCTAGAATACTAGGTTTTCCTGTACGCATGTTAAAGAAGTAAAATAGATGCATGCAGTACCTGATGTATGACTTCAGTGAAGACGTTCCTGCCCACAGTAGTTCTTTCCAGATGCTGTTCTCTAAAGAGAAGAATATTTGACAGCTGCATTAATATTGTTACCCTGGAGGGAAAAATTGGGCAGATGCTGAGGTAAGACATATCCACTGACCTGCTTCTAAATGGAATTTGAACAATATAGTCCTTCCTTTCAAGCTTCATATCTGATGTTTATATCCTGCAGAATTTAGGGGAATATGGCTAGCATATGTTCATGCTTCATACATGGAATGTGTTCTTTCTTATTGGTTCACATTGCAAAAATATCCATTTCTTGTGTACCTCTTGAGAAGTTCTTCACACTTTTGATTTATCCACGCACGTTGGTTTTGCCATTCATTGTTGAGGGATTGTTGTAGAAAGAGTTGGATGCTTTGTTCTTGTAATTTAAGGCTGATTTATAGCACTCAACTGTCACATTATGCTCCCATGTGGTGGCTTTCGTCTAGCCTTCGTCAACCTGGTGCCCCTCAGAGTTTTGGATTACAGCACCCATCGCTTCAGCAAGCAAGGTGAAGGCTTCATTGAGCAGTGTGACCATTGTGTTTTTAGCTGTATAATCAAGACATTGTATACTCCAGCAAATATTTCTGTTTGCTTTGATACAGAAAGAATTGTGCCGTTCATCTGGTGAGCCGTTACAGCAAAGGGGCTTAAATGTGATGTCAGGTGGGGCTCATAATATAGCCATAATTGTAAAATAGTGCTTGTTACATTATTTTGCTGTTAACCAAGTCTTGCTATGGCTGGAATCCTGACACAGCTATGTCCATTGTGCTTTATTCCATTCTAGAAACATTATGGACTTCTGTGCTCTATTTCTACCTATATCTTTTATGGTCTGGAAACTTGTTAGATTCTCACCTTGCTGTATATAAATTTAATCCTTAAGGGTTGGGATAATTTCTAGCATTTAAAGGCCAACAGTATTTAAAAGAATTGAAATAATGATTTAAACAAGATCTCTCTCCAGTTATAGAATTTTAAGGTAAACCCATTTTTGGTACCTGTCCCCTCTTTATGAAGTACCTATGGTGTTCTATGCATTTGTGGAGAGATGGATCCTCTCCCTAAAAAAAGTGTCTAGTAAAATAAAAAAAAATAAAAGTCTGTTGCAGTCCTTGAGCAGTCAAAAGAGTACAGTGGAATCAGTGCTCAGGGGACAAGCTCATATCAATGAACTCAGGGCCAGTTTATAGAAATTAGAATGTATCACATTTTGCAACATTGTACTGCTGGGTTTGTACATATATAAATCTAATAAAATAATTTCTGACATTAGATCCTAGGAATTGTAATTTTTTTTTGACAGAGCAAAAATTAAAATTACCATATCTAATTAAAGATAATATTTTGAGATTATTTCAACAAATTGATTACTGTATAGCCCTTTCTAAAAAAATACATAGAAGTTGTATTGCTATTTTCCTCCACATCTTCATAACAACTTGAGAGGTAGACCATCATGAATCCAAATATTTCACATAGGCAATTGAGCTTAAGACGTAGTAATTTTGTCCTTGCGGTGCCTAAAGGAGTCGTGACTAAGCTGGGATTTAGACTCAAGTCTTCCAAGCTGAAATCCAAGATTCTCTCCATTGGACTATATTGGCTCACTATATAACACTTTCTTATAACTAAAGTAATTTCCCATTGGAAAATGCATGGGAAAATTCAAGATATGTACATCTCTGTTTCAAATTGATGTTGACTGTTTTTGAGCAATATAACATGCGAATTGGAAACGGACTACAGTCATGGAGCTTGGCATGAATTGGGGCAGGGGTGGGGAGTCTATGGTCTTTCAGATGTTGCTGGACTACAGTTTCCATCAGCCCTGGCCACTGGCCATGCTAATGGAGGCTGACAGCAGTTAGGAGTCCAACATTATCTGGAGGAGCAGAGGTTCCCCATCACTGCAGCAGGGGCTGGACTGTTTTGAGACAATATCCAACTGCAATTTTCTCCAATTCCTAGGCACAGTATTGCAGATCTAATGCTTTTATATATTCTAATTGTCATAGAGTTCTACTTTATTGTATTCCATCTGTCTTAATTGTTGTAATTATGCTATATGGGCATTGCAGGCTAGTCATTTGGAATTTTTAAAAAGAAAGTGGGACTTAAATGTTTTGTGTTCATAATTTTAATACAGTGAACCTTACCATCTAGAGCAGCCTTTCTCAATCTTAGGTTCCCAGATATTGTTGGACTACAATTCCCATAATTCCTGATCACTGGTCCTGCTAGCCAGGAATGATGGGAATTGTAGTCCAACAATATCTGGGAACCCAAGGTTGAGAAAGATGGCTGTAGAAGGTATACTTGTATTTTTCTGCTGCAGAAATCTGCATGCTCTCAGGTTCTTCATCACACTGCTAGCAGGCCACAGTGTAAATAAAGACCTAAAGTGTGAACAAAATCTAACTGATAGAAAGATATTGTTATAGAAAGATATTGTTATTTTTTCCTTTTTTTAGAGAGAGAACAGTAATAATTGACTGATGGGTACGTTCACTCGACTTCTTAATAATATGACTTCATTCAGTGATAATAGGCTGGAGTTTGACCAGCGTATGCAATTTATTTGAACTGAATATATTTCATAGTATATTGGAAAAGTCAAATGGCTTATATTCCCTTTTGAGAAATTCATAGACAGCTTGATGGGATTTACCTTAACTGTACCCCGAAGAAACATGTTGAATACCTTAAGTGAGGTGGGAAGGGGAGTGGAGTGTTAGTTTATTTTGTGATATTAAGTACATTTTAAAAGTTTTCTTAAGAAGTAAGAAAATAAGCATGTTGAGTAGATTCTGAGAGCTGCCTTGAAAATGAATAGCTGCTGGAGCAAGAAAATAGAGCTTTTAAATAAGGAGCACATGGTCTAGGTCTTGATGCTGTCCAGGTTGATACATGCATGGCCGCATCTCTGTTGCTGTTGTTTAGAAAGCCGAAGGTCTTATTTTCTGGTAGAAAATACTGAGGGAACATTGAAAAGTTCTCAAAAGATTTGCAGTATGATATTGACCTCCCAACAGTTTTTTTCAAATAGATTTTAATTTCCTTTCATTTGGGCGGACAGTTCAGCACATTTGGTGTGCTAGGTAAGTCCTCAGTCTACCTGGCTAATGTTTTCTAGTTCCAGATATGGTCTTCCGGTCTTTTTGCCTTGATTTTACTTTTAGGTTCAATGTATGCCTTTAAGACAAAGGAAAGGGAGATTCATATGTGTATGTTTATTTTTTAAAGTTGCCATTTTGGTTCCACAAAAATTAGAGTAATATGAACAGTACTGTGAAATGAGGAGATAAGAGTTATAATATTTTACAAATTCAACCTTATGTCAGAAATTAGGTAATCATAGAGAAAAAATACAGAACTGCAGGGGGAAAAACTCGTATTTATTGAAGGATATTCTTCAGTATGTTGAAGGATATATACTCTTCTAAGGTTGAGTGGTTGAATTAGTTTGAGGTTTGGTAAACTATGTTATGTGGCCCACCATGTTTCAACGTTTGAAGAGATTTCATAAATTGTATGCTATAAAGACCCAGTTTACTTAGCCTGCAACCACTGTTAGCTCTGGTTCACTTGTGCTACTCTAATTGCATTCCTGTCTCTTCCGAATGGCTGAACCAGTGTCTTTGACTCCAGTGGGCTTGAATTCCCATATGATCCTGTCCTCTCTTGACTCATCCCAGACCTTGTCTACCTAAGCATGAAACAAGTTTTCTTACAAGACATAGCAATGTTGGAGGTAGAAAGAAACCACTGCCTGCCAGCACATCACTGTTGGTTATTCCTGCATCAATGCAGAAAATGAGACTGGAGTGGGGGCTGGTGCACCAAGCACTCATAATAGAGCACCAAATTTATAGCATTTGCCAGTTAGCTACTGTAATAGTGACCCCTCCACGCAACTTTGCTCCATTAGGAAGCAATGCATTTTGCTCTACACACAGTGATGGGACACAGGTGGCGCTGTGGGTTAAACCACAGAGCCTAGGGCTTGCCGATCAGAAGGTCGGCGGCTCGAATCCCCGCACCAGGGTGAGCTCCCGTTGCTTGGTACCTGCTCCTGCCAAACTAGCAGTTTGAAAGCACATCTAAGTGCAAGTACATAAATAGGTACCGCTCCAGTGGGAAGGTAAACAGTGTTTCCGTGCGCTGCTCTGGTTCACCAGAAGCGTCTTAGTCATGCTGGCCACATGACCTGGAAGCTGTATGCCGGCTCCCTCGGCCAGTAAAGCGAGATGAGCGCCGCAACCCCAGAGTCGGCCACGACTGGACCTAATGGTCAGGGGTCCCTTTACCTTTTTACTCACACAGTGGGACTTCCCTTCCTGTACTCCTTCCTTTACCTTTACCTTTACCTTTACCTTTACCTTTACCTTTACCTTTACCTTTACCACATAGTGTTATTGTCATCAAAATACCAGACTGTCACCACACTCCCATTTAATTGTTTGCAATATCTCAGTGACCAATTTCCAACATTAAACTCTCATCTGAAGCATTCTAATTGAGCAGCGCATAACTCCTTTGTGCAGGGGTGGATTAAACAGAGCTCTCCTCCTGGCTGTGTTGGCCTCCTGATGTCGGCCTCCCCCTTCCACCTGCCAAATGGGCAGGCAGAAGTGCTGCTGGCAGGATCGCTAATGGTGACAGCCAGCAAGAACCCCTTTCCAGTTGCTGGGAGAGGGAAGGCTGAGCTGGTCCAGCATCCTTTGGAGATGTGGTGTTGGTCCCATCACTCCATAAACTCCACTGGGCTGGTGGGGAGGGGAGGTTAGGTCTGCACTCTTAGACTCCTCATGCTCACTGGCACTTCATCTTTCACTTTGGGAATCTATCACTCTAGTCCACTATTGATGTGCCAGATCAGAAATCTTGATGCTGACTGGGCAGAGGCCACACTTTTATTTTTAAAGCCAACATTGTTATTTCCTGGTGGCCAGCATCTCCTGGAAACTGCCCGGCTCTTGATGAGTTGTAGTAGAAGGATAAGATGGTACAACCATCTTATCCTTCTGTTGAAATGGGTACAACCGATTATTGCAAGATGGTGCTGGGAATGCTTTGAAAAATAAGTGTTAAAAAAGATTGTCGTATCTGTTTCAGATTTATGATCATAATAAGTTGGGTACAGTATAGTTTTCATGTATAAAATACCCAAAATATGGTTGCTTTCCATGCAGGAGCATAGCTGGAAGATATTGACAAAGATGCCAACAAACAAAGAAGCTTCCCCTAAGTTGTTTAAAATGTGGCAATCTGCAAGCCTGTTCCAGGGGATAATTCCAGACCCCAGCTTTTTACCTGCTCTTTGGCGTTGTCCCAGTTTGAGCCACTTATATACCCCTCTAACCTGATTTGCTGAAGAAGATGAGCTTGCCAAACCAGATATTTACCTTGGGAACACAAACTCTTATCCTGTAACATTTCATCAGGCACAGGCAAAGAAAAGATTTATAGGCTTTGTGGCACTGAAATAATTTCAGTTACTTTTTAGCCAAAAATAATGTAAAGTCATATAGTGCTTGTTTTTGTTATATACGTATATATAAAAGTTTGTAATTAGGAGACCATATTTTGGCTTGATTTACAATGTTAGCTTGGTATCCAATTAGCAATAATAGTGTTCTTTTAACTAAACACATATCCTTCCAGAATTATGCAGACTTTCCAATTACCATGCTCTGATGAAGTTATAGCTAGAGACTTGTAAAGTGGTGCATAGTTTATAAAGGCAATATATTCTTAACTACCTTGCCATACAGTATACTACTGAGCTTCATTTGCTCTCTGGGTTATAGAAGCTTGTTAAAAATAAAACATGTATAAGATGATTGAAAAAGTATGTCAGAGAATATTTATGTCTTTTTCCCGCTGTGCAATAGAGTTGGTCCTCCGAAACAGAGAGGCAAACTTGTTTTCAAACTTTATTTACAATTGAGCTGCAGCTCCATATCCTTAAGTATGCCGGGCAGCATTGCTGGCCAAACTGACATGCTGCAAAGTGAAACCAAATGCATAGGAGTAGCATGCCGATACAGCTCCCCTGAGTGTGTTGCTTAATTTGCTTCAATTGTTGACTTCACTCCGAGAAACACAATTGTGTGCCCAGGTGCAGGGTGTGTGCGGCTGGGCAAAGGGCAGGCCAAGGGAAAACTATCAGACACAAGACCTCAATAAAGGGCTAAAATAGGGCACAACTTTATGATACAGCAGCAAACTGAGCTAGGTGGCTCAGATGTGGTTTACTTAAATAAGTAATAGGCAGACCTGACTTGGAACCTCAGGCAGTCTGGACTACCAATGTCGCAACCCCCCCCCCCAGCTCCACTGCCATTGGTCCGTTCAAACAGGCATCCCTTGGCACTCTGCGTGGTTCCAAGGGGAAGCGGATATTCCCCAATGGCTGTGTGGGGAAATGGCCCCAGCCCAGAGTCGCAGCCCTGCTTTTATCACAAACCACTGCTCCCTTGCATTTGCAGGCAAGTAGCCATTGCGTGGCATCTCATTTTGATAAAACCCTGGACTGCTCACTGAAGTGAGCAAAGTTGCATTTTCAAAGGAATAGTTACATGGATGAGGCTGCAATATAGATCTCTTTGACCTTGCATTGCTGCCAGATGTGTTGTTGTTTAGTCGTTTAGTTGTGTCCGACTCTTCGTGACCCCATGGACCAGAGTATGCCAGATGTGTTAATACATGCTAAATGCCACTCCATCCAAAACAAGTCCAGAGAGCTGAAGAAACAGGATGGAATAAGCCTTCACTCAAACCCGTATTTAATTTCTAGGAAAAGAGATGTTGAACCTCTGGCAGCTGCTCAGGTGCCTTAGTTCTAGAATCTCTTCCACTGATTCCTGATGGGTTGCGGACTCCCTCTACTTAAAACTCAGCCAGTTGAGAAGGAAAACACCCAAAATATGTTCAGGGGCATTTTCATCTGTTTTATCTTCCTAGGATTAAGTCCTGACGTTAGAAAAAGATGCCTGGACGGAGCCCTGATGAGCTCTGACCAAAATCAAAAGTATAAAGCCTTAAATGGCTCAGGACTGCAATGCCTCAAGGACTGCCTCTTTTCATATGAACCTATCTCAATCCTGAGATCATCTTCTGAGGCCCTTCTTCATGTGCCTCCTCTTTGAAAGGTCCAGAGGGTGGCAACACGGGAGCAGGCTTTCTCTACAGTGGCTCCCCATCTATGGAATGCTCTCCCCAGGGAAGTTTGCCTGGTGCCTTCATTATACACCTTTATGAGTCAGGCAAAAACATTCCTTTTTAACCAGGCATTTGCTTGATTTGATTGACATCCTATGCCCTTTTAAAATGTGGCTTGTTTTGGGGGGGGTTATTGGGTTGTTGTTTTTATTTTGATTATGGATTTTGTGGTTTTATATTTTGATTTTATTCTGTAAACCACCCTGATACCTGCGGGTTTAGGGTGGTTAATTAATTAATTAATTAATTCCATCTCCTGCTATGATCTAGTAATCCCCTTTCCATAGATGCCTGAGTTTGTTTGTACCCAGTAAGGTTTCCCTTTCCCTTTCCCTTTCCTCTTTTCTATCAATTGCAATACATTTTGTAATATAAGTAAGATTTAAAATACAGTTTGCAATTACTGTATTATTTAGCACAATATCCTGTTGTTCAGAGCAAAAGTCGAAAAAGCCTGTACCTGTACTTGTACCTGTACCTGTGCTTCTTCCTGTAATACAGCCTTCCGCAACCTAGTGTTTTCCATATGTTTTGGACTACAATTTCCATTAGTCCCAGCCAGCACAGTTGCCTTGTTCAGATAGGAGTTGTATCCCAAAAGATCTGGAGCACCCCAGATTGGGAAAGCTTCTGTAACAGATCATGGCCCATGCCTGAGGCACCCAATCAGCTTCACATGGGGCATGGCAATACAGATAATGCACTGTACACCATCATGTGGGAAAAACACAAGGCTGTGTCTTTTGTCATGATTAGAACATGTCTGGAAGTTGCAGCTTTACCTATGATGTTACGTACAGGCGTTTACTTTCCCAGCTACTCTATATGGATAGGCAGCTGAGTGTGAGGCTATCAGGGTGAAGTCAGCAGACATTATCCCATTCCTTCTCTCAACACATTCATCAGAACATCTGCACAGATGTATTGGTTATCTTAATGCAGCCTCACATTGATGTTTATATAAAAGCCCACATAAAGTATAGCATAATTTCTACTGAGTTTGATGCAAAAAACCCCAGCTAATTAAGCATTTAAAATACACATGACCAGTACCTATTGGAACAAGGCACTTATATATCTCTTACTGAACAAGTTGCTTCCTTCTGCAATAAATAAAAAATATCATTCTATATGTGTAATGCCTGCCTCTATTAAAGTTTGTTGTGGTTTTAAATGCCAGTGCAAAGAGGGTAAGATTAGCTTTAAAGTGAATGTGATCTTTAGAGATATCCACAATCTCCAGTTACCGCAGACTTCCTGCAGTACGGGCAGACTAGGTAAATATATATCTTTTCTAATGAGGCACGGTATAGTTTTTAAATGGTTTATATCTAAGTTGTTCCTAGTTTTTATGTACTGCTGATTTCTAAATATCCCATTATTTGTACCATATGCTCCTCTGAAGTCATTGTTTAGCAGCACAGCAAAAGAAATACATAAATCTGGCAATGTAGCATGAGTCTGTGATTTTATTTCAGTCACTGTCAATCAACTACCATTCATGTAAGTTGGAATCGGAGCCAAAACATGTAATTAAATCATGGATGATGTCCTGGGATGATGGGGGAGGGGGAGGAATATGGAATACTCCTGTAGACAGTGCCATGTACAGTTTACATTACACATATTACCAAATAAGCAGTAAAGGGGGGGGGGACACTGTAGAAGGAATTTTCATGGCAGTGATGGTTCAAGGTACTGCATAACCAATTCTGTGTCTCCACTGTGGGGGGTTTTGTTTTGCCCTCCCATTCAAACACCAACCCACCATCCTTTTCCCCTAACAGTACATGGAGAAATCCACTTTTGCAATTCACTGGATGAGGAGCTTATGATCCTCCAGGTGTTGTTGAACTTCCATCAGCTGCAGCCAGCATAGCCAGTGAACAGGGATAATGAGAGCTATAGTCCCTCAACATCTGGAGGACCAGAGATTACCCAGCCCTGATATAAAGAAAAATACTCAACAATGCAACACCTGTAGGAGCTCTGTACATTATGTCATTATGCAGTATAACAATAACAGTATCATAGCGATGTAGTAATAATAACAAACATTAACATATTATCAAAACATTATTATGTTATCTTTCCCTTGCAAACGATGACGGTATACAATAAACCACCAAAGGAAGCATAAAATGGGGGCTCAGGCAAGGGACGCATACAAACACCAAAATGGTTGACGGAGCCACTAGCTGTTAGAAAAATGTTATGGTTATTACTGGGATATGTGAGAATGTGGTTTGTGTCGTCTAAAAACTACCGCCACGTATATATTCTTAAACTAACTTTTTCTGTTCCAAATTGTCAGTTTGGAAACACAATACAGCCTTGTTTATCTTATAGTGTATGAGTCACATAAATCTCTTTGGTAAGCAGTAGCACAATAAACAGTCCTTTTTGCTTTAGGGTAGGGGCCAGGTTGTAGGCTTGGAGTGGGAGAAGAGAAGGTTTGGTATGTGTGTTATTAATAGCAAATTGCTAATAAATTTGCGGGGGAGTGTGCACAGAGAGGATCCCCCCCACCCACCCAAAAAAATATGTGGAGTGCTCACAAGAGAAATATGAAAAACCAAGAACATCTAAGAATTGCTTAGTGGCTGCCCAGTTGGCAAATCACCTCTAATACACCTTGGTAAGTCCTTAGAGGGGAATTAGCTGTGAACCTCTGATACGCAGGCATCAATGCAGCCTGTCTCATGCCCTTAAGCAGATGTTATTTGTTGCTGTAGGGCAGGGTTGGGCAGACTTTGGGTTTGCCATATTTGCTTTGTTTCCCCACTCTAGAACTCCTAGTATCTGTCATTCAGATCCAGGTGTAAAAGACATATGGTTAGGTGTACATTCCAAGCCCTGGGATTTATTTTAAGTACCAGAACTGAACCGAGCCTACATTCCTTTCACATCAAAGTCCACTCCTGGCTTTCTTTCCTAATTTCAAAAGCATAATTTAGGTGCAAAAAACAGGTTGTTGTGGCTTTGTTAAACAGTTGGGAGTCAGAAACTCTTAGTGATCTTCTATAAATACTAGTAGATCCCAGTCTAGTGCAGTATTCATCTAAATATGTGCACAAGTAGAATGACTTCCGCTTGTGCAAGCGGATTCTCTGCCCCACCCCGATGCACCCTGAACCGCCCCCAAGGCTGGTAGAAAAAGACTCCATTGCAGAAGCAGAAGTCATTCCACTTGCCCAAAGTGCTACTTAGTGCTGCTTTGAACACAGCCCAAGGCCAACTGGTACATTCTGCCTCCCTGTTTGTGAGGGAGAACTAGAACTTGATCTTATTTTCCTCCTGCCTCTTTTGGTTTAATATGTATTACACATTCAATTTTAATATATTCTGCTCTGAGGTTGCTTCAACAATGAAGAGCAGGTAAGAAAAATTTTAAGTAAAAGAATTAAGAGAATTAACTCATAATCACAGCGTCTTCTGAGTTCAAAATATATTTGAATTTTGTATGCTTTTTGAAGTTATGCATTAAGTTATGTGTTAAAAATAAATTATTCCAATTGTTTCAATCACATTTTTTAAAGCTTCTGTAAATCCACAGGCAGTCTGCAAGGAGTGCTGGTGCTGTTTGATATTAAGGGAGAGTGAATGAAATACATTTAAAACTATCATTTAAACAGTGGCTACTGTGCGTATATAGTAACATGCCTTTGCACCACATGGAGTTTTACAAAATATTCCCAAGCTGCCTTCCAGCTTTACACATGTGGCAGTCTCTTCGTTTGCAGCCGAAATGGGGACACTACTGGAATGGAACAAAGTAGCTACTTAACACATAAGGCTTTTTACACATTGGGCTTGAGTGGAATTTGGCCAGGAAACTTGGGTTTATGCCTCTGCTCTCAGTAAAGTTTTCATGGGATCTTTAGCATCATATTTTTCAGCTTTTGCTCTGCATTTTATGTGGGTATAATTTCCAGGTGCAAATAAGTCTGTTACATTTTAATAGCCTAATAATACAATGCAACAGAAGGTTTAGCATTAATTCAATTAATTTCTACAGGAATTAGTTAGGACTTAACTTTGGCTGGGTTGTGCCTTAAGGCTACGGTCCTCAAATTGCATTCTCTTGTATATTTGTGCAGTAGCCCTGCTGGGTTTAATGACACTTGTCAGCATGCAGCCTGGTGCTCTGCATGGGTATTCAGAAAGAAAGAAAGAAATCCTTCTGTGTACAGTGGGGCTTCCTTCCAAGTACGTGTGAATAGGATTGCAGCCACCTGCCTCAAACTGGACTCACATAGAACTGACAAGGGACCACCTAAGGGTTGCTTTCTCACTACGTCTCAGGGGAGATGTAACACCAAACAGTGTTTTGGTGCTACATGTATAAGCTAGGAATAAACTTTGGGCTCATTCACACTGTCCTAGTTTGTGGCATAAGAAGAGCTAAAAGGCCCATATAGTCATCAGCACCCTGTTTTACACAGGATGTCTCTGGGACAGATGTCTCTGGATACCCCAAAAGCAAAGTATGAAGGCATATGGGGTGAACTATGTAGCCATTGATAGATTTATCATCTTGTGAATTTGTCTAATTCTCCTTTAAACCATGTAATCTAGTCTCCGTTTGGTGACAGAAAATTCCATAAACGTATATATGTTGTGTAAAGTATTGCTTTCTTTGACCCTGAATCTACAGCCTAACCACTCATAAGTTTCACTGTATGACCCCAGAGATCTAGTATTATGAGAGAGAAAAGAATATTTCTCTCTACACTTTCTCTATATCGTAGATGTCTATAATTTTTTTTTGGTCATGTAAAATTTTATGTCTTTCATGTCCCCCTTCAGAAAAATGTGACTAGCTCGCCCTTCAGCACTGTAGCATTTCCTTGTAGAGGAAGCTTCAGCACCCAGAGTAGTCTGGTTGCACTAGTGCAGCACTTCCCAAACTATGTTCTGTGGACCAACAGTGGTCCACAAGCTGCATTCAGGTGGTCCACAGCATGTCTGCATTCACTATTAATGTTGATTTCAAATGGTATATTATTGCTTGTTTTTTGAATTCCATAGAATTCAAATTGTGACCTGATAATATTCAATATAAGAAATAAAAGAAGCAATGCAATACAATTAAAAAGCATATGGCATCTAGCACAGTGCATTATAATTGCTACAACAGGCAGAAAACTAATTAAGTGGTCCGTGAAAACCCTCAGCTATTTTCAGGTGGTCTGGGAGGGGAAGAGTTTATGAACCACTGCAGTAAAGAATTAGGCTGGATCTACCCCGACCTTTTTAACATGATTAGAAATACTGTTCTAAAATGTCACAGGGCATACTGGTAAACTGAGAAACATTCCTTGCCTTGTTTTGTCAGTAACAAGCAGTTTCCCTATTGCTGGTTGCTCTGTAGCCCCCTCTGGTGTCACATTTTAGCAACGCATTATTAACGTTACATGCAAAACATCATATTTCTATCTACATTATGAAAATCATTCCTTAACTCTATCTTAACGTTATAAACCGTGAGTGTAGATCCACCCTTAGTGAGGCAGGACTTCCCTTTGCAGAAGCCATTCTTCTATATGCTTGATAATCTCATATTTAGTAATGCTTTCCACCAATTTATGTGGAACAGATGTTAAGCTAATTTAGGGTTGCCATATTTCAAAAGTTAGAATCTGGACATAAAAGTTGTTGAGCTTTTTTATATATACCAATTTTCATTTATATTCCCCCCCCCCTTGTTTGTTTTAATGCTTTTAGCAAGTCTCCCTCCCTCTTCCCCTTGTTGTTGTTGTATTGCCAGAGTTGTTATTCCCTTTGTTCCTTCATTCCTTTTTTTGTTGTTGTTTAAATTTACTGAAGGAGACATTCTTGCCTCATGTAGCTTTAAGCAATGTCCTTTGTGGGGCAGAAGAGTAAAAATGTGATTGCATATTTCAAGAAGCCTGCAAGGGTCTCTGCAGAGACCACTGTTATCTTTAAACTACAGCCTCCGGCTTGGTAGGGACCGCCCTTTCCACATCCTGCGTGCTCCTCAGCACCAGTTCCTGCCCTCTTCACTTGCTACTCTCAGCCCTTGCACCTTACACACTACTCAGCAGCCCTTGCACCTTACACACTGTAAAAGGGTTTAGGTATAGGGTGAATGTTGTGGTGAATGCTGTCTGTATTATCCTCAAGGGTTTTTACTCCACAGCCCACACAACCCTTAATGTTAGCAGGGAAATATATAGCGCGTCCAGGTGCAGTGAAGCCGCAGGTAGTGGAGCAAAGATATGGTGAAGTTGCAATGAGTACAGTACAACCATATTGGGATACAACAGACCACAACTTTATTGATTACAAATGTCAGCAGGTTTTGGCACAGGTATTGGGTCTGTATCCTGAATTAATCAGCCTGCTGATTTAGCAGGGTTAACCAGGGTTAAGTATTGCCCTTGACATACATCAAATTGGGGTTACACCTCGGAGACCACTATTTTGGGAGTGCTATGGCTCATAAGCCCCTGTCTGGACTTCTGGACAGAGATACCTCTCCCTGGATCCCTTTAACGGGATACCCCAATTCCTTGGACTGGGGCGTGGGGCTCCCGATCCCCCCACAACCACCTTGACCAAGGATTGAACCCAGTCCCTTATCCACCACCCAAGTCAGCCCCTTCATGCCGACTCGCTACCAAATTGCTCACATTTGCATCCAATCCCTAATGCAGTTGTGAATGCCCAACAATCAAACCTTGGTGACCGTTGGCAACAATTTTAGCTCATTGGGTCTATACAGGGCCCCATTATCAAATTCGATATCCCCCCCCCCCCGTTGCAACACTGTGTGCTGCACCCCCCTGCTCATTTTCTTCTGTGCACAGGTGGCTCATATGGACTCCGTGGGTTCTGCCTTTCTAGCAGTTCTGACCACAAAACTTTCATCAGTGGGTGTGCTGCATGCAGCACCTGAAGGTCCGCTGCTGCAGTAAAGTTTAGGTTGATGACTTTCCTGGTTCCCCGATCATTTTCTCTTAACTGAATGATCTGAGCATCCAGCAGGCCTACCACTGCTATGTGAGATGTCAGTCAAGGCGATGTGAGATGTCACATGTTATATGAGCCTGGGCATCCAAACCAAAGTTCCCCTGCAGCTGGTAAGCAGCCCTTACCAAGCACAGTTAGCAGCGATGCCAACTTCAGGAAAAGCGTTAGTGAGCAGAGCTGAGTGCTGAGAGTAGCTTTGTTTTCCAACTGCTCTTGCCTAGTGTCTCTGTTGTTTTGCAGATTTCATTTGGGGGAGAAAACAAATCACAGTTAAGCCATAGTTGCATAGCTGTCAACTTACAGATTTGAAAATAAGGGACTAGCAGCCAAAATAAGGGACCTGCAGCCTCACCTGTTCCAGGCACTCCAGTCTTCCTGTCCTCCTGCAGTCTGGTCAAACTCATGCTGGTAGCTTCGAGAACACTGTCCAACCAACTTTGTAACCAGAGGTTCAACTGAATAGAATCTGAATCACATGCACCACAAAGCCTATGCAGCCTCAACTTAAGATGGCTCCCCGGCCTGGCTTTGCACTGCAAAGTTTGCAGCAGCACGTGCTACAAAATGGCATCCAGCATTCAAAAACCTCCTCAGCTTGCATTAACTAGCCACACACAAGGCATGCAAGCTCCACTCCCCAGTCGTTCTTAGACTTCTTATTGGGTGAGCAACACAGCCAAGCAACACAGTTGGAGCCTCCCTCCTCCCTGGCCGGCAGGGAGGGAGGGAGAGGAGCTGCTTCCTTTGAAATTTAAGGGACATCATTTAAGGGACATTTAAGGGACATCCATCAAAAAGGGACAGCAGCGGGACATGGCGCTGGAATAAGGGACTGTCCCTTCAAATAAGGGATACTTGACAGCTATGCATAGTTGAGAAGATGCCTGCCTTCACAGTTAAAGTTAAACCATAGTCAGTGGATCAGCAACAAACCTTGACTTATTTTATGAACAAGCCCATAGTTAAGGCACTGTACTGGGCACAGATGTAATGCTAAGTCAGGGTTTATTAACTAAGGTTTATTTAACTGTGGCCTAACCTGATATGCAATCCAGGTATATCCAGGTTTCATTATAAAATTGTCTCTTCTGTGTTGTTAGCTGTTACTTGAAACACTATTACTTAGCAATCTCTCTTCCATAGCATAAATGAAGAAATATGCTCCTTTTGTATCCACTCTTGTTAAAGCTACTCTGAGCATACAACCATATCTGTCACCCCTAGTTCTGTGCTACTTATTACCTACGTATCTATTTTGATTCCATTGAAACAACCAAGTAAGATGTTTAGTATTTAATTGAAAGCATAAATTTGAGGCAACTAAAGGGGAGGAATGTGAAGCCCTAGGAATGGTGGCCAGACCTAAGCTTTTAACATACCATTTGAAAAAATCTGACTTTACAGCAGCATCTGGGAACAGTCTTCATGTTTCCTTTATCACTTTAATTCCTTTTGTATGGAACAACACAATTTGGAAATGGAAAAAACAATGGCATGTATTGTATTAGTCTAAAAAGCACTGTAATTGGAAATGCTTCACACTGGAACAGAATCACATCTCCTGCACTTATCTTTTGTGCACCAGACTCCTTTTTTATCTGCATATGAGCTTGAACTTAGGAAAGTTGGATGAGTGCTTGTTTTTAACAAGGGCATCTTCATGTTTGCAATATTAATGTTTGGAAATCTTACTCTTCTGCTCATTATGACACTATCTAAAATGATAGTTCTTATCAGGGTGGTTGGATTCTTTTCCCTGTGTCCCTGTGAGGGGAAAGCTTAGTTACGCTTGATTTTGCGTGACTGGATAAATATGCACAAAGCACTCCTTTGAATGTTTAAAATATAAGCTGGTTAGTCATTGTGCAAGTTATGGTTCATGATGGTACAGGCGGGAGGAATCTGTGGCCTTCCAGAGGATGTTGGACTCTGTCTCACATCCCCAGCCACCATAGCCAATGGCCAGGGATGATAGTAGTTGTAGTCTAACAACATATGGAGGGCCCAGGTTCCTCTGCCCTATTGCATCACTAGGGAGTAATAGCCTAGGAAGGGCCAATCTGTGACCCTCAAATTGTGACCCTATCTGTGAGCTGTAGTTCCCATCAGCTCCAGCCAGCATGGTCAGTGATAGAGCATTATGGAAGTTGTATTTCATCAACATCTGAAGGTTACCAGCTCTAGGCCTGTCTTGCCTTCTGTGAAATGAACCTGGAGAAGGCAGTGCATAGATGGACTAATAATTGTCAGTTCCATAATGAAAGGTTTGCTGCTAGGGAAATAATAACATGAACATAAGGTGGATGATAGTGCATAGTTGAATGCCAGGAGTCACCCTTGGCACACTGAAACTCTTCAGAATTTAACATTTCGGGAAACATTTATTTAAATTAACTTGCATGACTTAATCCATTCAGTACATTGGCTAAATAGTAGAAACTTTTAAAGTTTGCTGTCCCCCTGGTAACCAAGAAAATAGAGCACTTCATACACAATAGCAGATCAAATAAACTGCAGCACTGTATGTTTCTACTGGGAACTGTTTCTGACAGATCACAGATACACAGCAATGAGTTCCTTCACTGCTAAATTACCAGCTGTTGAACTGTAGCCAACAGCAAAAATTGGGTCGTGGTGACATTTCTTTATTGTGCTAAATTAATGTTTCCATTATCTTATTTAAGATCTTTGTTATTATATTGCCTCTAAGGTCACTTCCCTGATTTTACAAGGACACAGACACTGTCAGGCGTTAAAGAATGGGGTTGAGTGGCCAGCAATCAGCCTTTTGACCTTTTTCTCTGGTTCCTATTCCTCGCTTCAAATGTAGAAGGCATATTATTTGAAGCTGGCCATGTAGGCCTGGCAAAGAGATAGCTCCAATGTTTATTTGTTTGTTTGTAGTTGTATTTAGATGATCAGATAAATAACCAGAGTGGGCTTACATCTGGGACATCTGTGTCAACATTGTATTTGCTTGAAACATTTCTTTTTTCCTGGCTAGACTTGCAAAGCAAATTCTAGTGGCTATCGTCATATATAATCTGTGGACTGTATTCATATGGATAGGGAACATACACATGCAGGTGCTGGATTCCATGTTCATATCCCTGACTGAAGGACCACGCATGCAAACAGGTGCTGTGTACATAGTTCTTGGCTAGATTTAGCTGCACACCTGGAATTGCAAACATATAATTGGAAAGAGCATTAATGAGTTCTTTGGAAAGATACCAGGGGGTTGAATTTAAACCATCCACTCTCTTCCCAAACAGCCAATCACAGCTATCACCACTTATCTATGCAGAACTATGTGTGCCTGAGCACTGCCTGGTGAGCATGTGTTTAACTGGATTGCTGCAAGTACATTTCTGTCTGAAGTGGTTTTGTTATTCCTCCTAGCTCCCCTCCAAAAATAATATAAACACTGGTGTGGGCTTTTGTTCTCGAGAGTGGATAATATAAACAACATTCCTGATTGTAGGTACAATTAATATTTGTATTAATTTTGAGGTATTTTTCATTTTCTGGAAATTTGTTTCTTCCATGTTGTGTGAGGGGCTCTGTTTTACCAGTATATACCAGGAATAAATAGTTCTTTTTCCTAGGAAGGTCAGCTACCTACTTACTTAGCAATAGTTGAACCAACTGAAATGACAACCATTAGGTTGAATGCATTAACCCAAGGTAGTACTTTTTTGTGTCCATAGCACACATACAAGATTTTCAGTAGATGCAGCTTCTCCCTCCATTACAGTTATATTGTATTTATTTATTTATTTATTCATTACATTTATATCCCATTTTTCCTGCAAGGAGCTCTGGGTGGCGCACGTGGTTCTTCCTCTCCCCATTTTCCGTCCTCACAACAACTGTGTTGTGGCTGGAGCCTAGAACCCCAGACTCCCCGGTCATGGTCCAACACTTGACCCACTATACCACACCAGCTATGAGAACAGGCTTCTAAAATCTTCTTTTCTGCATATAAATTAAAAGTACAAGCTCCTGACATATATTCAGCTTGAATGAGAATCATCTAATCCAGGCATGTCCAACGCTCAAGAGACTGTGATCTGTGATCTACTCACAGTATAAAAATACAGACAGTGATCCACCCATTGTCATTACCAGGAGTTGTTGAGCTTTTTTTAGGGGAAGGTTAACATTAAGGCAATCACTAAACTTGATGCCACCGATTGACCGGGGGCACCTCTGCGGTTAACCATTCGATTGCGATTGATTCTAATACAACCCCCTGCAATGCAGAAATATGCAGCTGTCCCATACAGGGATCGAAAATGCAACCTTGGTGTTATCAGCGCCACACTTTAACCAACTGAGCTATCTGGGCTCAGTTAAGATGGAACCAATTGCTGCAAGACAGATTTATTAACCAGCGGCCTTCCAATTTTCCCAGTGACTTTTGAGTTTTCCCAATGAGTTTTGTTAAGAACGTAAGAAGCTACTGTGTGCCATATAGTGAATCAGATGATGTAGCTTCAGTATTGTTTCTGCTATGTAGACTTTCATTGCTCCTCCAGATGACCTATTTATAGAGTATTCATCTTGATTTGCTTGCACAAAGCTTTTGTGGAAGTTATATCTGGTCTTTATTGAGCATTCATTCAGCTTTGTTGTATGACAGTGAGCATTCATTCTGGAGAATAACTCCGTTTATTCCGGAGTAAGCTGGAGGTTATTTAATTCAGACAGAATTTTGATTCCACATGTCATCCTACATGACCCTGAGACCTTTCTGATCAGCTGTGAAGTATCATTACATGCTCCCATCACAGCAGGGCTAGAATGACTGTGAAATACTCTTTTTGCCTTTCAAAATCAAGATGGGGTTATTTCAAATAGCTTCTATTTTTAGAGACTCTTTGCCCATGCTGCATTTTGCAAAGCATATACAAGAGCAGAGGTGACTTTAGCCAGGCCTTTGAAACCTGAGTATTTTTTTTTAACCAACCAATTCGCTATTGATATTTTTACAGCTGTCATTATAGTAGTAGTGTGTTTCTATGTTGTACAGCACATTTTCCTGTGAAAGTGTGTGTTGTAAATATTTGAATACAGTGGTACCTCGGGTTAAGTACTTAATTTGTTCTGAAAGTCCGTTCTTAACCTGAAACTGTTCTTAACCTGAAGCACCACTTTAGCTAATGGGGCCTCCCACTGCTGCTGCGCTGCTGGAGCACGATTTCTGTTCTCATCCTGAAGCAAAGTTCTTAACCTGGGGTAATATTTCTGGGTTAGTGGAGTCTGTAACCTGAAGTGTATGTAACCTGAAGCGTATGTAACCCGAGGTACCACTGTAAATATTTTTTTCCAAATTTTTATAAATTTTCATCCCTTTTAAATTTACTTTGGGTAGTATTCGACCAAGTTTTATTCAGAGTAGACTTGGTGAAATTAATGGACCTATCCTAGTCATGTTCATTAATTTTAATGGGTCTAGTTTCGGTAAAACATGGTTGAATACCACTCTTTATCTTTCTTCACTTTCCTAACTCAGACACTGTTCTAACTCAGTAGGAGTGAGGCAGACCTGCAGAGCTACCTTCCCAACACCAGCATTGGTCCCGCTTACTGGATAGGAGCTGGAGTAGGATAAGGCGGTGGTGAGTTTGGTCTACGCAGATGAACTAATGGAGCTAATCCAGTGCTCCCCCTGGTGCATCTGCCTCTCAACCATTCTGCTTCACCCCAGCACTGTCCAGGACGGCTGTAACAATACTGGTGTCCAGAGCTTGGGTCTACACCAGCAAATTAATCATTGCTGCTAATCACTGGTTGAGTACATGAAGGTTCCTGCATACACCCTTGTGTATTCATATGATGCTGCAAAGAAGAAACCATGTACTGGACAAAGCCATATTGAAAAATATTTCAGCTGGAATGTTTTTCCTTTTTTCTATCACCTGCCCTGCTTCTGTGTCCCACCAGGAAAGGAGTCTAGGCTGGTGGGCACAAGGGACAGGGCTTCCTCAGCAATGGCCCCAACATTTGGGTCTTTCGCTCCTTTGGTATAATTCAGGCAGGCTTATAACAATATTTTTTGTTCAATAATGCTTTGAGTGAGTGGTTTCACTGGGTAGTTGCCACTGTTTTATGGCTGCTGTGATATATTGAAATGAATCAAATAATTCAGAGGATTTGGAAAGTTTTTACTGTTGCCATAATTATTATAATGTTACATATTTGATAAAGTTTTTAATACCATAAGCCACTGTGGGGAGAGACTGTATTTTGAACAATGATGAATAATAAGTTTTCATAAACAAACAAATATTATTCACACTCTTCTAGCACCAGGGTCACACTTTGGGGGAAAGTCTGGGTAGAAACAGAGACTCCTGGTGCCTTATAGCAGTGGTATCTTCGCTATTCACAACATATCTTGATTCCATGTTCAATGGTGCAAATAAAATTATGTCTCCTTATAGGCTACCATATACAGGAATGGTATATTGGGATTCATTGTGTAGGCGTTTTCTTTCTTTCTTCCCCTTGTTAACTGCTTTATGTGACTAGCTAAATCAATGGGATAGCCATCTTAGAACCGTGTGTTTAGTTGCTGTGCCCCCAAAACATTTCTAACCACCTGTGACAGCCAAAGATAACGCGAGTGGTGGTGGTTTCTCTCTCTCTTCAGTTTTGCAACTTCTCTCTCCAGCTTATCTGGAAGATGGCTCCATAGTAAGTCAATAAAAAGACATCCATTCTTTTGTTGTGATTCCTACATCACAGGGGATTGGACTAGATGACCCTGATTCTCTGATGAGAAAACCATGGACATAGAGCTTAATACTCCGTGTTCATGGAGGCTCACTACTTCAGATCTAAGCTCATCACTGATAGTAGTAACATTAAGCAGAAATGCAGATGGTCCTTGCCCTGTTTTCCTAAGAGACCTTCCTTTTTAGTGGTGTGCAAGACATACAACACAAAAGCTCACACTCTGCCCATATATGATGAACTATTTCTTGTACACCCATTTTCCACACTAGTTTGAGGCATGTGGCTTTTGGGAGTGAATGCTCAGAGAAGAATGCTGCAATCTGATAGCAGAATCCTTTGTGGTTGTATTTGTCCTCTTAGCTATTGTTCTCCATGGTTTTCTTTAACCCGAAGTGCCTGCAGGCTGCACTCTTGTTTAAGGGCTCTGATTTTGTCATGGTACATTCTGAGGGAAAATTATGGATTAGTCATGGTTGGGTTTTTTTTGTTTTTGTTTTTTTAAAGTTATGGTGAATTTTAAAAAAAAGTTATCAGTATTCAACTTGTGGGTGCATGCATGCACATTTCACACCAACGGACAGACAAGTATGCGATGCATATTCCACCAACCATGTTTCTAGATTTCATTTCTAAACCAGGTTTGAGGTTCCACATTGCATGTATTTGCTTCCTTTGCCCTCTTCTTTAAGATTGATCTGTAGAACAATATAACTTGACGTATTAGTCCAAATGTTAAGCTGTTTTCTTGCTAGCTCTCTTATAAACCTATATCGGTGCTTATAATATTAGCACTTGAGCATCTTTCCAGTTGAAACTTTTATTTATTTATTGTTTTATATAACATTTTATCCCCTATTTTATCCTCTTAACAACCCTGTGAGGTAGATTGGACTGATAGAAAGTTTACCCAGAATGCTTTATGACTCATTGGAGACGTGAATCTGAGTCACTATAGTGAGTCTAATCACTATACTTTTTCTACTTTTATTTTGCCCTCAGTTTCCTATGTTTATTTGGATAGCAGCCCCAAACATTGTATCCAGGGGAAATGATTTATTTAGGATACATAGAACTTTTTCTTTGTCTCTGTCTTGCCGGTTCAGACACCTACATTATGCATGTTTGTAAGGAAACCATTTTTGCACATCTCAGTCCTCTTCTCCAGAAAATGCATGATTTAATTCTGGAGAGGCCACATTGTTAGAAGAAAAATTTGACGTTTCATGTTCAGCAGTGATGCTAACATTTAACTGGGATTGCATCATTCAAATGAAATCATTGATAGTTAAATAAAGTGATTGCCTTGGCACAGGGACCTGATGTTGAGGTTTCATCATGAAGAATAGGACAGAGTGACCTCTGTGTATTATGTATCATTCTTGCTGTGGAACATTGACTGCATGTCTTTAAGCAAACGTAGGCTGCAGCTGGATGAGTTTTTGGCAATAGGAAAGCTTAGTTTTTGGCTTTGTGGGAAAGGATGGAGGGGCATAAAATGTTTGGGTGTGTGTTGTTTTTTGAAGAATATTGATAGTAGCGGATGGGAAGTATCATAATGACTTGCTGAATTATGTGAAGGTTTTGTTTCTCTTTACAAAGAGCCCATTGTGGTCATGTAAATGGCCATTATGACTAAGCAAATTAAACCCTGTAAGGCATCTGTTCTTTTCAAAACAACAACAATAAAAACTGCTCTTCCTACATTTCTCGAACGTATTGTAGACAATGATGAAGCCAATTAACAAAAAAACAACTGGAGTGCAACTAAGCTTTGGAAGTTTAATGTGGTTTAAGTTGCACAGCACATTAAGGGCATAATTTTGCAATACTTGGGATACAATAAAACCATAAAACCCTGCCCAGCATTGTCCCTTGTTAGAGGTGCTTTTAAACATCTGTCACCAGAGAGCAATTGCACAATTTAAAATGCCTTGGATCCAGTGTCCTTTCAATGAATGGAAGGGTTCCATCAATTTGAGGAAAAGACTATGCAGTGGAGACTCTTACTGGAGGAAGGGAGGTGGTTTTTGCTTATCCCCTCTTCCCTGTCCAGCCTCCCCTGCCACCTCCCAATGTTCCCAATGCTCTGGTTATATCTCACTTTTTGAGTAGAGTTCTCAGAGTGGCTAAACACAGCAGATACACCAAGTCATGTGCTCAAAAAAGACAGCCCCATAGGAGCAGGAGCTGGCATCCATTCCAGAGGGCCGTTGGCTCTATGAAGGTCATTGAGGAGACAGTCCAATTGAAGCAGGTCCTGATGTTGCCTTTGCTCTCTTCTTCCTTTCCACAGGACAGTTGGGAGGGGCAGATCTATGGAGATAGAGAGTTCTGGGGATTTGTAACAATCACTTCCAATATGAAGTGAATGACAAATGCTTAGTACTTTTCCAGGTCTGATTTCACAGACCACTGGAGAATTCTTTTCTTTCTATCCCTTCTCATCCAAACCTCCTGTACCTCAACCAAATCCACCAACTATTCCTCCAACTGATACCCAAAATTCCTACCATCCCACCCATGCTGATCCTCCAGTGGCAAGTGGAAGAAGGAAAAAACGAGTCCTCCATCGATTCCCTCCAATGACTGGTATGCTTCATGAATATACAGCATACCAGATACCACTAATAGGAGTGGGGGAAGACTTATTGCCAGTCTCCTAACCCAGGCACTGACCAGACCAATACCCACTTAGCTTCAGCAAGGTTGCTGTATCATGTGCCTTGGATCACAGCTCAGTTGCAGACTCTCCAGACCATTATCCCATATAAATGGGGGTTTGAAGCTGAGAGAATGATGGAGGCTTGCCTAATGATTTGGGTTATGTGTATGTGTATCTGAATCAGGGACTTCCCAGCTTACTGAACATTTTTGTAAGGTGAGGACGTAATCCAAGAGCTAGCTTTGTCAGGGTTGCTTAAACGTAAGTTTTTCTTCTCAAATAAAGCCAGAAAGTAGAGTCAGAAATGTAGTAGTGAGTAAACAATTATCTGGGGTAATCTATATCAATTACCTTTATGGTTTGGGTTTCATCCAGTTCCAGCTCTGACTCAGTTCATATATGCATGCATGTCATTACTTATATCCAGGGTACTTTGGCTTATCTGAAACTTTGACAATCATAATTCCAATAACTCATTCGTTTGCAAGATTCCCAGAGTTACACACAGCGATAATACTTAATATTAAAGCTGTTGCCCTTATAAATACACTTAAAAGTATTGTGAACAAATCAGGACAAAAAGTCAATTTTTGTTGAAAAAATGAGTTAAGGTATCCAGTTCAACGTCAGTCTCTGAGTTTTATATTTAATTTTAGAAGCCATAACTAAATGTTTTAATTTGACATTATTCTTAACATCATGCTAATTTGTTCCAGATGTTTCTACAGAGCCAAACGCTGCAATTTTTGCATAGAAAGTATGTGCATGGGTGATTTATTCCGAAAGAGCTTCTATTTTACTGCATTTTATTTCTTCTCAATGAAGCACTTAACAACATGGTTCTCTTTAAGGCTTTTACTTAATCATATGGATATAATTTTTTTCAATTTACATTTTTAGTTCTTTAGTGGTGGACACGGGACGTTTCTTAAACTGGTCAGATTAAATGCACATGTTAAAAGCATCTTGTATGCAAGTCTGAAGCACTTTCTGTTGCAAAAGCCTTCATAGAAGATATAGAAGTGATTGTGGTTTGCTGCTAGGTTGTGGAATAGAGGTAAAAGGACCATGAAAATGTCAATGATTCCCCCTCACCAAATATTACATAATCATATATGACAATAATGTAAGTTCACTCTTTTTATATAAAAAAAGCATAGTACATTGTGAACACTTAAGACACGGGGAAAGAAGGGCCAGAGAAAAGCACACTAATTTTTTTTGTCATTTCTGGGCTGATGTTCAACATTTCAATTTAAAACCTATTTCCGTTGGGTTACATTTCCAGTTTTTCTCTAATATGATCTTGGAAAACTTTGCAATTAGGCAGATATTTTTAGAGCTGCATACGAAATGTGAGATGCTTCCAATGTGAAACCTGCCACATTTGAACATATTGTACAGCCGTTACTATACCTAGAAACACCATTTCTGAAAAATTCCAAGAATGTCATCTGGCTCTGCTCTTTGGAAATGTGGCACACATGTAATGCAGTTCATCACAAGAAATCACCATGGACTTGTGGGACTGTAGGAAGCTGAGGAACAACATCCAGGAGAGCTGCCCTTTCTCCCTTTCACTCTGTAGGCAGTCAGCATGATTCTGAAATTGTTTAATGCTGTGCTGAAACCTGTCCCATAAGTTCTCAAAATGTTTTCACCTGCAAAAGAGGCATCTTTTTTTGGGGGGAGCACATATTTACAAGTGCTCACATGAGACATATGAGTTTCCTCAACACTGCTCCAGAGTTTCACTGTTATCCTTTATGGGGAACCATAGGTCATAGGTGTCATTGGGAAGCCACCTGATCAGGCCATACTGCGATGAGTGATACGGATCCAGCTGATAACATTTGCATGTACTTAATATGTGATTAATTTTTATAGTCCTCTCCAACAGCTCAAGGGAATGTGGAGGAGCACTGGAGAAATTTGCATGTCATGTCAAAGTAGCTGGGTCAAGCAGTAGTTGTTCGCTGCAGACAGGCCATTTTTAAGCAACATGTGGTGAGAGACAGCTGGGATTGACAACAACAAGACTTGAACATTTGGTGGTAACCAGCTCTCATTGCACTACCACAAGCGATGGAGGAGAACTTCAGTTCGGTTTTCATTTAAAGGCAAAGCTACCTAATCTGTGGACCGAAACACAGCAATCCTTTGAAATATGCACTTCTCCAAATTTTGCAATGCAATTTCCCAGTCAAGAAAATGCATTTAGTTGGGTAATGTGTGACTAAAAATGCATATATTAGTGGAAATAACATACAGATTATGCATTCTATTAGGGATAATCGCTTACAAAAATGTGAGTATTACAGAATATTGCATACAAAATGAGTATATTAGGCAAAATTCATACTAAAATGCTTATGAGGACTTTTAAAATAAATAAATAAATAAATAAATAAATAAATAAATACAAACTTATGTGGAAATGTGAAAAACTGAACTTCATATTGAGAAACTGAAATGGACAGATTCGCCCAGCCTTCCCTACCTCATGGCAATGTATTTTCACTTTATCTTTATGACAACTATTCAGGACTGAATATAACTTCTTTATGCTGCCATGTCCTCAGTATCTCCAAACCCTCTTGTGGTTCCTCCCACATTTACTAAAAAGCTGTTCTTCATCACTTTCTGCTTTCTATGACAGGCAGAAATATTCAGAGTTCCCTAGGAATAGGCATTACTGTTGAAACAATTCTGTGAATTGCAGCTCTTGAGAGGAATAGGGGTCTTTTAACAACTCACAGCCCAATTAATGAACTACAGCTCCCAGGATCCTTTGGGGGGAGAGCCATGACTGTTTAAAATGGTATGATACTGCCTTAAATGTATAGTGTAGATGCACCCTAGGAAAAATTGCAGTTAAAAATGAATAGATGTAGTTGGAGAATAGGTGCTAAAAAGCAACACTGTAATAATGTTAAGACAGGCAGGCCCTGTTCCAGAGTAAGGATAGCTTGCCAGTACTGTGTGACCCTTTGAAGAATTATTCTGTTTCGAAAAAGAAAAGAAGTATAGCTACACTGACGAACTGAGAGTTCTGAGATGAAGATAAGAATCCATAGGTTCTGCTGTGGAAACAAAATGACCTTGTAATCATATGGGGGGAGGGCATTTCCATGTCCCTTGAAAAGCAGTTCTAGAAGGCCTTCAAATGGCCCAAAATCTCTGGAGAATTTTTGGTGGGCTATAAGATGGAAGAGGGAAAAAGCAGAATTGCTCTCCACTTGCTCAATAGGACATTTGGACTGAAGCAATTGTTTCCCATATGCCATGCTATAGAAGTTTCATCCAGTGTTCGACATTGTGTAGGTACACTTTTTTTGGTATTTCTCCAGAGGATACAGATTTTATTATTTCAAAAATGACAAAGTCCCTTTTGCACAGAAAAATGAATGGAGAATGGTGTATGGGAAGAAATGGGGCATTTGAAGAAGGCAGTGGAGACAGGAATGTAAACACAGCTACTTGCATAAAACAGATTCTATTTTGAAGAAAACCATTAAACCTTGTCTGACACCAGATTCACAGAAAGACACTGTATAGAGGCAGAAAATTATTGAACTTCTTCAGTTCAGTATTTTCCAGAAAAACATATTGAATAGCATAGACATTGTAAGAATATTGCAAATGTAAAACCCACTACAGGAGGAATTTGCCTGACCTCCTGTTCAAATTTATGCGGAAATCATATCTGTGTCCACACTCATTTAATTTTTTGTCACGTTTATATTCCTCCCTTTCTTCTCAAAAGGTGCCCACACCTTATATGCATTCCAGCTTTATTTCTCTTTACAACATTTCTATTTAAATTAGAATGAGTTTGCATTTAAAAGCTAACCTACCAAATTCATACCTTCCAAAATTGAAACACAGGCTTCAAAATATGCACTTCTTTGAATTTTGTAGTGCAGCTACCCAGCCAAGTGGCATGCACCAATTTCATATACTGGGATATATTGGTCATCTTACTCTTTCCCTCTTGGTTTGCTTTCATTTGCCCCTTTCTTCAGTTCTGTCAAGCTTCCTTGTATAAGAAAGTATTGCAGCAGCCCTTTTTCAATTAGGTTTTCCTCTTGCTTGCTGCAATAAAACTCCAGATGTTTTGGGACTTCATGGTTCTCTGGATATTCTTTTCCTTTATTTTAATTTTCTTTTGTAACATGCCACACATGTGGTATTTTGGCCTTTTAAGATGTTGTGCTATGCTAATCAGCCCATTTTTATTCTTTTTCTATTCCCTTTGTTGTGTTTATTTTGCCTTTGGTATATCGGTTACAATACTTTGGAAACTTTTCTTAATCAAATCAGATTTAAATTAATGGGAAGGAGGTGGGAAAAGATTTCAGAACTGTTAAGTTCTTTTAAAAGGAGCATGTGCTGGAGATTTTCCTTGTAGAAGGTCCATACTTCCCTTGCACAAGAAGGGAGGCATACCTGAGTGGTGGAACATGTGCATTGTTTTGATGAAGTCCCAGGTTCAAAGGTGCGCCTGTGGTTCAAGGATCTCAGGTAGCAGAGCTGGAAAAGAATCTTGGTAGAACTATTTTCAGTTAGAGTATACAGAACTGAGACAAGCAAATGTGCAAATGCAAGTTAGCTTTGTGTACACTTATAAGTCTATTCTGTTCCTGTACCTTAAGGAGAGCCTTTGATTCATGCTGGTAAGTCTTCTAGCAAGTTTTGTGTCAAAACTTTTGTAACAATGGAGACATGACTTTTTAAGGGCCCATTCTTACAAATACTTCCATGAGCAGTTATAGAGATGCCAAAGGCAGCATTCATAGAAGTATGGTGTTTACCTGGTTATACTATCAAAGTTACCACATCAGAAGAGAATACCACAATAAAGTAACTTTTTCCTTGGCAAACAAAGAAATAAAATGTGGAAGGGGATTAAGCAGATGATTAGATGAACTTCAGTGTTCAATAGGGTTTCCAGATGCCTCTTATTTTACAGTAAGTCTCGCAGTTTAGATAGCAATGCATTGCTCTAGAATAATAGAATTGTAGTTGGAAGGGACCCTGAGGGTCATCTAGTCCAACCCCCTGCAATGCAGGGGTATGATCAACTAGATCATACATAACAGGTGACCATTCAACCTCTGCTAAAAATCTCCAAGGAAGGAGAGTCCACCACTTTCCGTGGGACTCTGTTCCACTGTTGAACAGCTCTTAGTGTCAGAAAGTTCTTCCTGATGTTTAGTAGGAATCTCCATTCTTGTAACTTGAATGTACTGGCTTGAGTCATAATGGGCACCTCAAATCCACAGAACTCTGTAGGGCAGATTTCTTAGTTCTATATTAATCCTTGTTTGGAGCCACAAAGACTTCATGCCCACCCTGGTCCTGGACTAATCCAGCTGGAGTGAGGGGCCAGATATGGACCAGCACTTGATTCCTTTGCCTCTGTTACTGGGTGCTGGATCTTGCTTTTGTCACCATTTTGTTGCCATGGCTAAATAGGAGAAAAGGGGATTTGGGTGCATTTAGTTGAAATTAGTAATATCAAGCAAACAAACATATGCTGTGTTGTTTTATTACAAGAATTAAAAGTCTACAGGAGACTGGATAGTCAGTCATTAATAAGCAGTTCTGTAATTTGCAGTTTACAAATGTATCCAAAGGCTTAGGTGATATAGAGGGTTTCCAAGCCATACTCATATTTTGTTCCAGACTTTCAACATAGTCTTGCAAACATCTGAGCCACATGAGCTGCCTGTTGAGTCCTGTGAAATTTCATTAACATGCATACATATTATGTTTGCAGACTTGGGGGGGGGGGGCCTCATGTCCTTTTAAAAAAGAGATTCTAGCATTTGAATCAGTGGTGTATATATATTTAAAAATCTTTTGAAAACTATCCATGCACACATTTTCCTGTATGTATGAGGAGTAGAATGTGTGCAAACTCTAGCCCTTTAATATTTATTGTGTATTGGAAGTTTTGCAATTGCTTTGGAAGAAGAAAAAACATTTCATAGTGCTCAGAAACAGCTTAGATATTTTGAGCAGACAGAAGACTTCCTATTGATAGCCATAAATGTTTTGGGAATGAAACATTTCAGGTTTTCCATCTGTAGGCTGTCTGAGATGTCAACAGCCAATATGACCTGGTGTTTCCCTTGTAGGTCTATAAATAAAAGGTAGCTTGTTTAACTGATCTTGCAGCCGAAAGCAGAGGTGTGTATTAATGAGCTTTCTCTAATGGCACACTGACTCTATTTACAACACCGCCACTGTGAAGCCTTCTCTCTTACAGTCATAACTCATTTCCGATGAAAATGTCAGTTATTGCTCCACCTTACGGCACAAGCTGTTTGGTTTCTAGTTGGTTTCTTCCCGTTCCCAACAACTGACAGCTATTCTAGTCATGACTGTGATTAAGTATCCTTAGGAAAGCAGTCAACGTTTGATAATATATTGGCTTATGCTCTCATTCCCACAACATGCATCTATGATGTGGTATGGAAGCAAAGAAAAATGCATTTGAGCAATGATGATGTATCATATACAGATGATTGTGGCAGGCATAATGTTATGTCCTTAGAACCATTTTGGTATAATTTTGCTTCTAGAAATAGGATTTCTTAGGAAGTGCATGGCATGTTAAGTTTTTAAAGAGACATGTTGTCATAGAATCATAGAATTGTCGAGTTGGAAGGGAATCCCAAGAGTCACCTAGTCCAACCCCCTGCAATGCAGGAATCTCAACTAGATCATACATGGCAGACAGCAACCCAACATCTGCTTAAGAACCTATATCCCACAAAATATATTTCATACTATTTCTGCTAATGAGTAGAGGTCCTATCTGATGGCAGTTGTCCCCCTCACTCTTCCCCCCTTCACTCCCAAACACTTTTTCAGTTTTGGGATGTTAAAAAGAAATGTAGTTGTAGTAGTAGTAGTAGTAGTAGTAGTAGTAGTAATTTGTACCCTATCCAACAGAATATACAAAAACACAACAGAACGTTGTCACACATTAAAAGCTTTCCCATACAGGTCTGTCTTCAGGTGTCTATGGAAGGTCGTATAATTATAATTATGTCTTTGACATCTGATGGGAGGACGTTCCATTGTGTGGGCACCACTATCAAGAAGGCCCTTTGTCTGGTTCCCTCTAACTTCACTTCTCACAATGAGGGAACCACCAGAAGATCCTTGGAGTTGGAAGAGAAAAAAAATTAATAAGCTATTTTTTTTTTTTAAAGCAATTTATTAAATTTTACAATAAAAATAAACATAATAAACAATGTAACATTGATCTTAACATATTTTCACATTTTCTTTGGACTTCCTCACATCTCCCGCTCCCACTTTCATCGTTGTAACATTTTGTCAGCAATTTATCATCTTATTTAAATTCTTATATCCCTTCTATATTTCATAATCTTATAATTCTCAGAAGGAGCTAAATTTCACAGTCTTACTTATTTTCTTAAAAACTTCTAAATTTAGTGGTGCTCAGTTATTTTGATCTAGCATCTTGTTTAGCATTCACTCAAATTGCAATACTTTTGTAAATAGTTCTTAAATTTCTTCCAGTCCTCCTCAATCCTCTCTTCTCCCAGGTCACGGATTCTGCCGGTCATTTCAGCCAGTTCCATGTAGTCTATCAGTTGTATCTGCCATTCTTCCAGTGTGGGTAGATCTTGAGTTTTCCAATGTTTTGCGAGAAGTATCCTTGCTGCTGTTGTTGCATACATAAAGAATGTCTGGTCCTTCTTTGCCACCCCTTGGCCGACAATACCCAAAAGGAAGGCCTCTGGTTTCTTAGTGAAGGTATATTTAAATACCTTTTTCAGTTCATTATAAATCATTTCCCAGAACGCCTTCACTTTAGGGCAAGTCCACCAGAGGTGGAAGAACGTTCCCTCACACTCTTTGCATTTCCAACACTTATTATCAGACAGGTGGTAGATTTTGGCAAGTTTGACTGGGGTCATATACCATCTATAAATCATTTTCATTACATTTTCTTTCAGAGCGTTACATGCAGTAAATTTCAATCCATTGCTCCACAACCTCTCCCAGTCCTCAAACAAGATATTATGCCCAATGTCCTGTGCCCACCTTATCATAGCCGATTTAACCGTTTCATCTTGTGTATTCCATTTCAACAGCAAGTTATACATCCTTGAAAGTACCTTAATCTTTGGTTCTAGCAGTTCTGTTTCTAATTTCGATTTCTCCACCTGGAACCCTAGTTTCTTATCATTTTTAAAAACTTCTTTAATCTGAGCGTAATGTAACCAATCTCGCACTTTGTCTTTCATTTTCTCCAAACTCTGCAATTTCCAATTGTCTCCATCCTTTTCTAGTATTTCCCAATATTTTGGCCATTTAGCCTCCATATTGGGTCTTTTTCGGGCCTTGGCTTCCAAAGGTGAAAGCCACCTTGGTGTTTTATTTTCCAGCAAGTCTTTATATTTTGTCCAGACATTAAACAATGATTTTCTGACAATATGGTTCTTAAAGGCCTTATTTGCTTTAACCTTGTCATACCATAAATATGCATGCCATCCAAAAGCATTGTTAAACCCTTCCAGATCCAACACATCAGTGTCCTCAAGAAGTAGCCAGTCTTTTAGCCAGCAGAACGCTGCGGCTTCATAATACAACTTTAAGTCTGGCAGGGCAAAGCCCCCTCTTTGTTTTGCATCAGTTAATATCTTAAACTTAATTCTGGGCTTTTTGCCCTGCCAGACAAACTTAGAAATGTCTCTCTGCCACTTCTGAAAGCACCCCGTTTTGTCCAAGACCTGAAGTGTTTGAAATAAAAACAACATCCTTGGCAATACATTCATCTTGATAGCAGCAATTCGGCCTAACAAAGAAAGTTTCAATTTTGACCAACTATCTAGGTCTCTCTTAATTTCTGTCCAGCATTTTTCATAATTGTCCTTAAATAGACTTAGATTTTTTGCTGTTATGTTTACCCCTAGGTATTTTACTTTTTTAACCACATTAAGTTCCGTCTCATTCTGAAACCGTTCTGACTCTGTATCAGTCAAATTTTTCCCCAAAACCTTAGTTTTCTGTTTATTTAGTTTAAATCCAGCCACCCGACCAAAATCATTAATCAGTTGTAATACTCTTTTCGTGCTGGGCTCTGGCTTCTGCAGGGTCAAAACCAGGTCATCTGCAAAAGCTTTTAATTTATATTGTTTCTGACCGACCTGAATTCCTTCCACCAACCGATCCTCTCTAATCATGTTTAATAGCACTTCCAGAACCGAAATAAATAACAAAGGGGAAATAGGGCAACCTTGTCGTGTCCCTTTTTCAATTTTAAACTCTTCTGTAACCACATTATTAACTATCAGTTTAGCTTTCTGTTCTGAATATATCGCCCCAATCCCATTCTCAAAACCCCGTCCCACTCCCATCTCATTTAAATTTCCCATCATAAATTTCCAGGAGATATTGTCAAAGGCCTTCTCCGCGTCTATAAAAATTAGGACTGCTTTAGTATTTATGTCTGTTTGCAAAAGTTCCAAGATATCAATAATGTTCCTTGTATTAGTAAACAGATGTCTTCCTGGGAGAAAGCCGGCCTGGTCCTTATGAATTACTTCATTTAAAACTTTTTTAAATCTAATTGCCAGAATGTCTGCAAATATTTTGTAATCCACATTTAAAAGAGAGATGGGACGGTAGTTCTTAAGTTGTGTCTTTTCAGCTTCCGACTTTGGTATTAATGTGATAAACGCTTCCTTCCACGACTCCGGTGCCCTCTTCCCCTCCATAATTTCATTGCTGACCTCCATCAAAGGTTGTATCAAATAGTCTTTTAATATCTTATAGTACTTGGAGGTCAGCCCATCTGGTCCTGGAGATTTGCCAAGTTGCATGTTCTGGATAGCTTGTTCGATCTCTTGTCGTGTTATTTTAGAATTCAGGATTGTCCTATTTTCTTGTGACAATTTAGATAATCCATTTTTTACCAAAAATTGTTTAATCTCAGCATCATCTTGTGGCCCTTGGGTGAAAATTAATAAGCTATTTTGTTGAAGGGTGTTTTACATCTTATATTTTTCAGATTTAAGAGCTCTGGTATACAGGGGTCAATTTAGCCTGTGAATTGATGGTTTGAATTTGGTATGAAAACCCCAGCCCACTATGGAAATGGATCACCAGTTTCATAGGTATTCAGTTTTCATATACCATAGTCTAGGGTGGCTGACCTGTTTTGGCCCCAGAGCCAAATTGTCACCCACTCAAACCACCCAGGGGTTTCATCATGGCTACACATATCAGAGCACATATACAGCACATGCATTCTTGTACACACATACTCAGAGCACACAGACAAAAGGCTCCTTGAGAATGGGGGAAGGAGGAATCAAAAGGGTCTGGTCTCAGTGCAGACCTTCCTCCTGCTCAAGTGCTAAGCAGTCTCAGTACTCCACATTGAGTGCTTCCCCTTTCGACTCAGCCCAGCACTGCAGTGGAGATTCAAATTGCTTATGTCCTCATGGGGTAATTTCTTCCCATTTTCTGGTACAACATTATTGTTTAGAGGTCTGACTGCCAGGACTTCCTAGCAATGGTGCCCTGGCAGAGGGAGAATGCCAAGCACCTTGATGACTGCAGAAGAGATTGCCCAATTTTGCCAGGTTACAGCCAGATTACTGTAAGTGGCTTGGTGAGCCTTGATCTATGCTGCATATTGTCATGTTTTCATATATATTATAACATGCAAGTGCTTTTTGCATCTGCAAAAAGTTAACATGTGGAATTGTACCCTGGGAGGAGCAGAACTATTGTATACAGTAGCAAAAGTTTTTTTGGATGCAAGACTAATCTATAAAAAGCTATGTTGGCATTGTATTCACTGTTATTGCATGCAATGCCATGCAATGTATTTGTGAAGTGTGGCCATTCCTAAATATGTGTACATTATGTCATAGAAGTGAAAATATGTTTATTCAAACTTTGATTTTTTTTAAAAAAAGAATAACTCCATTTACAGCTGTTTTTTGCAGACGCAAAAGATTGTTACTATTATCCCAGGTGTCAATCTCGAGAAAAATGTGTAAGGGAGTGAGATGAAAGAATGACAGATTAATACCAGATGTCTGAGAGATATGACTAGAAGCCTTCTAAGTTGACCGAGTAGTTCTTATATTCCTACTGCTCTTTAGAAACTATATATTAACTCCTTGTAGACATATAATGTATGAAAATGACCAATAATTTCCATGATAAATAATTTGGAAGGAGCTAAAAATATCCAGATTTCAGCACTATTTTAGATTCTGTGAATGGTTTTAAGTAGGGCTGCACTGAAAAGAGGATGACATTTTCACCAAAGGTTTTAAGAGCACCTTGCATTCTAGGTAAAGGTTGGAAACATTTGCCCACACTCTGAAATAGTTATGTTTGCCCTCAATGACATCATCACACAGTTAAACCTGATTGTCTATGTGGTGTCATGTTGATTCATGATAGGCTCACAGAGTTGATATCAACTAAATCTGACTGACTGATGATATGATGACATTATTTCTAAGAAAGAATGAGTTAATCAAAACAAATGGCACTGAAACAGTAGCTTAAGGCTGATCAGGGAACACACTGTAAACAAGATGTAATAAAGGGAAGGATTGCATTTCATCCCCTCCTGCCTCCTTCAGTTGCTGCTGCTGTTATTTAGGAAAGCAATAACTTTCTATTCAATATCCCACCTCAAACTTGATTTAGATTTTTTTTTCAATCTTAGTGACTGTGGGCTGTTGAAATTACCTATACTCCAAATTAATAATAATAATAATAATAATAATTATAATTATACCCTGCCCATCTAGTTCCATATAGTTCAAATTTTAATTCTGCTTTGGGAAGGTAGGGTAGAGGGTCATGGCAGGACATCTGCAAGCATTCTTGAATAATACTGTTCATTTAGAATGATACTGATTACCTAGACCCCTTCCAGTTTGGGTTTAGGCCTGGTCATGTGTATAAATCAACATTGGTCATCCTGATGGGTGACCTTTATTCAGAACAGGACAAAGGGAATGTGATCTTGTTCCTTCTTCTTGACCTGTCTATGTCTGTTGACACTATCATAGTATACTCCTAGATCAATTCCATGGGAAGGGTCCAGTGTCCGGAGAGGAGTGTTGGGAATTATGCTCGTTGTTAATTCTCCATAATAAGTGATTAGAAGAGGCTATGTAGGTTCCATAATGGTTGCAGTGGTGGTCTGGATGAGGGCAGTATTATTTTTACTGATAATTTTATAGTTTTATTCTCTTTGTAAATCACTTTTAGGGTGGGTGTGTTTTTACAATCAAGTGGTGTATAAATTTTAAGAGATAAATAAAATAAATAAATTGAGTTTGAATCCTGTCTAGATGGAGGCTCTGTGGGTAAGCAATTCTTGTGTCCAAGAAATAGCCCAGAGTGGGATTTCACTCCTTCTGAAAGAGTAAGACACACAATCTGGGGGCCCTTCTGGATCCAGAGGCCCATGTGACCTTTGTGCTATGACTGCCTTCCAGTAGTTTCAACTGATGCAATAGCTGCATCCATTCATAGACCAGAATAGCTGTAGTTCAGGCACTGGTAACTTCAATATGGGATTATTGAAGTGCACTCTCTGTGGAGTGTCTCTTGCGGGTTGTTTGAGAAGCTGCACTTAGTTCAGAATGCTGCAACATGATTCCTGACAAGAGTGAGATTCTACCAGCATATTACACCTCTACTCAAAGATCTGTACTGGCTGCTCATTTGCTACTGGACCAAGTCCAAGGTCTTACTATTAGCATATAAAGCCCTTAACACCTTGGGAGCAGTTTCCTTGAGAGATGGCCTTGCTCTCTGCTTGACTACTTTGATCTGTGGAACTTGCACTCTTGCAAGTACTATACAATGTTCACTCCATAACTGCAAGGAGCTGAGCTTTCAGTGTGGCAGCACCAATGGTCTGAAACTGCCCCTGCTTATTAACATTAGGCAGCCACCCTTGTTGTGCTGTTCCAGATACCTGCTAAAAAAAATTTTGGTTTTGGCAAGCCTACCTGGAGGTAAACAAGTTATGCATTCTTGTTTCTAGTGATTTCATTTGTATATTTAAAAATTATTTTAAATTGTATTACATAGATCATTTTTAGATATATTTTTAATTTAAGTGGTTTATAAATTCTAATTAATGGGGGTTTTGTAAAGAAAGAAACAGCCTACACTGAAAATGTACTGAGGGGGGAAGAAGGAATTACCTACACTATGCAGAATGTAGAATTAAGTTCAAGAACTGCAGTCCTTAAAAACTTATCTTTCATTTCCATTCCAAATGATTGCCCAGAAAGTCTTGGAAACGTTCCTACCGCATGTGCCAAAGGCAGAAAATCCAGAACAGGCTGCATGGATCTTGGGGTTGGAACACCTACGTCAGAGGGGCTTCTCTGCAACATCTGTATTTCATGGCTTTCCTCTGATCCTCTGGTGTGTTGCTGCATTGTTTTCAATGGAATTGTGCCAGAGCCAGCAACATGTTCAGCAGCTAGGGAAAAATGATGCCCGTGCACTGCATAATTAGTTACCCTAAAGGAAACAGCAGCAAAATGGCTGTCATCAAATCTTAGAGTTGGAAAGAACAAAGTGGATAATCTAGCCCAGAGATTGCCAACTGGTAATCCTTGAGCCAGATGTGGCCTACAAAGCACTTTTATCTCCTGGCCCTACCAAATTTGAAACAAGAAGTCATAACTTTTTTGCCTAGAGGTTTACTTACAAAGAACATAAAATTGCTTTCAAACATTGTGACAGCTAGAGATAATTCCACACTTTAAAAAAAATTATATGTATTCATACAGTTTTAATCCCTCTGCCATTAGTTGCTCAGAAACAATAAGAGTCTGTGCATTTTTTATATTTGTTTTCTTCTATTGCTACCCAATGTATTTTCCAGAAGGGCAAAAGAACACAGCCAATCTGTCTCTGGAGGAGATTTTTTGAGATGCACATTTGTTCCTCAGCTCTCCCACCCAAGTCAGGAACCTCTACTACTGCTTAATTGCCAAAAACTTCTGTTCTGCAAAGTACAGTACAGGTCTAGCGCCTGGGCAATGGTCTGGAGATTAGACAGCTAATTATACAAACACTGGCACTCCTAATACATTCAAATTGCTCTCTCTGTGGTAGTACATACTGCATTAGAAAACCACCAACAGAAGCTTGTTGGGGATTTTTATAGCACTCTAAAAGAAAGGCGGTTCCACTAGGTAGCTTGTCCCAATGCTTAATTTTAATAGCAGCTGCCACATTTTTAGAGATTGAAATAAATTCCAGAGATTACCCCAAAAACCCTGGTTCCAGTCTGGAACCCCGATACTATCACTGAATGTACAACTAATTCCTCAGTTTTGTAAAACTGAATGGAAGGTGGCAGCAACAGAAAACAGAATTAAGGCTGCAATGCTATAAGCACTTTCACAGAAGTCCCATTGAAAGCAATAGGGCTGAGTAGACATGCAGACACTGTACAAATGCTAAATTTGTGAGGGTGTTTAGAAAGGGGAAAGCTTAGTATAACTGAGTAAAAATGAGAGGGCTATAGATGGGAGTTGTGTGTTTTCAGAGTTCTGTCGTTCCCAAATGGACTTAGAAAATGTCATGTTTGCCAAGGCTATTCTTAATTAAATGGACAGCTGCACAGTTGTTGGACAGTATACTTAACAAAACTTAGATCTCAGGTTGCATTTTTCTTTTTTGAAGTTGTTTGCTAAAATATGTGCTCTAGTTTCTAGACCTTTAGCATTTATTTATTTACTTTTTATCTGGAATGACCGAAATCTTCCAAGCTTCATTGGCACCTAGAAAGACATCAAATATTCCAAGGGGGAATTCCCTAGCAGCCAAATAAAATTTCTGAGTCACAGGTCACTTATTTCTTCAGTTTTAAGGTGACTACTCTTGAGAAGAAAGTTGCCCGTCGATGCATATAACATTTCACTGTGCATTTATCCATAAAGCTAAATCCAAATAACAAGTAACAGCAAAGGGCAGCAAAAATGTAACGGTCTTGTTATCTATCATCCCTCTATGGTATATATTGAAATTCTATTCTATGTAATTTTCTCTTCAATTTGAGGATCACTTCATGTGGACGAGGCTTCCTGAATAGGGGATTTACTACCCAGTCTTAAGAGAAGTGTAGGCACATCTGCTCAAGAAAAATTAGATGCTGGGGTGCTTACATTCTGCTTGATGAAGCTAAGAGGACTATTTTGGTTTCCCTTGCTGTAGGCTTATTGTCTGATGGAATGCAACATGGGATAGGATGTTGATGATGCTATTGATTGATTGTATGAATATGGCATCTCTTAAATCATATAGATTCACAAGGTAGCTAGAAATATATGATCACAATAAATGAGAGCAGTTAAAACAATGAGAACAATTAAAAAGTACAATTTAAAAGCCCTTCTTATAATCCCGCCACCCTCACAGGCACACACAGGGAGGGACTTTTCAATGGATGCTCCCAGAATTTGGAACTCCATTCCTAGAGACGCTAGACTGGCTCCATCCCTGTCGTTCTTCTGCTGGCAGGTTTTTTCCCTTGGAACACCCACTCTTCTCCGTTCACAGAAAGATCTTTGGAAAATGGGTTTTTGAGGTTGCTCTCAGGCATCTTTGTAACCAGCCCGCTCCAGCAACTTAAAACCTATGCCAACCAGCAGTTAAGAAGCTAATAACAATCACAACATATTTACAGCGTTCTGGACAGAATGTAATAAAATACGACTTTTTCACCAGTGTGCCACTAGCTGGTGGATTATCTAAGAAAACTAAGAGTCTAGTTGGCACACTGAAAACAACCACCACTACCACAAATTCCTCCAGACTTCTTTTCCCACAAATTCACTTGTAAGTTGCATGCCAAAGGAAGGGCAGGAGCCTTTCTTCATAGCTAAATACATCAAGAAGCTTCAGAACTGGTAGGGGCTATCACTGCTCATACCAGGAAAAGCATCACTGTGGGTGACACAATGACAGAAAATCACAGAGGTGATGTGCTTCATATAACAATTCTGTCCCATACATGCAGTTGTGAAGTGTGATTGTGCATCTGCCATGCAAAGAGCAGGTGCTATAATTGCAGGGTCTGCGAGTTTTGCTGCTGTTGTTGTTACACATAACTCACAATGCACTTTAATTTTACTGTTCTGCCTATGTGGCATTATTTTTTCGATTGGTGTTTAGAAAACTGGAGGTCAGTTACACTCACAAACAGTTGTTGTAGATTTATGTACATTACATTGTGGGGTATTATTGCTAACTCAAGTGATTATTGTGCAACTACTGTTTACTAGAAAAGCAAATTTCGAAATGAAATCAATTATTATTATTTTTAAAAGCATTGCAAATGGTTTTATGCTAAATACTTTCCACCAAGCATTTTATTTGTATAGCTTTCTCTGGGTACATTTGACACCAAAACCAGACTGAGACAGTCAGTTTTGCTATTGAAAAGTAATTTCTCTGTTTTGTTTGTGGCAGCCAATGATCTGATCCTCACAGTAGCTCTTGTTCCAATACTTCATGCTGTTTATAACATAGAAGAGAACTTTTCCTATGCCGCTGAAAACTTGTTCTTTCTTATTGTTTAAGCTCCTTTACTTAAACAGTCTCTAGAAGCCTTAACACTGTGTACATAGAAGAATACAGTATTACCGACCCCTACGCCATGCATAATGATGGATTAAGACAGCGGAGCGAAATCTGTTTCATCCATAAACTTCAGCAGATGTTCTGAATTCTGGTTGATTTGTTGCATGTCCAGTTTGGATTGTTTTTTCAAACACCGTACTCATTATAGCAGGATATGGTTTATTTAATAAAGCTTTACAGAGTTTTTTATGGCTTTATTGCAGTTTGAAGGGTGCAACAAAGCATTTTCTCGACTTGAAAACCTTAAGATTCACCTGCGGAGTCACACGGGTGAGAAGCCTTATCTTTGTCAGCATCCTGGCTGCCAGAAAGCTTTCAGCAACTCTAGCGACCGGGCTAAGCATCAGCGAACACACCTGGATACTGTAAGCATCACATTATTCTATATGACGCTATATATAGTGCATCCTTTGTAACAGGACCTTTCCTGAAACCAGCCCAGCCTTAGAATCATAGAGTTGGAAGGGACCCTGAGGATCATTTAGTCCAACCCCCTGCAATGCAGGAATACGCAGCTGTCCCACATGGGGATCGAACCTAGAACGTTGGCATTATCAGCATGCGCTCAGTCTATTCCTGTGTGCTACAATGTGCTTTTTGAAAGAAAATAGGGGAATTATCATTAGCCTATCAAAAAGTTCTCCATGGGCTTTATTTTATTTATAAAAAAATATTTTTATGTCACCCTTCATCAAAACTGACTTCAGGGTACTTTACAATAATTAAAAATACGAGGTCATCATTAAAATGCAACACAGAGAGCAACATTGGCACACAACAGATAAAGGAGCCAGCAGAAATATTTAAAATGCCTTAGAATTATTTTTGCTCTTTAAGGTTTTGCCTAGCACCTAAAAACAAGTGTGTTGGTGCCTTGCATGTCTCCTTGTGGAGGGCATTCTACAACTGGGACATCACTGCCAAAATAGTTCTCTGTCTAGGAGGGATTTGGCAAATACTAAGGCTTGGCTTAAGGGGCCGGCATCATCAGGCACTTGCCAGAACCTTGAGTCCTCTGAAGGGCCCACCAACCCCCAATCCCATCTTAAGGTAGGCTGGTGCTAGCAGCAATAGAAAAACAGTAATATAATAGGAAACCGCCCTTTTAATTCCCTCACATTGTCTTCGGGGCCTGACAGAGTGTCGTTCCTAAGGGAAGGCTTCACTGTCTTCTTCTACACTGCCAAAGGCCTCACCAAACTTGACATCAGCTGTGTAGATCACCTTAAAGACAGGCAGGTTGCTACAAGAGTGAGAAACCCTTCAGGTTGCTGAGACCTAGTAAACAGCTTCCAAACTGGATTTGGAAGCGTGTTGGCTGGTAGTGAAGAAAGTTGTTTTTGTGTGTGTGTGTGTTTTTTTGTTTGTTTTTTTTAAAGATTGGACAGAAATGGTCTGAACGAACTGCCCCGGTCAAAATACTAGTAGTTCTGAACTATCTTCAAAGGCAGCTCCAGTGATTCATACTGAAGGCTACCAGAATATGGATAACCATGGGCCGACTATATTTATCCTAGAGAGGTCACAACTGGCACACTGGCTGTAACTACTGAAAGGCACTTGGCACTAATGAGGGCCTTTTAGGGGTTACGATTGACAACCCCTTCCACAATCCCAACTGAAGCAGACTTCAGGAGCAATAAACATTTTTTTTTAAAGTCCTAAGACTTCATGTCAGCATTCCCTAACCTGGCACCATATGTTTTGGACTCCAACGCCTATCAACCCAGCCAGCATGACAAAAGATCACGGCAGATGAGAGTTTTAGTCTAAAACATCTGGAGAGCACCAGGTTGGGAAAGGCTGCTTTGTATTGTGACAATATATTGTCATTAATAAGCTCCCCACCCCAACGGCACTTACAGCCTCCTTTATGTAAGGTGGTGTAATGCTCAGTTTTGTTGTCCTAGCATTTAGCATTTTCAGTGCTGTAGTAAAATTAATACAGATAGCCCACAGTACTTCCAAGAGTATTTGGGACCCATTTGCACTATATGTTAAGGCGGTATCATACCGCTTTAAACAATCAAGGCTTCCTCCCAATAAGGGTGCTGAGAGTTGCTGGGACGCCCCCACTCCTGTCACAGAGCTGCAGAGTTAAATGTATTGTTTAAATGCATAGTGCAGATGGAGCCTTGGATAGTGATAAACAGATGCAGTGGTACCTCGGGTTACATACACTTCAGGTTACAGACTCCGCTAACCCAGAAATAGTACCTCGGGTTAAGAACTTTGCTTCAGGATGAGAACAGAAATCGTGCTCCAGCAGCAGGAGGCCCCATTAGCTAAAGTGGTGCTTGAGGTTAAGAACAGTTTCAGGTTAAGTACGGACCTCCGGAACGAATTAAGTACTAAACCGAGGTACCACTGTACAATGTAAATAGGGTTATATTGACTTCAGCAAACTACCACAAACTATTCAATTAATTAGAATTTCTAGAGATTTCTAGGTTACTACAGTCGGGATAATAGCTATTTTACTATACTGTCCAGATCATGTTAGCCTTTACTAGTGTCAACCCACCCATGAAAGCAAAGCAGACTCCTTAGGTCACCTAAGCTCCTGGGCCAAGGCTCATAAAGAATAACAGCAAGAGTCCTTCCTTTGTCTTTTTGAAAGAGGTGAATATGTGGTTTAACGTTTGGCCGGGTGTTTATGGGGCAGAAACCTGGCGGTTAATTGATATTTACTTTTAAAGCAGCTACACATTTCAGACAGTACAGCATTAAGGAATGTGTAATGTACATTATGCCCTCCAAAAACAAACAAGCCAGTCAGTCACATTTTCCAAACCCAAGCACACTTACAATAACAATGTTTTATTTATTTGAAAGTCAGCTTTAGAGATTTGAATTTGTAATTACTTCTAAAATGTGGCTCTTTTGAAATTTAATATGCTGTATAGGATGCACCTTTTTGAAGTTGTAACGGCTTGACGTTAATGTAAGTGGAATGAGGTGGAAGGGCAGACTAACTTGGCTTGCAGAAATAATTTTGTAGACTTCGTGGTACATACAGAACCAAGTCCCTCTCTGCCGCCTTGTTTTTTGTAGGGGTGTTGTTGCACATCATTTTGTAGACTTCATGGTACACCAGAAGCAAGTCTCTCTCTGTCTCCTTATATCTTGTTACATGGGTGTTATTGCAAAGAGCTCCTTTAACTTTCTATTCTCTTTTTCCTTCCTTCTTTTTCTTTACTTTTTCTCCCATATCTGTCTTTACTCTCTGAAATATTCATAATCAGCAAAAAGGTACAGTAATAATTTTGACTAACCTTTTGTTAGTGCTGTAGCTTAGTTTTCTAGACATTCTTTAAATTTTTTGCTGCATTCACAACCTGCATACGCCGGCATTCATTTTCTTATATATTTTCACCTAATTATTTAATCAATAATTTTAGATTTGTTTTGTCTTTTGCCTTTTTAACATAGATCTAAGTAATTAGACTGTGTCTTGCATGCTGGTGTTTAATGTTCCAAATGCATGAAACAGAAGATCTGCAGTTCGCGGAGCAAACTCTGATCCCTTTTAATATGCCTGCTGTGTAACTGAATCCTGTGTGAAAGTGAGATTGAAAAGGTTTGGACTAGTATGGATGGACTTTTTCTGATCTAGTTTCCCCCATCCTTAATAATGTGTTACTATAGCTGGGAAAATACTCTGCCTAGTTAATGCCACTAAGGAATTGTTTAATGGTTTCCATCATCCTTCCTCAAATTTCGGTTCTCTGTGTGTTCCAGGCACTTTCAATAAATTGACTTTCATATGTAAGTTTCTGGGTACGTATCAGGTTAGCCTTTGGAGCTTTGAGCTGGTGAATGATCTTATTATTCCTTTGGAAATTTCCTGCTGGTACAAGGAGCAGGACTACTTATTCCTCTGGAGGCGCCTACAAAGAAAAAGGATTTATATGGACTGCTTAGTTCTTATTGAATGCATGTGGAAGTGATTTGAGATTCCGAATGCAGGTCAATCTGTCATTTATCTTCTCTGAAAGGAGAATCTGTAAATAATTACGAAGACCTGTTAGAATGTGCTGGTTTGATCGAATAACAGATTATTAGGTTAGGGTTAGGTCTAGGGCTGTCCTGGAAACTGGATTAGAATCTACCTTTTAAAGAAGAGATAAGATGACTGCTTTTATAGTGCTGGAAAGATTTACTACCAATGTTGTAAACCAGAATTGTTAAATTTTGTCCAAAAAAAGGAACAGAGCTTTGTCGTAGAGCAGGAGGAATCAATTTGGTGCCTGCCAGGTGTTTTAGACTACAACTCCCATGGTATCTGTTGGCCATGCTGGCTGGGGATGATGGGAGCCATAGCTCAAAACATCTGGAGGGCACCGTGTTGACTGCCCCTGCAATTGAAAAGATTGTAGAATTGCACTGGATTGTCCTAATGTCATACTGTCTACTCATATTATACCTCTGATATGTCAACTCAGCCAGCTAGATTGTAGGATGATAAAGGCACAGAGATCAGCAGTGAGCAAGGGATATCATAACACCAGAACTTTCAGCAGAGTAAAGAATAAATGAAATGGATAATAAAATCCATGGATATATGCAGGATAGTGAGGAACACAAACTTCCTTAGAAAATGAGGCTACTCTGATATTTGAAATAAATCTTCAGAATGGTTGTGCCCATGTGAGTGCCCCTAGGATTGTGCAGCGTTTCTGATGGGCTGTTGGTCTGATGTGTTATCACATAAGTATTATGTAGGGGTTGTCCACAGGGGCACAGCAGGATGTGCGGTTGTAAAGACTTGCGGGGAATGTTGGCAATACCGTATTTCTTCAGTTGTTGTGGACACTGGACAGAGGAAGTGCCTCTTAAAATTAATAAAAAGGATGGACATGTAAAGAAAGTATCATTTAGTTGTTAGGCCTCATGGCATTTTCAAGACCTGATGTAATTTTCTCCATTGCAGTTTCATCTAGTACACCTTATCCAAAAACATTAAGTGCCCAGATGTGTAAAATGCTTCAAGCATTTGGACTAAGTCCAGAATAAAAGCGATTTCTGCAGCAGATCTGGATGTACTACCTCTGGTTCTTTGCCAGGCCTGTTATACACAGTTATGCTTGCTCAAGTAGCATTTTCAAGCTGAGCAAAGCAACTAGAGGCTTCACAACATGTTTGCACATCACCAACAATCCCTGAATATTTCATGTTCTGAACATAACAGTTCATACCTTTAGGATAATGTTTCCAAAACAGACATCCTTCCATGTTATCTTTCCCCCTCCCCTTTCCTCTCCACATGCTTACAGAAACCATATGCCTGCCAGATTCCCGGGTGCTCCAAGCGCTATACTGATCCAAGTTCCCTCCGAAAGCATGTGAAAGCTCATTCTGCCAAAGAACAACAGGTGCGCAAAAAGGTAAGACCATCAGTCCAAAAACGCGAACAATTCCAAATGAATGTTCACCTGAAGTGTTTCACTGAATGTCATAGGGCAATTCTTAGTTCACCCTGTCAAATAATCAACCAGCGTCAGGATATACACCCAATTCCTGTACCAAAATCTGCAATAAATAAAGTTGAGACCTGTTTAATCCCAAAATAGTTTTAATGTGTTTACTGCTACTTCATCATTTGTTGACCCCACTGTCCTCAGCTTCACTGCTCTTGGACCTGTAACTGAGAGGTCATGAGGAGCTACTTTATACCTGGGCTTGGTCCACCTAGCTTAGCATTGCCTATTGGCTGCAGCTTTTGAGTTTTTTAGGCAGAAATCTTTCCAGGATTGAACATGGAATCTTCTGCATGTGGCTTCACAACATGCCACAACCTGTCCCCTGTGCATTCAATTCCTGCCTTTTTTCAGGCAATGGTACATCAATGAGCTCTAAAATTCTTTTAAGAGAACAAAATGAAGTAGTTATTTAGTAGTAGTTTAAACTTTTATTGGCTGCAGCTGCTGATTGTGATCCAGAATTCTCAATCTTTGTATGTGAAAAAACAAACTGCCTGCAGGATAGAAGGCTAAACTGATTTGCCTGGATCTTTTAGTTTAGAATAACTGAGCCCAAGGGAAGGCAGAATGCAAAACTGTAAACTTCAAAACAATAACCATTTATTAATGGTCACAACATAGAATGGCTGTTTCTGTGTAATTTGAGCCTTGTGTTATGACAAAAGCTTGGCAACATCAGCATGTTTGAACGAGAATTAGAAATGCTTTTCTTTCTTAATTCTCTTCTCCTGCTGTTTTTAATATGATCAACATTGTGGTTTGCAAAGAGCATGCTTCGGACACTTTTGCCAGTGCATTCATTTACATGGAAAACAGCTGCCATATCAGCAGTACCTCTTGCACATTACTAACAGCCCGCCATTTTGTCAGCTCTAATCTGATAAGTGCAAACACTTTTCCTCCCCTATCAAATACCCTTCCAACCACTGCAGTTACAAAAGTGATGCAATCCTTTCAAGAGAAGGAACCCTAGATACTAGAGGGGAATATGCAGCCAAATTACTCCATAAAATTGTGAGGAGCACAAGGGTACATTATGTTTCTGAGAAACAAGATGCTGCTGGTTTAAGATCAGCATGCTTAATTTCTGTGTGCAAGAAAACCCAAATGATTTCTAATTAGAAGCACTAAGCACCTAATATATCTTCAATTACTCTAGTCCTGGAAACAATGGCATTTTGTTTCTTCCTTATATATGTAGGCTATAAGCAAAAAAGCATATGCATCCAATTAACTGCACTTTAGTTCTGCACTTTGAAATGAAAATCTCTTTGTTTTATCCTTCCCCTTTAGCTACACTCATGCTCTGATGCTGAACAAGACATACTAAGTGAATGCTTAGCTATGCAGCAACTCCACCCTTCTTCACAACACATTTTGGATGGCAAGTGTGGGCGATCAATGGGCCACCATGATCTAATAACAGGTAGGAACATTTCTCAAAGATACACGATAGCATGCGCCATCCAGTCTGGTGCCCACAGAGCCAAGATTCAAATCCCCACCTAGCCACAAAGCTTATCAGGTAGGCTTAGGCAAAGGCACTATCCCTTGGTCCACCTTGCCACACAAGGTTGTTGTAAGGCTGAAATAATACACTGAAGTTCATGGAGAGAGAATGTGACATAGCAAATAAATACAATTCTGAAATCTGAGGTTTTGAAAAAGTTTCCATACATTCAAAGTAGAACCAGTGCTTCCCCCCCCCAGGGGGGTACTCAAGGGTACGCATTACTGACACCTCTCTTTTTGTTGTTAAAAAGTGTGACACTTACTGTAACAACTTCAAGTTGAGTACCAGCACCTATTTTTCTAGGGAAAAAAGCACTGATAGGACTAAATGCATTGGCTGATAACCATGCATTGTTGCAATTAAAATTTGCAGATAATTAGAAGTTGGCTTGAAATGAGTCTTCTCAAAGAGTGTTTACAGCTGGTGTGTATTTTTGGTTCAAACATGTTTGTGATTATTTTTCCAGCAGTCCATAATTTGTCTGATGGACAGTTCATGTTTATGGTACCCATGTGAATTGGCCATCAGACAAATTTTCTGCCATTGCCAGTCGAGCACCTATGTAATTTTAGATCCTGGGTTTAATGGGACATCCTTTCAGGCTGTCCTGTGTACCACTGCAGTTACAAAGCACACAATTAACATTTGTCTTCTCCCCGCTCCCCAAGCACCATACTAAGCTTTCCAACTGCTTCTACATTCCTGATGTGTTAGAGCACAAAAACAGTGTGCCAAATCTGATTAAAAGAGATATTTCGAGCATGTGCAGTTTTGCATTTTAAACTTGCATAAATAATAAAAATAAAAATAAAAATTACCAGGCCTTTGGGTAATTAACACTCTATTGCCTTTTAAAGGTGTTTTGGGGGAGCGGGGGTTATTGGTTTGTTCATGTTTGTTTTATTGTGTATTTTGTGTTCTCATTTTGTTTTTTGTGTTGTGAACCATCCTGTGATCTTCGGATGAAGAGCGGTATTAAAATTTAATAAATAATAATAATAGTAATAAATCATGGCACCATCATGACTACAATGATAAAATGAAGTTTGTGTCTACTGCCATTGCTGCCATACATATTTATTTGTGAATAAGCACTATTTTGTTGTAGAAAAGGATAATCTAAAAAAATAATAAAATCATCACCTGTAACCTAATGAATACTTAGACAACCACCCCCTGTATACAGTATGTGTGTGTGTGTGGGTGTGTGTGTGTGTGTGTGTGCGCGCACACACACACACACACACACAGGGTGCCGCAGTGACCAGTGTCAGTCCTGGTGGGTCCTCCTGGAATAATTCATGCCAGACCAAGGTGCTGATCCTGGGTCTGGTTGCCAATGTCTCCATCATCTGCCACTCTCCGGATTGTCATGGGGCTGGTCCTGGTTTTTGGCTTGGAAGTCCAGTCCTAGTGCAACACCGGCCATTATGCCATGTATTTAAGTAAAGGCTCCCTGGAGATGTGGAGCAGGGAGCTTTCAATTTGTAACTGTTTGCTTAAGAAACAGGCTTATTCATTATTTATGTCATAAATTTTGATAGTGCTAAAACTGAAACCATAGTTTCTTTGTTCGTAGTGGTTTAGGCCTTCTCTCTCAGTAAGTTGTATCAGCAGAAAAACATGCCTTGTTTGTTTGTTTAAAGTTGATAACAAAATAGAAAAATAAATTTTCCAGAGTCTTCACTTCAAAGAAGCTGTTTATCTAGGACCTCATCTGCAACACTGTTATAATTAGTTTTGTTTTGGGGCACATCAGCCAGTCAATATTTTTTAAACATTACCCACAATATTTTTAAAATCAATATTTTTAAATTGATTTAAATGAGGCGCATCATTTAAGTCCTGTTTTTTTTTAAAAAAAACCCTCTTGTATGTCACGTTGGCACAGTTTCTCATCACAAGTTGTTGTGACTATTATTTGTTGTTGTATTTCTATATTTAATGAGTCATAAGCAAACGAGAGATCCCTGCCCAAGGACCCTACAATGTGGAAGAGTCAAAGAGGTGAATAGGTAAGAAAGGCAGAGGTGGGCATATCAGGGGATGGAAAGGTGCAAGCGGAGTTGTGCTTAAGCTTAGTTTTAGGTTCAGGACATGACTAAGGGGCTAAGCTAACACTTCAGCTAACTGAAGAACAGTGAGTTATAGCCTTGTAGGTGGGTCCAGTGGTACTATGGGTGGGATGCCAAGCTGCCAGTAAATGTATAAGATAGAGCACAAAGCACTAAAGACGTTCTTCTTCCAAGTTAGTAATTGGAACCAACAGGTGGGTCTCAAGCAGAGGTAGAATTCCATTGGTAGGAGCTTTAATAAAATGTTTGGGAATTGAAATTCCTGTGTAGTGTACATAGTAGACTACACATGCTTCAAAAAGTAACGTGCAAGTCAAATTCACCATACACAGCTTCCCTTTATTCTGCTTGAAAATACTTGTTTATGCTGGGCTGTTCTGTCAAAGAAACCACAGCATTAAGGTACAGAGTGCTGTGCCACTGGGATTACTTGGATTACCAAGAACCTTTCCACCTAAACTAAGGCTGCGGCATATTTAAAATATGTCAAGGATGAAAGCGAACATACAGATATGAATCATTTTTCAAGCCTCCTATCCCTTGTGCCAAACTTCAAAGCAAGCCTGCCTGTGCTTGGGCTAGAAGTAGAGAATATCTGAGATGAATGCTCTCTGTAATCACAATACATGGGCATTACAATTCTGCATTTTTAAAAAGTCCTAATGTGGTGCTTTAGCATAACGTTGAAACCTCAATCTACTATCCACTATTTATGAAAATGCTCAGGAACATAAGATCCTTGCTGAGTCAAACTGGGGGTCCCTCTAAACCAAGGTGTCCCAGCCCTGTGGTATATGAACTCAGGTCTATCAGATCCAAGTGCAACAATCCTCTGGGCCACACTGACTTCTGTTGTGAGGCAGATGATGGACGAATTTGTAGGTCAAGTAGTGTCGTGCATGCAGAAGACTCTCTTGCTCACTCTCTTTTGGCATTTCGTCTAGCTCTGTATTTTCTGCACCTTTTTGGTTTTGTTTTTTGCTGCAGTTACTTGGCAGAAACCCCAAAAAGCCCTTATCCCAGATGGTCTGCAATGCTAGTTTAGTAACAGATGTTAGTGCTAAAGGTTAAACCATTTAGATTTTGATGGATGGCATGTATTTATAAACCGAAGTGGTTAATGTGTTAAGAAGCCCAAGGTACTCCCTTCCATGCTGAGGTACATAGTAGGAAGACAGCATTTATAGGGCTTATGTGCAGTACATTGCACCTTGGCGACCGTTCCTCCCTTGAATGTACATTAAGGGACTGAAACAACTCAATGGTTTCATGCTTTAGGATCCGTCCAGGGAGACCTTTGCTTTTATGAAAGTGCACAGCTTTCCAGGATGTGCAAATAGGAATTTGTACAGAATGCAGGGTAGAGTATTTTCTCATCAAACCAACAGGCACTTCACTGACTTCAGTGCACACACTATTCTGTGGCTATGGTGATGTTCTCCAAACAGACAACACCTCCTAAAATGTCTACTCTTTGGAGACTAGTTATCAATCAGTGATGGAATGTGAGCAAAAAGCCCAAGCTCATACTAGAGTTACATACAATTTTGAGAAACTTCTCCAACACTTTTCAGATGTGAATTTGCACAGAGCAGTAGCATGGTGGTGGTAGTCTGTACTCCATATCCAATGCATACTCATTAATATGCCTCAACAGAGCCTTGTGTATGCAGCTCCATGTGTAGAGGGCTCTACCCATATGCATGTGAGCTTTCAAAAGGTATTTTAATGCATGTAGGTAAGGGGTGAAGCTGCCACTGTGATGCCACCCCCATTCTCTTATTCATTCAGTGTACAAATTCATATCTGAAAAGGGCTCATGTGTCTTCCTTATACTCATGTCTCTTCCTTATACAGGTATATGCTACTACAGGAATCTGGAGTTCCCTACAGTGGGTACCCATATCAAACTTGGTACGTGTTTCAATGTTAAATGCTATGCAGTTGCAAAAGCACTACTCAAATCATATTACCCTCAATTGCTGTACAAAAATATGGAACGACTGCCTAAGACCAGTTGGGAAGAAGTAACTGAGTTCTCCTATTGAGCATCTGGTTTTAGATACCGTATATGTGCCAATTGCTAGGGATTAACACAAAATGGTAACCAATGGTACCTGTCTGGCTACTGGCCACAAATGCTTGGGGTAGATCATTGCTCTGTCACAGAATGGTGTTTCTGCGTTTAGACTTAAGTCATGTTTAGAACAGAGCCATTGAAACCAATGAAGCTTAAGTTAGTCTAACCGAAGTCCTATTGATTTCAGTGGGTCTAACCTAAGTCTGGATCCCAACCCTTAATGCTTAGTCATGATAATTTTGTGATATCCAAAAGCAGCCAGAAAATGCATTTCATGCTGGAAAGGTCAAATTTGTCAACCTGTGCAGAATTAGTTGTGCTTAAGCCCGTTGATTTAAATGGTATTAAAGCCAAATGTAATGTGACTTTAAATCACATGCTTTGCACTTGAGTATTATGCATATTGCATGTGTGGAGGCCCTGGTCTGAACTGAAACAGCAGTGGCAGGAAAAGGAAAAGCCCCCTATCCCCATGTTACGGTCGTGAAAGAAAAACCTGAATTAGGAGAATGTAATTCTGTTGATGTGATTAAGCTGCTAAATCTAGATCCAAATAGAGCTTTTTGCTGCCTGAAATCAATAGTTATGTGATTTCATTTTGTGTTCTCCACATGAATACTGATAGTCCTTTCATCTGCCCCAAATTGCAATATCCAAATGTTTGGACTTTGGAACAATACAGGTTCCCCTGAAAGGAAATAGCTCTTTCCATTACTCTTCCAGTTGTCCAAACATCAAAACAGTTGGATTTTTCTTCCTCTTCTCTCATATTAAATTAGTTATTTATACAATCTGAGTTCCAGTCAAATAATTAAAGTAGCAGCTATGTGGTGTCTAGCAATGATGTGTTACATCTTTTTTAAATGTCATCTGAATGTCACTTGCATGAATTCAGCATCAAAAGACTGTTCCAAAAGGAAATTATAACACCCTGGAACCACACAGACATACAAATGAAAGCAGAGGTAGAATCAATGATACTGTCTGCAGAGAATAAGTGATAGAACAATATTTTCCCAACTGTTAGTAATAGGTTGTCATTATATTCCCCAGAGGGACTTTCACATAACACAAAATGGGTCTTGTGGTTTGGAGCCCTTCTTGTAAAAACATGGATGTGTGCAGCTAGCTCACTCAGTTTAAATACAAATCCTACATCAGCCTGTTCCAAAATAACTGAAGTTAATGAGAAAGTAAAATTGTGGAGAGTATCAAGCCAGACTAAAAGAGGTCATGAAGTTAAACAAGCCACCACCACTGGTAGCAGACACAAGCATCAACCTCACACTCAAGGTCACCATCAACTCAGATTGTTGCAGCCAACCAGATGCTGGGCTCTCCTTCTCCACCAGAAATGTGGTCTGCTTCATCTCATGCTCCGTTGGCCAATGTATCATGCTCGAGCTGCTCACCCTTGGCTGAGAGCTGTGGGATAAGAGCCCTTTTGCTCATGCCCTTGCTAGGCATGAGGTTTAAGTATGATACATGGAGATCTGGGAGAAAGGGTGGGGATAGTCTTCCCTGCTGAATCTCTTTCTACTAACACACCAGCCCCACTTTCACTTATTCATGCTGATATAATTTATTTATTGGGCTCAGGAGTGTAACATGCTACATCACTGAAACTGCACCTGTCCTTCCTAACGGGAGTATATGTATATAATACATAGTACTTGAACAAAGTATTTGTTCTCTTTGCTGCCTGAAAGGATCATTATGCAGATGGGGGTGGGGAAGAGAACAGCCATTGGTTCTATCTTACTGAGGCATTGTTGTAAAGCTGGTGGGGAATACATTTGCAGAAAAAGATGTTGTGAAGTGCACAACTCCCTGAAACCAGGAAAAAGCCAGGGCACAGGCACCTTATTCTGTTCCCTATTGTTCTCCACCCACCCCACTTTCAGATCAAAAAGTAATGTTTCTCAGCATGTTTCTCAGGTATACGCATGACTGTGTGAAACTGCCTGGAAAATTCAGAGCTCATCTTTCTTAGGAAATGGTCTGATGGGAAATGGCAAGAGCTGAAGGGATGCGTCTCAGGAAGAGACTCAGGCTACATATAAATATATATAAAAACAGAAATTGGGGGTTTTTTTTAAACCCACTGTGGCCTGAGCCCAGCTTTCCTCATCCTCCTTTCAGATGGCATACATTCCTGTCTCCACAATGAATGCTGATTTTCTCACAGGTTTGGTTTCTCCCCTCATGTTTCTTTGTTGTTATTGCTGTACAAAATGTTGTTTATATGATTATACATTTATACAACCATATGGCATCTGAATTTGTTTCATTTGTATGTATGTTTGTTTGCTTGCTTCCTTACTTGTTTGCTCAGAAATGTGAAAAGCTGCTCCAGGGTGAGGTGTACTTATTTACATTTCCTTTTGTTTCTACAGGTCAGTATGTTCACATGTCTCCTATGAATGTAAATCTTAAAGCCTATACCTGACAATGCCAATACTAGTACTACTCAAGAAAATAAAGTAGTATGAATATAGTAAAAAGATGATTTAATGCTCCTGTTCATTGCCTGGCACTGATTAGCTAGCCTGGAGGGACCATTGTCATGAGACAATTGCAGTGGTGCACATGTTTCTAGATAAAGCAATTCATGGCAGGGACCTAGCCTGTCACATCTGTTTTGAGACATCTGCCCTAAGGAGAGGTTAAACAAAAGTTTACATTTTTCAGGGCTGAGCTTCTTCACTGGCAACTTTTCTCTTTCCTCCTTAGGCATGTACACAGGTTCCAGCACTAACCACAATGGACCGTCACCTGGTCTCCTGCCACCATCTCATGATATACCTGCAAAACAACATATGCTTGAGTCCGCCCTCACCAGTTCACACCATCATATGTCACCCATAGAAGGCACCAGAGAAGGGTATGTTGCCTAGGAATGTGTTTTTAATGCAGTCCAATGTTTGACAGATGAATGTGTGTTGATGCATGTATGCAGTTGTGTGCATACAGGCTCCAGTTGCAGGTAATATATTTGGATTGTGGAAATAGCCCCCTCACTGGCATTAGAGCAGTGTGGAGTGTTTTTCTCTCCAGGGCTACAGCCACTCCATTCCATTCTCCCTCCCCACAACAGCCTGTCAGCATTCTGTGCCCACTGAGCATGCTCTCCTCTTGGTGGGCTGTTTGCAGGATCCTTTCTCCAGGTGGGTTTTTGAGGGAACATACTTGTGCACATTAGAATACAGTGGTACCTCAGGTTACAGACTCTTCAGGTTACAGACTCCACTAACCCAGAAATAGTACCTCAGGTTAAGAACTTTGCTTCAGGATGAGAACAGAAATTGCACGGGGGCCCTATTAGCTAAAGTGGTACCTCAGGTTAAGAACAGTTTCAGGTTAAGAACGGACCTCCAGAATGAATTAAGTTCTTAACCCAAGGTACCACTGTATTGATTATCTCCACTGATTTCTAGGTGCAGTTCTGACTCCCCCCCCCCCCGAATGTTTTAAAATGGCTTCTCAGGAAATGGCCTATCCAGACAATGAGACTGTCCTCTGTACCCTTTTTATATCCTTTGGCCTCCTTCTCCAGCCACCCACTTTCACTCCCCCTTCCACACAGTTTCCAGGGTTTACTCTCTCTCTCGGTCAGCATTCCTTGGCATTGAGTTTTCACTGGGATGTTTTGGAGGCTTTCTCCCCCTTTGTCCTCTCCCTGCAAACTCCTGATTTACCCTGAATCTGCTGGTACTTTGCCCTGGTAGGTGATGCTGTTCTGGGTACATACGCCAAGGCCTGAATTGGAAATAGAGGAAATGATCATAGAATCATAGTTGGAATGGATCTCAAGTGCCATCTAGTCCAACCCCCTGCAATGCAGGAATATTCAGCTGTCCCATATGGGGATCGAACATGCAACCTGGGCATTCTTAGGACCACACTGAATCAAACAGGATTGCTCTGACCCTTTCCTAAATTTAAGAAATTTAAGAACCAAGCAACTCTGTTCCCAGATCATTGGGAGGGCGGAGGGGGCTTGATGTTGCAGTCATGTCCACAAATCTAATATGGATCTATGAGAATCCACTGCCAGGCCTCAGCTCTTGAGAGGATCCTGCCACCTGGCTCAGGATCCCATCACTCCTTGGAACCTTGTGTTCTCCCATATCACTTTAAGGGATGACCTTTTCTACCATCTGAGAATTATTGGCTTAATGACTTGGCATCTGCTCAATGGTGAGGAATACATGAATGTATCTTGGGAATTACATGAATTTCTTCTTTGGTGAGAAATAAGCATATATAAACTTTAAATGACATTTCTGAGAATGGTGACACTTTAGTGTGGTAGAATTGTTTTATAAACTTCAATCCTTTATTTTTATTTTTATTTCTAATTAAAAAAACAAGATAGTAATTGTACATAAATAAACAGTGAAATAAATTGCACTTTATGAAATATTTTTGATACAATGGACAACTAATAAAACTGTACTTGTGGGACAGACTGTATCCCACACATGCATAGGAATTGATTTGGACTTTCAAGATAAACCTATTTCAGATAAACCATTTTTCACAATCTGTTGCTTGGCTATGCACTACTGATTTATTCCTTCCCATTGAAGCAGTCTCCATTTTGGTTAAGTCAGTTCCTATAGTGTGGAATGAACTTAGCAAAATGATTCAAGTTTTTATTTAATGTCCCACTATAAGCTTCAGTTGCGAGGGATATATAAGTACAGGCATCCCCAACCTGTGGCCCTCCATGTGTTTTGGCCTACAACTCCCATGATCCCTAGCTAACAGGACCAGTGTTCAGGGATGATGGGAATTGTAGTCCAAAACATCTGGAGGGCCGAAGGTTGGGGATGCCTGTATTGGTATTTACTGGCTTTGGTCACAACTAGATTAAAAAGTTGTTGTTTTTTTACTAGCCATGTCATGGAAGAGCATGCTAATCTATTACATTCCAATGTTTGGGTACTTAAGCAAAGCAAACAGTATAATGAACAATCACATCTTATCCATGTTTATTCATAAGTAAGTCACACCAAAGTCTGTTTAAGATTGCAGCCTATCATTAACCTAATACAAGAGTAGTAGCACAATCTTTTGTGCATCTACTCAGAAGTAAACTCACCTATGTTCAATGGAACTTACTCCCAGGTAAATGTGTATAGGATTGAAACCTAAAATAATGAAAAGGCTCTAGCTATGATGCAAACCTCTGAAAACTAACTATGAAATTTCAGCATAGTATGTTTACATGCTTATTTTAAAACTGTGTTACCTAATTTTGTCATATGGTGATTTGATTGTTGGTGGTATATTTTGACTAGCATTAAAACTGCAAAGTAATTGTAGTGTTAAATATATTATTAGCAAATGTACTAAAATATACAATTTTTTTTTTAAATAGCCTTTAGTTTAATTGCAGGGTTTCAAATCTAAATAATATCTCTAATACATTGTGACCTATATTATTGTGGAAAATCAAATTAGACTTGAATTGGCCTCAATATGGGACTACCCATATGTACTTAAGGACCCTATTTATTTTTGGCTAGGGGTTCTTGGCAGTGGCAGATTGAAAAATATTGAATATTGGTTTTAAATGTTTTGCTACTTAAATTGTGTGTGCGGATTTTATTTTGTTCATGTTGCCTGTTGTTCTAACCCACCCTATGACCTCCAGGCAAAGATCAGAATATAAATCTTAGTTTAATATAATGTAAATAAATCAGATCTTTGTGCATAGAGATTAAGTTTGGCTTGTGATGGGATGACTGTATGTGCCAGCGTTTATTTTGAGAGTATATGATAATCTTACACCTAATATTACTTATGCATACTAAGACTACATATACACCATACATTTAAGGTGCAATTTCCTCCCTCAAGAACCTTGGAAACCGTCGTTTGTTAAGGATAACAACAACTACTATTACTACTTCATTATTTATATGCCAACCATCTGACTGGGTTGCCCTAGCCACTCCTGGCAGCTTCCAGCAAAATATAAAAACACAATGAAACATCAAAATCTTCCCTATACAGGGCTGCCTTCAATTGTTTTCTAACAGTCAAATAGTTATCTGATGCTGGGAATTGTAGCTCTGTGAGGGATAAACTCCAACTGCCAGGATTCTTTGCGGGGGATGCTTTAAATATATGTGCACACACAATTGGCAGTGTTTGTTGGCTTATCAACAAAAGAATACACATTCAGTGCGATTTGGCTACTGAAATTTTACACCTTGTCAGTTAATTGTAGCAAAGGGAACATGAAGAACATGTGGCTCTCCATATCTTGCTGGACTGCAACTCCCATTCTCCTTTACCATTGGCCATGACAACTGCGGGTGATGTGAGTTGGAGTGCAACATATGGAGGGCACAAGTTCCCAACCTTGCTGTAGTGCACCTGCATTCCCTCAGATAAAAATGTATATGGCACAAATTAAATAAAAACCCATCACTATCCTTTTTTATGCAAGCTGCTATACACTTCTGGCAAGCCTGCAATGTTTTGCCTCATTCATCACCTATCTCAGCCTCCATGTTTAAGTACATGTACAGAATTTCTACACTGTGAACCAATGTGATGACAAGGTTGGATTCCTGGGTTTAAGTCTTTGGGACGGACCAAAATGATTGCTATCAAAAAAACGTAATGATTGAGTCATCAAATATGGGAGAAGCCAAAAGCTACAAGAAGCAGAGCACAAGAAGTCTACTCACGTTTGACAGAAAGACTAAGATTTTGATTTAGAACCTTTTTAAAACAAAAAAAAGCCCTTGTTATACCATTCTTTGCCAAAGTCAATAACAAGTGCAGCTCTCAGTTTTCCCAAATGGTTTGCTAAGACATTTAAATAGTTTGACAAAAATTATTTAATTTACTTGAAAATGTTCTAACAAAATCTGACTTCATTACCAAATATATTTACCCTGGCTACATATGAGATGTATAATATTTTTTTCTCTTCAATAAAGAAGTGTGTGAAGTGTACAGAATGCTGGATCAAGTAATTTTATACTAATTTATATTAATATTAATTAAAGGAGAAGTGTTTGATTTAGAAATATTTTGGCATATAGAAAGTGGACCTTGTCATGATCCAGTTTTTTTTAAAAAATGTTTCAGGTAGTGAAGTGTTATTTTAGCATTAGTTACAACACTCACCATAAATAATGACAAGCTCTGTTTAATTTCACCAGTTGTGAAGATAGTAAAATTTGATTTGTGGCAGCCTGAAGATGGAAAAACAACACTGCATCTTAAGAGTTGTCTGCACTAAAAAAAAGTTTACAGCTATATGTGTGGTGTAGAATGTGGTGTGTATGTACTAGTAAGTATATCTTGTGCCCACAAACTGTTATGTCTCCCACAGGTCTCAATGCTGGTCCCAGCTTGCTCATTTTGACTAGATATGTTGAACTGTTTTTATAGAACACTCTTCATAGAATAACAAGAGTTGGAAAGGGGCTAGATAGACATCTTTAGCAAGGAAGGAACCCGCCACATACCAACTTTTAGCATATCAATCCAGATATTCTAGGTCATAGCGTGTCATTGCCAAAGAGTGGGTGTGTTTCAAAAGGCATCTGCAAAGCAAATTTATGTAGGTGATTCCAGTAAGGAAGACAAATCTACTGGTTTTTTCTAGGGGACAAAAAACTTGTGTTAAATATCCACGTTATATTGGCTATAATTGTGCTATTTTTCAATTGGTGGGTGACATTTGAATTTTTGCACTCTTGTATGTGGGATAGCCACTGAATATTATGAATATTAAGTACAGTACAGTGGTACCTCAGGTTACAAACACTTCGGGTTACAAATGCTTCAGGTTACAGACTCCACTAATCTGGAAGTAGTACCTCGGGTTAAGAACTTTACCTCAGGATGAGAATAGAAATTGTGTGGCGGCGGCGCAGCAGGCCCCATTAGCTAAAGTGGTACCTCAGGTTAAGAACCGTTTCTGGTTAAGAACGGACTTCCAGAACGAATTAAGTTCTTAACCAGAAGTACACTGTATATTAATCTGCATTCTTCTACTAAAGGTTTGGCAGCAGCTTTGTACTGTAAGGTTCTTGTTTGTGTGGATAGTGTAAGCGTGGTTTGTGGAAAAAACACATATACTACTTTTAGGTACACAAATTTGATTTAGTGTAGTGTTAAATATTTATTGAGCTTTGGTGCATATCAACTATGCGGCATTTCAGCGTGATGAACCTTCTGGTTTCAAAGTTGGATTCTAATAAGAAGGATTCAGGAAAAAAATTTCTTTATCATGGAATGTTATTTCTACGTTCGGCACAGATGTGTGGAAGAGAGCAAAGTGTTGTAGGAGAGGGCTAGTCTCAATAGTGAACAGCAATGCTGGATATTTTTCGGGGGAACCACAGAGTTGAAGGGGGCCTTGCAGCCATCTAACCCAACCCTCCAATTAATGCAGGAAATCCAGAGCGAGAAGCATCCTCAAAACATGGTTGTCCACCCTTTGCTTGAAGACCTTCAGAGACAGAGCCTCATCTTTGGGGTAATGAGTGCTGCTATAGGCTAGACTGAGATAGTGACTGGCCCAGTGTTACCCTGTAAACTTCAATGCTCAACTACACCACACTGACTTTTTCACCTTCTGTGGTTGCCCTTCTGGGTTCCACCGCTGCCCTCCCCCCATAAAATTATAGCCATAGTGAAATTTCCTGCATATAAAGGCCTGTCCTTGTGCAAAATAAACTACTTGTTTAATTTTTATTGGGTGCAGAATTTTGCTTTTAGGGCAGAATTTAGGTGCAGAGTTTTCCCTACAGACAACATGCAGTTCTGGCAACAAATATTGACAACATTCAATATTGCTAAAATTGAAGTGTCCCACTTTTTTTGTAATAATAAAGTAAAAGGAAACTGTTGAAAAGTATACCGTATTTTTTGCACCATAACACTCACTTTTTTCCTCCTAAAAAGTAAGGGGAAATGTCAGTGCATGTTATGGAGGGAATGCCTACAGGTGGCATGCCTACAGATTTTCCTCCTCTAAAAACTAAGTGCGTGTTATGGTTGGGTGCGTGTTATAGAGCGAAAAATACGGTAACTTTGGTAGCATCCAGCACCTTCTTTAAAGATGCATTCATCTGTGAAAGATGTAGAACTGTTTCTGTTCCTCCTTCCACTTGATAACCTTTGCCCCCCCTCCCGCTTTTAAAAGATAAACTTGTCAGACTAGTTTTGAGTTTTATTTCAAATTTGGTTAACTTCTGCATGTCAATCCATGTTGATATTTTGTGCACTGTGACCCATTTGTTTTGTTGCAAATTCAAGTGGCCGGTGTATCTGTGCTAAACTACATGGGAGTCAAAAATATCCTGTTGAAGTTGAATGACAAAAGAATTCCTGGTTATTCTGATCTTGGTAGTGATTGCTTCCTTTGCTAGCCCTTGAGCCGAGCAGTCATTGTTCACGAAGAGGATAGAAGCATATTGCTGAGTTTCTGTTGAGTTCCAATATAATGTAGTAGAGCATACAAGTATCCAAGAGTAAGCTTATTGCTGCATGCTTACACATTAATGTAAAACTATAAAATAGAACAGTTCTTTGGGAGAGTAAACTACAATGACTGATTTAGTTTTGTGCTGTTGAAGGAATCCTGCATATTCTGTAAAATAAGGCAAAGGCACCTGGGACTGATTAGTAGCAAAGTTCACCAAACTTCAGATAGAGGGTTCCCCCCCCCCCTAAAAACTGAATGGTTTAACTATTTCCTGAGCTTGTGTTGACAGAAAATCCCCGAGGGTAGGGCCCAGAAAAGAAACACGTGGCAAGAAACTGGGCATCGTCCAGAAACTAGATTAGTAGAGCTTTGCACATCATTTTTAATATTATTGGAAGAGATGAAAATCGATGTTAACCTTTTCTCTTTCTTTTCATTTTGCTTTGGTCTTTTGATCCTGTAGCTGACTTGAGAGGTTTTTTTTTTAATAATTTGAGTGATTAGAGTGCAGTTTTTATAAATGAGGCATTTTGCGTTTATTTGTTATAGTTTACTGGTATAGTATTATTTTACTTAAAGCTTGTTTACACAATCATGGAAAATATACGTCCTGAGGTGTCTAATTTATGGCTCCTACCCTGAACTAACAATTTGGCACGGTGCTTGTTTACATAATCAAGGAATCCTATCATGCTTTTGCCACACCTCCTTGCACAGTAATTTAGGACAACTGTAGATCACACCAGTTAGCTCTGAATTGTGAACTCTGGGAAAATACCATATTGCAGTGCTTACAATTTCTTATGGACAACTATGTCAGTAACATTCAAGTCGGGGAAACAGTTCTTGATTTTTTCCCCTGAATTCCATTCTGCTTCATTCAATCTTGCCTATACTTCATGACTGCATAAACAAATTTGAGGCACAAACCAATTAACTGATGCTTATACCAAGATGAGTAGTTCTGTAAAAGAGTCCTTAAAGTTTCCCCTTGGCTGGTTATCAAAAAATGGTCTGTAGTTTTTACAAATTTTGATATTTCCCTTTGGCATCCTAAAATCTTAAGTATTACAGTTCAACATAAACATTCGACAAGTTTCTGACATTTACCCTAAACTTTCTTTCTCTCTCACACACAAAATTAATGTGCCACCTCCTGGTCCACCTTGTGCACCTCTCAGAGTACACTGTTTATACTGTCATGTAGACCACTGATGTGAGTGTCTGACATGCCAGCAAATGGTAGGTTATAATGTATGAATCGGCCCTTAGTCTCTGAGGTTTTACTATACTTTTGCATTTCTTTGTGTTAGCATTCAATGAATAATCACCCTCCATGTCAACATTTATTATATGCTATTTGACAGTACTTGATAAATGGTTTGAAGTACAGACAAGCACCACATCACAAAACATATTGGAATTTATTTGAGATAAAGTACAGATGGACTGAACTCTGGATCTGATCTTCTTCCTGCTGAGATGAATGGAAGAAATATTGGGATCCATTGTTTAGCAGAGGAATTTGACAGTCAAAGCTGTCCTTCCAAAACAACAACAAAGTGAGGCTGTTCATATTGGAAACATCCCTGTCTCTGTTGTGGTCGTATTTTACCCCAAGTATAAGTAAAAGAGAAGTGGATTTCTCTTGAGTTTCAGTTTTATATTCTCTTAAAGTAGTTACCAATTACACATGCTGTACTCTATTTTCTGTTGTCAGGAATACATTAAATAAGATTAGCTGACTGTAAAGCGAGATGAGTGCTGCAACCCCAAAGTCGTCTAAGACTGGACTTAACTGTCAGGGTTCCTTTACCTTTACTTTTTTAGAGTGGGAAAAGGCTTACCTTTTCATAACTTTAGTCTTTAATGGCTTTGGAATAGTTTATTCTGTAAACCCAGAGACATTATTTATTACAAAATATGTACATTGCCTCTTCTCAATGCAGGGCATTGGAACACAGGAAACTGCCTTAAACAGAGCCAGACCATTGGTCCACCTAGCTCAGTACAGTGTACAATGACTGGAAGTAGCACTCCAGGGTTTCAGCCAAGAGTCTTATACAAAAATGAAAACAACAAAACCATTTCAAAAACAAATTCTTGTTTTTTAAAGCTAGGAATGTCTGAAGATGACTTTGAGTAGCTGGGTCAGACCAGTTATCAAGCAGAAGATGTACGTATAAAGCTTGTCTATACCTACCTTCCAAAAGATGTAAGAAGAGCTTTGCTGGATCAGACAATCTGATTCAGCATCCTCTCTTCAAACTGGACAATCCAATGCCTATGGGAAACTTGAAGCAATATATGCTTTCCCACTTATGTTGGTATTAGAGGCATACTGTGTTCCGACTCAGTGCAGCCAGACTACGTCTGATTAGATAGGCGTAGGATTGTGCTGTAAACTTCAGTTGGAATTGGATGACCATTGCCATTTCACACATCCTGCTCTAGGCATCCACACACCTTGCTGAGACCAATGTGTCCCCTCATCTGCATGACAGTGCTTATCCAAGGCATATTGGACTGATACAGTGTGCTGTTTAATGATGGTGGTGATTCATATCCAGCACCATCAGTTATTTCACTTGATTTGTTGTGCCTTATCTCATATGGATTTATTGTCCATGGCTGCATCTGGATCAGGATGTATGTGTATGAAACACCTAAAATATTTTTACAGGTATACCTAAATGTGTCAGACATGTAACTAAAAATGTGTGTTGTTCAGTTACCGTTATCAGAGTTAGGATTGTGTTCCCTGCTGTAAATTTGTGTACTTTATGGTCTTTTAAAATCCATTTGTAGAATGCTCCAAAGAATTCCTAATGTATCCATCACAATACCTTTCTTTTCCCACTTCAGAGCATATTGTGTCAGGCAGAGAAGGTCTAGTTGGAGGTGTCTCCTAAATTTTGAGTGGAACACCATTAATGAAGTATGGCATCCACTCACATATCTCTGTGCTATAGTGACTCCCTGCATAGAACACTGAAAGCCTTTAAATTATCAGAACACCTGAATGGAATCAGGGGTAACTTTCCCTACCAAAGGTATATGAGACAACGCTAGCAATATCAAATAATTAGGCAGCCGATCTGCCCGTGAGTTTGACGTACAAGGACGGAAGCAAAGAAAACACATAATCTGTAGAATAAATGCCATACTGTACTTGCATCCATATGGCTGGCAAAACGTGTAACATATTATTCTTGGTTTACACATTGCTTATATAAATCTAACACAGATGCCTCACTCTTCTGCTCTGCCCGTGCCATTCAAACCAGACAAATTCTGGGAAGGGTTTCACTTAACTGCTACTCTTTCACACACAATTCCTAACAAAATGAATAAGGTTTTCAACAGAGCATGGATTGCATGGTGGATTTTGCCCTATGGTTTCAAGTAGCTAACTGAAACACAATCAAAAGTACTTTCCACAAGTTCTTTCGCCAGTTGTCTCCACCCTGAGGTACATGGGGATGCCTAAGGCATCAGTGTCATAAATCTTCACATTGTTAGGACACTTTACTGCCCTCCCTATGGGGAGAGCCTTTACAGGATAGTGAATGGTGATAGGTTTCTCAGTTAGAACCTTCATTCATTATGCAAATCTCTGGATTCTTCAAATCTTCAAACATTCTTGCTGACTACTGCGATTTTCTACAACAATCCAAGCCAGGGCTAGCTTCATTGTGGCTTCTGATTGGATCGTATGTGGTCTCCCTTCTGCCTTGTTGTTGTCCTATATTTGGTAATGTGCTTGAAACCTCAACAGTGGAGACAGGTACCATTCAATGAACTTGCTCATGAATTAATAAGCACACCTGCTTTATTTCAAACATGACTGTGGAATACTTGTTACCTGCATGATTATCTTTTGTAGTAAATGCATCAATAGGAAGCAGCCCTCAGCCTTTTGAAGTTTTTAATAAGTTGCTTTTGGGCCAGTGGTGGGACAAATAATAATACTGGGGTTGTGTGCAAAGAAGGAAGCTCAGCTCTTGCAACTGGAAAACAAACCATCTCAGGCATTTTTGATCAATTAAAAGCTCAATGCTTTTTAAAAGGATGAAGTGCTTCTATGCTATGAGAAGTAGATGCAATGTACTCTGTAACTCTTGTCAGTAAAACTTTGCAAGTGATTAGAGATTTGGGACTCAGCTATACAGCTGCAAATAAAACATTTTAAGTGTGTTGTAAAGTGCAATATACAAATGTGACACTAGATGGTGATGGTGAGCTATGACAAATTCAATATATTTTTCAAAACTTTTTTTAAAAAGCATTTTCATAGCGTTTTTTTATATGTGTGTAGATTCCAACTTGGTTTTTAAAGTATATTTCTGTTAAGCTATTTTTGTTGTTGCTGTCATGTCTCACAGACAGGTTTATAGTTATTAATACTGTACTTTTAACTTACATGAATTGTAAGTAAAATTCACACACACACACACACACACACACACACACACTCTAAAGCTACACTCGCCCAAGTGTTTTATGCACTCAATGATATGGGATCAAGTTTATCATCTCTCTCGCTCTTCCTTCTTGTTCTAGGATTGTTCCAAATATTCATCCTCCTCTCGTTAGTCCATTGAAAACCATAGTTGCTCCTCCCCTACTTCCGAAACACAGCTCCCCATCATCACACAGCCAATCTCCAAGTGGGCAGCACTTCTCAGCAAATAAAACATATATGCAATTTCAAAACCAGTCTGCACAGCAGGGACCACAAGGTAATTCTATACTATGTTCATGCATATGTGTGTGCGTGTGTTGATGCACAGTGCGTACAAGAAATGCCAAATGTGTGTGCAGATTCATTTAAAGAGCTGACCAAAAAGGGGATAGTGCACCATGCTGCTTGTCCTGACATCATGGTGCTATGACTTATGCTGTGAAGTGGACTAGAAATAGTAGGAACATGTTGAGTATGGTGATATTAGTACAGTCGGTTGTACAACCCATAATAGACGAGAAGGGTTTGAGGCTGCTATTCTTGTCAGCAGCTAAATGTTCCTCATAATGTTTAGTTATGTCTGGAAGGTCTGCTAATATTTTCATTGACGCTCTGCATTGTTTGATTGGTTACAGTGCTTACTTACATTAAGGCAGCAAATGGCAACTGCACCACATTTATTCTGTATTGAAAGCACTTCATCTTCTACAGTATGAAAGAGGAACGCTATAATTAACAGTGGCATAATGGGCTGTAATCTGTGATCAATGATAACTATTTATGACTGGTAGAAGCAGCCACCCCTGACAAGCTAATGCAGTGTCAACCAAGTGCTTTGTATAGGTTTTGAAGCGTACAAATGAAGTAGGAGCTTAAATACAGATGTGGAAACTGTGATAGTGTGTTCTGTTTAGTGCTGCCAAATTTCCATGTATTTCAATGGAAGGTGCCCTTTCAACAAGACAGAGCTCTTTTGAAAATGTGGACATCCAATGTGAAATGTTTTTATGTTTGTTGGCCTTAGTACTACAGGTGACAACTGCCTAGATTTTGGGAAAGAGTATGTCCTGTGTATAAGCTAGCACAAAAGAGCAACACACAGGGGAAATCCCCACTCCATCTGAGCCCACTTCCAATTATATACCTGTCCCCACCATTGCCCATTTGATTTGGGTACAAGCAGGGCTACTAGCAGTCATCTTATACACAAGATGTATAAGGCTCAAGCTCAGTAAGCTGCGGAAATTTCCTGAGTTTAGTATTTTTTGGACTAGTTCAGGTCTGTGTGGCTCAAGCAAGGCCACAAACCAGCCAACAAGCATCAGCAAATGACAGTATCAAATAAAAAATGATAGTAAACATTAACAGTTTATCATCAACAAAGGATAAACATCTAGAGTAGATTAAGCCAAAATCCACAAGTCTTGAAACTAGGCTTATAAGCAAACCTAAATCCCTTTAAAGTTATCTTTGCTTAAAAAAAAATGGAAATAAAGTGTAATTTTACACTAATTAGCAAAACTACAAAAAAAATACATTGTATAACATAAAACATCTTATAGTTACCGTAAGTATACCCAAAACATTGCAAAACCATGTTTTATATCTGGAAACAACTCATTTCTCCTGCTATAGTCAACAAAAGGGTTCTATGTTATGAATGTAAGTTGTCACTGGGTTGTGACCAATGCTCCTGGCCCACTCATGCATCAGACACCAACTTGCACAATGAAGCTTCTCCCTCTCCCCTGCAGCCCTCTGTGTGCCCTCAAAATCTAATCCTGATGGTTTGGGAGACCCTCTGGAGCAGATTTGGGGGGCACGCGGGGAAAGAGGAAGTATGGTTGCAGAAGTGGATACACCCAATTTCATATTTTTCTTTAAATCTGATATAGTGCCTCAATTTAACCACTGAGGCAAATTTGCACAATTTTTCTGTCCATTCTTTAGGATATATCACTGAAACCCAACATTATCCTAGCAGCAGTTATCATATGATCATACCTTACTAGATCATGCACATATTTCAAGAAAAAGAACACAGGGTCTAGTTGAATTTTATAACTTACAGTTATATCTACAGTTATATCTAAGAGTTCAGGAAATCCCCCCCCCAAAAAAAAAAATCTGTGTCTTTACATTCCCACTACATTTGGTAAAAATCCTCTTATTTCTTGGCACTTCCAGCATATATTGGCGAGTAGTTATTATGTAGTTATTTCTCAGCTGTGGAGTAATGTACTATCTATACATTACATAATGACATAATTTTATAGCAGCTGTCCCTTTTGGGCCATGTTTAAAGAAAATGTATGTGCACTGTTCCATAATTTTTATCAGACATCCATTGGGGTATTTTTACCTATATTATTGGGCAAATAAACCCTGTATTCTGTAATGTGTTCTGATTCTGTGTCATACAACAATTTTAGTTTATGGATTTTTGAATGTGTATGACTGCTGTTCTCAATAATTAATTACTCAGAACTCCATTAAATCTCATATTTGCTGATGCACACTAAGATATTCCTACAGAAATGATCTCATCTATAAGTATTCAAAGCAAGTTGGATTTTTCTATTTAGTCTTCAATCTATTTAATCTCAGAATATGTTAACGTGGTGTTCTGACGCACAAAAGCTTTAAACCTTAAATAGTTTGAGTTGTAGATTTCAAAGCCAGTATGCACATTGTATTTAATTTGTCGAGCACTGATTCTAAGGGTGATGGGCATGAGCTAAATAATCTTTTATATTAATCGCAAACGCTTTAGTTTGGGGGTCAGATATGTCAAAATGGCTTCTAAGCAACTATAAAATCAATCTGTCATTAAAATACAAAATAAAACGTTGTTCTTTACCAACCCAATCCTACAGTTGTTATTTTCCCCATAATATCTTATGGACAGTCTCCGATTCTTATTTGAAACATGTTCCTTAGGAATTCGGTAACTTATCCAGTCCAGAATCCAAATAATACAATTTGCAATACAAAGTGGATTCAAACTGGAGACTTCCAGACCTTTTCTCATTTTTTTAAATCTTGCATATCTTTCATGTTTTTATTTGATTTTTGCATGTTCTTGTTGCATGCAACCATGACAAGCAGAACAATTTTTTCCTTGCGAAAATGGACATAGCAAATCTTTCATAAGCGGCATAATCAATTAAGGTTCCAGTGGACAACAAAATACATGAAACGGAGCTTGTTGCAATACATTATTTGTCCCTACATAAAAGCTGACTTGATCAGAAGCTGAACAGGTTATTAAATTTAAAAATATTAATGCCACTGAAGCACAATAGCTGATTTATGATAGCTGATAATAACATATAACCACATTACAGTAACAAGCTAAGTAACTATGAAACCACAAGGGTTTAGCTGCTTAAGAGTAAAGCAGAAACAAACATACAGAATAACTGTTGAACTATTGTAATAAGTTTATTCTATAAGAAAATCACACATCCTGTTGGAGGGAAGTGTTGCTTTTTCATTGTTCTGTGTCATAGAGGTTTTAAAAAGCAATTATTTTAGCCAAACACCAAAATATTACCTTAATTTCAGGCCAAGTAAATGTCATTAATATCCTTAAAAATAAGTTATTTTCTTATAATGAGTGTTTTAAATTAGTAAAGTAGTAGCATGTGCTCAATTTTTTTAACTCTAAAAATGAAAATATAACAACTGTCAACCAAATGTAAAATCTTTGCTCATGAGAGTAAAAGGCATATTTATACTTCTCCTTCCTCTGGGTAATAGAAGTCTCAAAGAAATCCTATTTGGACGCATTATGGATGAGAATGCATGGACAATGGATGAAAACAAAAACCCAGCAGAATTTTTGACTTCAGCTAAAGTAGGATCAGATGGAAATTGTTATGCGTTGAAGGAATTTGGCAACCAAATGAAATAGCACAGCTATTTATATATCTTACATGATGTCTTTTCATAGAGATTTTATGTAATTTGACGAGTTTGACTTATTTGTGCTCATACATTTAAGTGGAATGACATGAACGAATTGGCATTTAATAGGCATATTCCAATAATTTCCTCATTACATCATTCGTTTAAAAAGTGCTTTAGATTTTTGGGTTGTGGCTTGAGGGAAATGGAGGCAACGAGCATACTTTGTGATGTGGTTAACTACAGCTTTTCTGTGTCACATTCAAAGCAAAATTGTAACTGAATGTTATGTTTGGAACACAGTTGATTCCTTTATTAACTGTTATACTTCTACATTTTATTCCACATAAAACATTTAACAGTGATCATTTAAACCGACAGGGTGTTTGGGAAATTCTTCATTGGAAATTAGCTGCCACAGATTTGATTTAAATCTGACAAACTGAAGGAATGCTGAAATCGTTTGGGGTGCGGGGGGATGTCAACTCTGCTGCTGCCGCCAGGACTTCGCTTAACACAAATAGAAATGTTACTTTATGAAACTTACAAAAATAAAAGAGATGGGGGGTGGAGAAAGACCAATTTTATACAGTTCCATGGAATGGTTCATATTTTAGCCCCTTAAGAGTTTGGAAATCCTTTTAAAAGCTCCATGTTTAGATTGCAGTACTAAACCACATGTGGTTGTTAATTGCACTATCGTTATGGGATTTGAACCTTGTTTTAAGCTCCTGCTGTTACTCTGTGTTAGATCTTGAAAGACACTTTGGCATGAAGGACCGACAAATCTGTAAGAGCTTAAGAACAAAATGCTTTTAAAAACCCACAACAATATAAATGTTTCCCCTTCTTTGCCTGAAAATAACAAGAGTAATCTAACAGTGGAATGATGAGTAACATGAAGAATATCTATGACATATTTGACAGAATGTCCAAATTGAAATATCAGCCGGGTAACTGTTTGCAAAGTAGGGTGGTTACGAGTGAGGAGGGAATGACAGTGGGAGACTTCACTCTGAAGTGCAGCAACAGTGTAATCTAAGTAATTATTTTGTCATTACTTGAGCATTCAGCAAGCCAAGTTGAATGATACTCATCACAGTATGCTACTTTTATCTGGAATGGAAATGCAGTTGAACCGGTGTTTCTGATTAAATCGGCTGTATTGTCAGTCACTCTGCAGAGCTGCAAACTAAGGTACTGCAACTCTAGCCATTTTCTCTATAATTAACATTTTGATCCCCTTAGCACCTGCTAACAAAAGTAGGGAGGCAATTTTAACAGGTCCCTCCTGTGCCACTTCCCATGCTGCCCTCAAGGGTACACACACCCAGCAGATTTGTGGGGGTGCAACAAGGAGAGAAGGTATTAGTGAGAATCTCCTCCTTTATTAGGAGAGACCTTAATTTGATCACAAGGCCTTCCATGATTGGATCAAACACATATGGTCCAACAGTTATTGTAGAGAATCATAGTTGTTGTATTCCAGTGTTTTCCCTGTTGCCATCTAGCAGCCTGGCAAAGGACCTGGTGCAGAGGAACTGTTTGCACTGAATGCTGTGATTTCCATGCTGCCATCACCTCTCTTGAAGTACAGAGCCCTTTCAAAACAAATTGTGCAGTTCAGTTATTTGGGAGAGGAAGCATGAGCTAAATTTACTCCCCCCCACCTCCTCCATCAAACAGAAAAAACCCTCTGTATGGATGTCATGCTTTTATTTGAACCCTTGACAGATCATATACCTTTCCTATAGATGTGGAGATCATGAGAAGAGAAACAAACTGCTTAGAGAATGCTATTTTGAGCGGGGAAAAGATGAGGAGGATGGGTTAGGCAACCCCCTATACCGCCCCCATTTCTCCACTTAAATTTACCACTTCCCAAAATGGTTTTTCGTATTGCAGGGGAAACATACATTCAGCAATATGTCATGCCTAATTTGGAGAGAAACGTGGGGAAAGAGAGATGGCATGTCATCATTTCTGGAAGATGTCTCTACCGGGCAGGCTGGAAAATGTTCAGCTTTTCCCTTAGCAATGCATACAAAGTGCTCATTGGAGCTGAAGGGATGGCTCAGTGGAATCCAAGTGTCTCATTGATTCACTGCCCATCTCTAAAGTATACAGTCATCTTAGAAGGTGTGTGCAGAGGACTTCATAGTTCATAAATATAGAAATGAGGATAACTCTCAACATCAATAAGGTACTGTCCTTGAAGTCTCAAGAGTGAGATAGCTGATCAGCCTGGCATAAGAGCTCTTTGAATCTCTCAGCCAGACACTCCCTGCCCAATGCCAAAGAGGATATACCTAACTTTATCAAGGCAGCTTTCATTCCGACTCCCTGTCATGTGTGATTGGAAATACCTTGTGCTAGGCCTGACTCCATTTTGCGGGGCGGGGGTGTATGTGTCGTGGAGTTGCCCACAGTGCCCCCCACTAGTTAACTAGTTTGCAGGGGGTGGCTGTGGCAGTGAGCTGCTCCATGCACCTAATATTACTATTACTATTAATCCACTGAAGTTACCCTGCAAGACCTCTAGTTGCACAACAGAACTCCCCACCCCCCCACCCCATAAATCTGTTCTAGGAGTGTGCAGGAGCAAGCGTTAGGACTGTCTCTCTGCTCTGACAACAAGCCTAGAAAATAAACTCCGCAATACCGCTAAAATTAAAAGTTTAAAGATTGATGTCAAACTACAATAGACAGTACCGCCATGAAACAAAATTTCGTAAATGAAACCAAATGCATATTTCTAGTACTAAAAATGTCTGTGCAAATGTCTATTTGCAGGTTATCAAGGCAGCTTTCATTCTATACAGAACTGTTTCCACTATGAGGACTGTTACCGAGCAATGGACTCATCTGTCAACAGTGATGCGCTGTCAGGGGACTCCCATTGCTTTAACCCTCTGCGACAAAATGGCTATCACATCCTCAGTGCACCTATAGCTTCAACAGGTAACTGATCTGGGCTGTACTGTATTAATTTTGCTCAATAATTTATTATAGGGGGAAAGCAAACATCTTTTTTATATTTTATAAATAAGGAAAGTGGGATGCTGCTTTTTTGTATGTGTTAAGGTCCCCTAATTCTCTTCTTTCAGAGACTGAATTATCTGAAGCTGCACAGCTAGAATTCAGACTCTGAGTCAGGTGTTGCAGGAAATGTGTGGCTCTTATCTATCCCCATGTCTCCCAGTATTATCTAGTTGAATCAGACACATGGCACGACAACACTGTATTAACATCACATGCCTGTTTCAGTTAAACATTACTTGAAGGCATGCAGAAGAATTGTTGATTGGCAGTGACAACATGTTTCATTTAATGCCTAGATTAGATCTAGTTCTACAGCTTGATCAGCTAACATTGCAGCTAAATGTTTCTGTTTCATAGATATACAAAACATTTGCAGATTTATCATATCCTTTAATACTGAGACAATTGTTTTTATTTCTGTATTTAAGTTCACAAAATTGTAGCATGGTTGTGGAAATTTTGAGTTTATAAAATGTTACCAAAATATTAGAAAAAGGTATTAAATTCCTATTGGCTTTTTAAAAGGTTATTTTAATAATTTCAAATTGCTTATACACATGCAGTCTTTGAGGTGCCAGCCAATAATTTTTAATGCAATTTTTAAAAAATAAATAAATAATCAAAGATGTAAAAACAAAGCTGTAAAATATACATAACTTTAGCAAACTCCTGCTGGCATGCTTAAATGCGCCCCCCCAAGATTCTCTTCATGTGCTTGCCCTTTCTGAAACTTTTCCAACTCTACAGTATCCCTTTTGAAATGAGGCGACCAGAACTGTACGCTGTATTCCAAATGCGGTTGCACAACAGATTCATATAATGACATTATGATATTGACAGTTTTATTTTGAATTCCTTTCCTAATGATCCCAACATGGAATTTGCCTTCTTCGAAGCTAATGGAACCCTGGGTTGATAGGTTCATTGAGTTATTCTCTATGACTCCAAGGTCTCATTCCTGGTCAGGCATTGTGAGTTCAGACTCCATGAATGCATATGTAAAATTATTGATTTTTTGTCCTAACATGCATTGCTTCACACTTGTAATACTGAATTTCATTTGCCATTTTAATGCCCCATTCACTCAATTTGGAGAGTTTGTTTTGGAGCTTTACACAATCCCTTTTTGTTTTAATGCCCCTGAACAATTTAGTATCATTAGCAGACTTGGCTGCCTCACTGCTCACCCCAACTCTAGATCATTTCTGAACAAGTTCAAAAGCACAGATCCCAATACCAATCTTTGGGGGACTCCACTTTCTACATCACTCCATCTGGAGAACTGTCAATTTATTCCTACTCTCTGCTTCCTGTTATGTAACCAGTTTCTAGAGTCTTTGGAAAGGTACTTTGCTGAAAGCTTTTGGAAAATCCAAATACATTATGTTAACCAGATGACCTCTATCTATAGGCTTGTTGACACACTCAAAGAACTCCAGTAGGGTAATGAAATAGACCTTACCCTTGCATAAGTCATCTTGGTTCTGCTACAGCAAGGCTTGTTCTTCTATATGGCTTGCAATATTATCTTTAACAATACTTCCTGTTTTTCTGGGACAGACGTTAAGTTAACCCACCTGTAAATTCCAGGACTGTCTCCCCCCATCCCTTTTTAAAAAATGTGTTGTATGAGGCCATTTTCCAGTCCTCAAATATGGAAGCTAATCTTACATATATTACATTTGTTGTTTAGTCGTTTAGTTGTGTCCGACTCTTCATTACCCCATGGACCAGAGCACGCCAGGCACTCCTGTCTTCCACTGCCTCCCGCAGTTTGGTCAGGCTCATGTTTGTAGCTTCGAGAACACTGTCCAACCATCTCGTCCTCTGTCGTCCCCTTCTCCTTGTGCCCTCCATCTTTCCCAACATATATTACATAGAATAAAGCAAAACAGTCATTTCACAGAAGGTAGTTTGCCTCAGATTCAGACTGGTTTATCATCATATGCAGGTACCTTGTTCCAACTAGCACAAGTTAAAATCTAGCAAAAAGTTAAGGATGGATTTTTTAACCTACAGTTGACTTTTTTTTATGTTGTTTCATGTTCTCTGCCTTTTTGGAAGTCGCTTTTTTGATGTTTTTTAAAACATCCTCTATTCAGGTTAACATCAGATTGCAGATTAGGATTAGTATAGAGCAGACTAAATAAACTTTTCAAAAGAAGTCATCGAAGCAAAGAATAATATCATGGCAAGAAACCAAATTCAACAGCCATTGATATTTTTATGTCTGGCGTCTAAACTGCTATGAGATATTTCACTTTGGTACTTTTTATATTTAGGCAAATACTTAAGAGTCTTAAACACAAAAACAAACAACCCTGCAATTCATAGGTAATTTGTTGGCCAAATAGACCATTTGTACTCACTGGGTCTTAGTTTAGTGTTTCTTTTTCTTGGTTTTATGGTACCATCAATATAAGGGAGATCTCATCTACTAAAAATGCCTGGTATGACCGACAGAAAATCCTATTAACAGAGAATAAATTCTTTATCTTAGTATTTTGGATGTTTTGTGCTATCTGGGTTGTCACAATGGCATCTGGGTTGTCATGGCTTACTACTGTCCATTCATCGTGGGTGAAACAAAACCTAATAAGTGCACATAGGTGCATTTGCTATCATTTATCCTTGTTATCCTTTCTTGCCAACCTTCCTTTGCTATTTTCCCACTGTTGAAATTTGGATTGTAAACTCCTGGGTTGACTGGGTGGTGGTGGTGATGTTTTATTTTGTCACTTATGCCAATCTGCAAAGTTCCATGCACATTGATAGTGTTATATAGAAATAATAAAATAATTATGTACCAAGGGCTGAAATATTCAATAATGTAACCCAGAGCAGATCTGAGTTCCATGCTTATTCAGATTCTATTGATCATTTGAATGGAAGAAGCTGCCACACAGACCAAGACAGGAGTATATGGGATTTGGTTCCAAATTTATTTCAGCAGAGAGTTGCAGACTGAGCTGTAGCACAGAGGATAAACAAGTTCCTTGTGCAATGGGTCCCACTTACCGTTTTCTGGGGCTATGTACACACTATACATTTAAAGTATGTTATTTCCATCTATTAATTTTGGGTGCTGTAGTTTGTTAAGGGTTGCTGGGGATTGTAGCCCAGGGCCCAGAATCCTTTGAGCAAAAGAATGTATTTTAAAGGTATAGTGGATACACAGCCTGGGTGTTTGCTTATACACTCTTTTCAGCATGAGGCTCTCAAAAAATCCCGAAACTGGAGATTTTATACTTTCTCATACTTTCTCAATCTCTGTCTTCATTGTCAGTCAAGTACCTTCCTTCCCGCTGCCCCCCATTCCTACATCTTTCCCTTTGAGCTCCTGTTGGCATAACAATTTAGAATCATAGAATCATAGAGTTGGAAGAGACCACAAGGGCCATCGATTCCAACCCCCTGCCAAGCAGGAAACACCATCAGAGCACGCCTGACATATGGTTGTCAAGCCTCTGCTTAAAGACCTCCAAAGAAGGAGACTCCACCACACTCCTTGGCAGCAAATTCCAATGTTGAACAGCTCTTACTGTCAGGAAGTTCTTCCTAATGTTTAGGTGGAATCTTCTTTCTTGTAGTTTGGATCCATTGCTCCGTGTCCGCTTCTCTCTTAGAAGAAAGTGTGAGAACTCTGAAATTTTGCCAATTCTAAACAGTGGTTTTGGAGCCATAAGATTAAAAGTTGATAGTTTTGAGACTATTAACCCTTGTGCAGCATTCTTTAGCATAGCTCTTCACCCCTTTCCCCTTCCCAGCCACATTTTCATCAGCCAACTGCATTTGGTTTCCACAGGTGAAAAAGGATGAAGAGTGCTGTTGAGTTGGGTCTCTTACAAACATAATTACAAAAATGATAATAAGGAACAGATATTTGTTTTCCAAAAATGTTTTATAATTGATAAGCAGCATCTCTAAGGCTGCAGCGCTGTGAAGCTACAAAATGCACAAGGAAAAATTGCAATTGCAAACAGAATGTGTTTTTTAAGTTTCTGCTGCAGCTGCTCACATGGCTGGCTGGTTTTAAACTTAAAAGCGACTTGCCTGAATAGCTATACAAGTAGCTGCAAAGGTGAGCTTTGTGTGGTTGTTAATTATCTTTTGCCAGGGTGTCGCACAAATTATATCCACATATCTCTAAGTCATATTTTTAAAACTTAAACAACAAAGTCCTCCATCCATACAACAGCCAAAGGTCCAGCCACTAGAATTTCATTTTAGAAACATATTTTGTGTATCCCCTGACCCAGGATAAATAAACAGTCAATCCCCACATTGTGTCCAGCAGTTTAACATCTTACCAGTAAGGCTACCAAGTCTTAATTGGAAATCATTGACAAAGCCATGCAGAGGAATTTTATGCTGTAACTTCAAAGCAGATCACGGTTACTGAAAGTTTTAATGACAATTTGTGAATACAGTGGTACCTCGGGTTACATATGCTTCAGGTTACAGACTCCGCTAACCCAGAAATATTACCTCGGGTTAAGAACTTTGCTTCAGGATGAGAACAGAAATCATGCTCCGGCGGCGCGGCAGCAGCAGGAGGCCCCATTAGCTAAAGTGGTGCGTCAGGTTAAGTACAGTTTCAGGTTAAGAACGGACCTCCAGTATGAATTAAGTACTTAACCCGAGGTACCACTGTACTGTATTGGGCAGCAGTGCCAACTTGAATTAAAAAGGGGGGAGGCAGGTAAGCCCACATAATTGAACACAAGACCTGACGCGCACACACCATTAAAACAGCAGTGCCCATTTGGGGGGGCCTCAAATATTTTAGGGGGGGCAAAGGGTCCTCAGCCCCTGGGAATTGGCTCCTATGGTATTGAGTGAAGAAAGCACAAACAGCTGCTGTGCAACAGTAACATGTATCAGAAGCTGTGGAGCTATGACTCAAGCTATGAGCTCAGTTGCATATGAGCTCAGTTCTCTGCAGGCACAAACGGGAGGTTTTGAGAGAACAAGTGGTAGGAAGGGAATGTGCTTGAGCAGCTCCTCTCCTCTTCCCATTCTCAAGCCTACCTGCTACTTTGCATTTAAAAAAAACAAAGGAAAATTAATCTTAGAACTGAGCATCACATTTAGTTTGCGCCTCGTACTCAGTATTTGCCACCTTTCGTAGTATTAATCAGTCTCATGTGCTTGCCATATTTTCAGGCTATGAGGTCATTTCTGAAGCACAGTGTGTGTCGGAAGAAGTAGTTATCAACGGAAGAGAAGAAAATAATGGATTTTTCCAAAATGGCACTTTTGATCACTGTTTGAATCACATTCCTCCCATCTATACGGATACCTAAGCCCGCTAAAATATTTGTTTTCTTTACCATGCTTATGCCTTTTGTATTTACAGAATTGTTGTTCAACTACCTTTACTGTATTTAGTCTGCAACTAAATGTATGTGCTCATTTAAGTCAACCTCTCACATTTTACCAATCTATTTTATAAAGGAATATACTGTACAATTATTGGAATCTATTCCTTTGCTGTGGCACTTTGAAATTGATTCTCTTAAGGGAGAAGGGAGAGCATCCAAAACTGCTTGTTGTGTAAGTTCTTTTAGTAAAATATAAATCTAAATTATATAATATGCTTGTAAAGATTTTTTTTTTTGAAAAGTATGTTTTCAATTTAAGAATCCTAGTCTCTTTAATCACAGTTAATTCATCTGATGTTTTCTTGACTATAAAAGGACTTCTTTAAAAGTCACAGACCTCATGTACATAAAAGTTTTCACTATGCTGAGCTGGTTTTATATTTTCAATTTTACAAGAAAGCATTAAAAACTGGAAATAAGTCTACTGTCTTTTTTAAAAATAAATTTTCATCCGCCATTTTGCTAAACCTTAACATCAGTGACTTAAGAGCACATGCAGTTGTTTGCTGCAGTTTATATCTTCTTTCCCAAATGCTGTAATTGGTCATCTTCTACTAACTTCGCATAAAACTATTCTTCTTTCTGAATATGCTTTATGATACATTCCTGTGTTAGTATAGCTTACCATTTTGATATGGTGCTGAAACTAATTTTGTGTCAAGAAGCAGCTGCCCTGGTCTATAACCTTTGCAGTTACAGAAACCAGTTTACCTTGGTTATTTACAGAGGAAAAGGGAATAACCATATACATGTATGCAACCTGGGGTGGGGCAGATGTAAGGGTTTTTAACACCATCCTCAGCAGCAGCACCTACATGCCGGAGAAGAAGTCTGTGCCTGGAAGTCTGTTTATCCAAATGGACTTTTCCTTGCTAGATCATGACCTATGTTTAGCATTATTTTGGGTTGCCTTCTCTTTGGACAAGGAAAGGTTTAAGCAGCCAAAGGTGAATGCATCATCCAAATAATAAATACTCAAAGTATGCAAATGCCTTTGTGCTTCTTGAACCAAGGCCATTATATTTCACCATCGGTTTTCTTTTTTTTAAAGACAGCAACAGCATATAAATAATAAAATCAGAAGATACCCTAATCAACTGTAAACTTTCCATAGGCCATGCCCATATCTCCCTCTTGTGGCTAATTAATGCAAAGCTATGAAGACGTCTATATTTCTCTGAAAGAATACAATCCTATCCTCAGCAGTTAATCAAAAGTACCACAAAGCTGGGTGATTTTGCACAAGGAAGTGAAACTTAGAATTTCTGTGCATTAGACACAGCATTTCCCAATGCTACTGATTGTCGGTGACATTCGTTGATTCTTATTATTCTTATTTGTATCTGTAAGCTGCCCTGAGTCACTTACATGGAAACAGGCAGGGTATATACATATTATTATTTGATTATGAGAGCATGCAAGGCAACAACACACTGCTTGAAAGTTTTGCATATGAATAAATACCCTATCAAGCTAGTGCTATGTTTCCATGAAAGCAGACTTCAATGGCAGTAGTCCGGGATGGCCTCAAACTCACACCATCCCAGACCATTACCTATAGTGGTTGGGGGTTGATGGATGTTGGAGTCCAACAACATCAATGGGCACTATGTTTACCTGTGTTCTAGCCCAATGTACCAGCTGAGGCTGTGCGCACACCACTGAAATAGATGGGGCTTACAGGGTTCTCCTTGCTCACTTTTTTTAACACTGACAAACTGAATGCAATTGTGAATATCTGACTAGAGGTATTGAAGCAGAATCAATATGTGCAGAGAAGACAGCACTGTATTTTTCTGGGTTATGCCAAGTAGATGCTACATTCTGTTTACAATCGTAATTTGGAAGGTTTGTAACAGCATCACTCTGAACTCCACCCAGTTCTGCCCAGCAATAAAATTAAAATAGGCAAGAGACTATGTTACTTTTTCTAAATATACAAATGCATTTCTTTCCATGGCAATGCACTGTTTCACAGAACCTAATTTTCTTTATGGGGTTAAAAGAAAAACAGGTTTTGGAAGAGGCATTACGTCTCTGTGGTTGTCAGTTCAGGTTCATGAGCTTTTTGTACTAGCCAAAGGCCATGACAAACTTGTATTAAGCAACAGTATTAATAAAAGAATACAAAACATACATCCATAATATAAAAATCTGCAAAGCCTTTGCCAAGTTCCTGAGCATTAAAACACAGGTTCCCTTGTGCCTCTCTGACAGCTCCAATTCTAATATTATTTTGCCTTTTAAAATCCAATTTGCCAACATCCATGATGTAAGAGAGAGAAGTTACCAGAGACACCAACAAACTCAAATCCAGCAAATGCTGGGTGACAACAGCATCTGCCTCCCAGCCACTCCCAAGGAGGGCCTAAGTAGCCACTCCTATCTTGCTTGGCTGGCACTAGCAAAATTTGGTTGCTGCTGGCCTGGCCTAGCTGGCTGTCTTGCCTTGCCGCCTTCTCCCAACGTTATAGACAACACTATTTTGAAAGGCCTTTTACTCAGCAAACATGCAAAAAGGCAGCCAGCCCAGGCCATGCAGTTCTGCCAGACACCATGTGGGTGCATGCACCGCTGTGGTCACATGGTGTAAAATGGCAATAATTCTCCTGCATTACAGTACAGTGGTACCTTGGGATGCAAACGGGATCCGTTCCAGAGCCCCGTTCACATTCTGAATAGAACGTAAGACGCAACGGCACATCTCTGTGTGTGTGGGTCGTGTTTTGCCGCTTCTGCGAATGTGCATGACTTCATTTTGAGCGTCTGCACATGCGGCGAAACCCAGAAGTAATGCACTCTGTTACTTCCGGGTTGTCGCGGAGCGCAACCCATAAGTGCTAAACCTGAAGCACATTCTACCCGAGGTATGACTGTATTTCCTTGGGCAGGCAGCAGATGAGCATTAGGCAGAGTAATGAGCTGACAGTTGTCAGATGCTAGAAGACAAAACTGTATGTGTCATGCAACCTGCTAAGTTAACCTGCTGCCCTCAGCTGGGGCATTGAAGTAAAAGGTAACTGTCAGTTCAGTTATCTTCTGTAAGTATCTGGAACAGGTAACTACTTTTGTCCTTCAACACAGACAAAAAATGTCTTGGGTCACCCCTACCCCCAGGCCTGTTAGCCCAGCACTGAAGGCCCAATACATGAGGGGGTCCATGGGAAGAGAAGGCCAGGAGTCTGTGTAGGCCCCACAAAAGCCTGAAGACAGCTCTGAGGGAGGACAGCTCTTGCAGAATGAAATGTGAGACTCTTTGCTTGTAAATGTAGTAAGGTTTCAAATGTGTTAAAAGCACATTTGGGTTTTCACAGATAAATTATTTTCTCTTACTGTAGAATTCTGTGAAATATTAGAATAACATTCAAATCTCAGTTGGGGATTGCATAAAGTATGAAATTAGGTTCAACAATAAACTATTTTCAGTTGCAGGATTTGTAGAATAAGAAAAACAATTATTATTGTTATTTGGCATCTGTATAGCACTTTCAAGTGTTCAAGACCTTTCATGTGTGTTATGTAGTGGTAGTTCTTACAACGACCCTGTAAGCCTTATAGGGTAGGGTAGAGTAGGGTAGGGTAGGTCTTGCAAAGATGCTTAAGACCCCTTGATGTCAATAGGACTTTAAAATGTATAAATGCCTGTAGGATTTAGACCCTTATCTGTGGGAGATTTTAGTCTTATTCAGAAGTTCCTCAGACAGATTCAGGGATCCATGATTCCTCTCTATGCTTTTGTTATTAATTACAATTCTTTAACATTGTATTCTACCCCTCCATCAACTTGTGTTGATCACCAGCTTTGCTTTTGTTTAAAAAGGAATGTTGTTGTTGTTTAGTCGTTTAGTCGTGTCCGACTCTTCGTGACCCCATGGACCAGAGCACGCCAGGCACTTCTGTCCCCCACTGCCTCCCGCAGTTTGATCAAACTCATGCTGGTAGCTTCAAGAACACCATCAAACCATCTCATCCTCTGTCGTCCCCTTCTCCTTGTGCCCTCCATCTTTCCCAACATCAGGGTCTTTTCCATTAAAAAGGAATATATAACAATAATCTTGTAAGTACATTCAAACCAGATAGTAGATCTAGCTGTTGTTCATTAGAAGATTTTTTTTTTAAAAAAGTCCTTATGTTGTTTCAGTTTTGTAAGATCTGTTCAAACACCCTGTTTCAATTACTTGCTTTGTGATACATAATTCAATAAGCCAATGCAGTTGTCTTAACCTGATCCTTTAATCCAGCATTCCAGCTATGAGCCTCTAACAGGTGAAGCTTTTTAGGGACAAATCACGTATGATGTCTGGAGACCCATTATTTAATCTTCTGCATTTTTAAGCATGGTAAATGCAACTGTGGCTGGAATGGGGTAAGTTTGATTCAGAACAGGGCCATAATATAAAGGGATTTTCTAGCCTTTCAACCCAATTTTTCCTGTCTGAATTAACCCTCCACCCCTGGAAATTGCCCCCTGGAGCAAATGGCAGATGGGGATGGGGATTCACACTGCAGCCTTCATTCAAATCAGCCCTGCCTCCTTCCACAGCTCAGATATCAAGATACTGTATCTAGCTTGGTTCTCAGCTTGAAAATTGCATTGAGAAAGCACAAGCTGAATTCATAGGGCCTTGTTTTACAGCATGGGTAGGCAAACTAAGGCCTGGGGGCCGAATCCGGCCCAATCGCTTTCTAAATCCAGCCCGCGGACAGTCCAGGAAGCAGTGTGTTTTTATATGAGTAGAATGTGTCCTTTTATTTAAAATGCATCTCTGGATTATTTGTGGGGCATAGGAATTCATTCATTCATTTATTTTTTTCAAAATATAGTCCGGCCCCCCACAAGGTCTGAAGGACAGTGGACTGGCCCCCTGCTGAAAAAGTTTGCTGACTCCTGGTTTACAGAATGGCAGCAACCTCAGAATTCCTAAGTATTTAATAACGCCTATGCTTTACCAATCCTCCTACTGGTTGCACGCCTCAATCCTAGGCAATATTTTACAGATTAAAGAGATTTAATGAGAGAGAAGGGGTAAAGGTGCATAAAGGCAATCTACCTAATTCTATCTAACTCTATGTTCTCTCTCGTCAGAAGTTAAACCACTTCCCCTGTCAACTGGCCACCAATATTCCAGCTTCTTCATACACAAGTGGTTCATGTGACCCAGTATTGAGAATAAAAGTCCTAGTGGTGGTGCAAAGGTCCTGCCTAATATAAATGTACACTAATACAGATGAGGTGGCTCAAGGATACCCCAACCATCACTGGCTCCCTGGAATGCTGGGGCAGAAAACATCAGGGCTGCCTTCAGATGGCACTTTATTCTACCTTCTCGACATTTCTTGATCTGTTAATTTCTGCATTTAAGGCATTTTTTTTAACGCAACACAAAAACAACTTCTGGAAATCTAGTGGAATCCAGCAAAAGTTTGGTGCTCATTTCTATGTTGCTTAAAAAAACCCACCACAATCCATTTGAAAACCCATTAACTAAGAAAATTGCAGGAGTTTTACACTGCAATTTCATGTGACAAAAATTTGGGCAGTATCCCAGCATACAGTTCTTCCATACCATTTAAATTTCAGAGCAACATGGTGCTATAGCTATCAAAAAGCCACTGCTCCATAATGGAGTGTAAAAGGAAGGTTAGAAACTGGGACAGAAGTACCAGCATTATAACCAATAGGTAAAAGTAAAGGGACCCCTGACCATTAGGTCCAGTTGTGGCCAACTCTGGGGTTGCGGCGCTCATCTCGCTTTATTGGCCGAGGGAGCCAGCGTACAGCTTCCGAATCATGTGGCCAGCATGACTAAGCCGCTTCTGGTGAACCAGAGCAGCACACGGAAACGCCGTTTACCTTCCCGCCGGAGCAGTACCTATTTATCTACTTGCACTTTGACGTGCTTTCGAACTGCTAGGTTGGCAAGAGCAGGGACCGAGCAACGGGAGCTCACCCTGTCACGGGGATTCGAACCGCCAACCTTCTGATCAGCAAGTTCTAGGCTCTGTGGTTTAACCCACAGCGCCACCCGTGTCTCTTCATATTATTATAACCAATAAAATGCACTAAACCTGAAGTCTGAATGCAACCCAGATTGCTCCACTTCCAGGCATTATGTTTTTACTGCAGTAACAGCACACAATATGTTCAGGCAGGAGCAGTGCAATTCTAATCCCTTATTTGTTACTATCTAAAATATTTTGGGAGTCATGTTGGTAGTTCAGTCCATAATAGATAAAAGCAAATTATTTATAATTTCTTTTTTTAAAAAATCAAACAAAATCTTGTTCCTCTGCTAAAAAAAAAAGTCCCACAGCAGTTTATCATCAGAAAAGGGGGTGGGGGAGGCAGGGAGAGGGAGATTTCCTGCCCTCAGGTTTACAATCTAAAAAGATGCAACACAAAAAGAAAATGGATTGGGAAGGACGAGGAAATCAACTCAGGTTCAAATTCCAGGATAACAACCGGTCCACAATAGCAGTTTTAAGTATTTACCAAATTGCCAATATCACACATAAACCCACCAACAGTACCTGAAGTAACATTGTCTGAGGTTTGTGAGAGAAGCCAATGTTTGCAATGATGCTGCCCTGTCTTGGCCATGTGGGGAAGAGACAGAGTTGGGTTGGCATAATCTGCTGACACCCAGAGCTTCCAGGCCTGGCTCCTTGCAGACACAGCAGTCATGCTTTTGGAAAGCACGCAAGCAGCACCCGGATGAAACAGCACTCTCCCTACTTGTCATTCCCAGAAACCAATGTTCAGAAGCATACTGCGGCTGACCTGGAAGGTCAAACACAATTGAGGAAGAGGGCAAATAAGCAGGAGCAAGAGTGGCAAGTGGGCTAAATCAGGAGGGGGTCAGCTGCTAATAGCACCTTGACTAAAGGCCCCCAAAGCTTGAAATTGTCACTGGGAGACAGAAATGCCTGGTGCACGTCTGGGTGGCCCAACACGCCTCTTAGCTAGTGGTTCTAATCTCCCTTGCTCTCTTAAGCCCAGCTACTACCAGCCCCTGCTGTCATGGATGTTAGCTGCAAACAGAACACTTTTCACACACCTTTGAGAAACAGATAACACTGATCACTTTTGAGATGGTTCTGCTTTGCTTGCCACAGGAAGCCAACAAACTTTATGGTCTGCCAGTTCCATAAACTGGCAGGAAATCACGATGGGCTCCCAATTTGCAATAAAATGTTAGCAAACACCCAGTTCGGCCAATCCAATGCTTTTTCAAATAACACTATTCATCCTGTGCCTGCCAAATTAGAGGCGAAATTAAGATATTTTACATGCAAGTCACAAAATTAGATCAGACCTGTGAAACGAGCCAACTATTTTTCTGCAAGCTGGTGTCTATTGGTAGTATTAGTTAACCATTTGGAAGTAATAATAGTAATAAAGTAAACAAATGACTGCATGTGAAGGGAATTGACTAGGATCCTGATACATCGTGATGGCTGCTGGTGGCAACTGTACAAGGAAATAAGAAAAAGAATTATTTTGTGTTTATAGTAACGACTACCAATATGGAAGCAATTAGAACACACTTGAACATTCTTTTTGTACAGAACAGCTCGTGAAGGAAACAGTGTAAAATGATTGTTACTTAATCGGATCCATATGTGCTTAATTCAATTATACAATGACAACATATTGCTATTGATAATTAAAAGAATCAGAGAAGTACAAGGACACCCAAAGAGCTGACAGCAGCATTCCACTCCATTCCAATGCTAGCAGAAAGCGGTTCACCAAATTTAACCATGGTGTAGGTTTCCCTGAACTCCATCAAGTTACACCCAGAATGAACCTGGCACAATGAAGCAAGAGTGCAAACATTAGAGATTTTTTTAAAATAATAATAATAATAATAATAATACAGCTTTGGAATGAGCTAGTCTCCTGGGGAATAAAACCCTGCAGATTTCCAGAATTTGGAAGACCATAGAAGGCTGTGTATTTTGGCTGCGTAGTCTAACTAGCTATTCACAGCTGTAGGACCAGTCACACTATGGAAGACATTTTATATAAACATGACTAAACGGTATAAAGTATTGAAGCATTTTTAAAGATCATGCGGTCAGTTTTTTCAGTTATTCACATGGTGTAATAAATTTCTGACTAAGGGGAAGGGGGTGGAATTAGTCCCCGAACATAATCAACTACTACTAGTCATTCAAATGCCCTCTTATATTATCATTCAACAAGCGGCACCAGAATCACTTTTCTCCTTTCAGAGGGCAATTCTTCTCCAGTCACACTGTGGTATAATTCGTATGGGGTAAAGGTTGTGTGAAGGATCCAACAGAAGGTCGACTCTCTGGCAATAATTTGAAATCCTGGCTATAAATGCAACCCTGATTTTTGAGGCTTGTGGTAGATTCTTTGTATTAACTAGACACATATGCATCTATTGGGAAGAGGGTTGAAAAAAGTTGTTTAGCAATGAGAAAAATATGGCTGTGTCCCACATTTGGGATCAATTTCATAATCCTTTGTGCTTGTTTTGCTATGAGAAGCAATCATATAAGCATGAAGTGATGTCAGCTCTTTTATATCAATATTTAAATGTGCTTTGTTACAGATCCCGATTTGATAGCTACAGTCTCTACACCTCTCCATAGGCTTACATTAGCATGCAGCATTTTTAGACTACATTGAGAGCAAGGAATATAAGATCAAACCCACCCCATCTCCTGCCGTCTATCTCCACAATTTACTGCTTGAAACTGTCCCCACCCACCCAACCTAGCTTGCTTCTGATAATGGAGCTTCATCCACTTTCGCCAAAAGGGCAACAGATTATAGCAGTATTTAGATTCCCTATTACAGTGAATGGGGGAAACGCAGAGTATTGTTTTATACAGAGCAACTAACAGAGGATGGATCCTGCAGAAAGGAATGGCTGGATGTGAGTGAAAGGAAAGACAGTGGAAGGTGACTAGTTTGCGCTCGCTGTGTGTGTGTGTGTACGATTTTGCTGACTTTCCTTCTTGCAGATGGAATCCCCTTAGTACAGAGAATGTAATATATGATCAGAGGACTGTGAGAAGAAGGTGGGTGGACTGAAAGTTTTTCTACTCGCTGGCTCAGTCTTGGGAGACATACAGTTAGACACTTGACAAATTTGGGATGGTGCTTGAATTTAGATTTGTTCATTTCTAAAAAGAAAGATATCATCTGCCCTGGAATCCCTTTTTAATTCTGAGCAGATGAAGGAATGCTGCAGTTTGTGACCCAGGGAATAGAACAGATGAAATCCTGGGCTGTTTAGATCAGCACCCTGATTGTGGAAGGCAGCATGGACAGGAGTTTATGTATCCTACAATGATTTCTATAACCAACACACTCACCTACCCTTCTGATGGTTGGTCTTCATTTTCCAAAAAGAGGTCTAGAGGTTTACATCATGAGTTTGGTTTCTGTGCAATGAAGGTCACTGGAAACTGGTGGCTTTTCTGCATTATAAGGTTTATTTGCACACACACATGATAGAAATCTCATGACCATAACACTATGCACACCTTCCAGAAATGATCTGCAGCAAGTAAGTTTCTGTGGCAACACTTTGGCTCAAGGATACCTAAAAAGTTAGGGTCATTTATATAACAAAGAAACTGGTTTGACCATCTCAGCAATACTTTTTTCTGCAGAATCCAGTTTCAAGATCCAATCACAGGAATAGAGGGAACCACAGATGCCCATTTGGTCCAACCAAGAAAACTAGCAGATCCAAGCAAAAGATTCTGATACGAAATCTTCTAATATGAGTATAACACTTCACCATCACTCTTCCAATGTAATTGAAATGCTTGATATGTCATTCTTGCAACTTTCTGACTACTCTCCTGCCCAGTTTCTACTGCCACCATCTCTTCCAGCTAGGAATCAGAGTGCACTACAAAGTGTGTCTACAACAGCATCCCATAGATGGGGAAGACATTGTGCCACTTCCTCCAAGACACATGCAAACTAGTTTCCTGTGATATCTGAATAAGAATCAGGAGGAAAGGAAGGGGAGGGACATGCAGGCACACGGCTCATGCACTGTTAGATAAACTGTTCACTGACAGATAAACCATTATCTGTTGAATCAACACTATCACATCTGAACCTTCCAACATAACTTCTAAGTCAGCCCATGTTTCTTTTAGTCAGGCTAAGCCAAAGAGTTAAGGTTGGCCTGTGCTGCAGCAGCTAGATGCCGAAATCCAGCATCGCCTGAGCTCTGCGAGTGTGGTTTTCTCCCGACTGAAGTGCAGAGTGTTTGAGGACCGGGACATTCGCAAGGAAACCAAAATGCTTGTTTACAAAGCTATTGTACTACCAACCTTACTGTATGCTTGTGAAACATGGACCACTTATAAACGCCATCTCCAACTCCTTGAAAGATCCCATCAACGGTATCTCCACAAAAATTTACCCATCACTTGGGAAGACAGGCAAACTAATACCAGCAATGATTCTTCAACATCAACTTCGTTGGACTGGTCATGTTGTGCAAATGCCTGATTATCATCTTCCAAAGCAACTACTCTATTCTGAACTTTAAAATGGAAAGCGTGATGCTGGTGGTCAACAAAAGAGGTTTAATAAAGACTGTCTCAAGGCAAATCCAAAAAAATGTAGTATAAACACCAACAATTGGGAAACACTGGCCTGCGAGTGCTCCAGTTGGAGAACAGCCTTTACCAAAGGTGTCATGGGCTTTGAAGACACTCAAACTCAGGACACAAGGGAGAAATGTGCTAAGACAAAGGCACAGCCTGGCAAATCCACACCGTAATAAACTCCTGTCCGGAAACCAATGTCCCCACTGTGGAAGGACATGTGGATCCAGAATGGGCCTCCACAGTCACTTATGGACTCATTGTTAAAACTGTGTTTATGGAAGACAATCTTACTCGGCCATGAGTGATCACCAAAGAAGAAGAAGACCCTTGAACCCTTATTTATGAACAGAATTCAAATCCTCAAACTAGGATCCTTCAGTTCACTGTTTCTCCTTCCTTGTCACTCTCGGTTAGAAGTCAGTCATGCAACTTGTTTAAAATTCTCTCCAGGGCAGAACTGACTGCTTACAGTTAGCAGCAGAAACCTTGTTTGGCACCAAAAACAGAGTTACAGTCACACCTGATACCTAATACTACTGGGCCGCAATAAAATTACAGCCTGACATTTGACAGTTTAAAAACTAAAACATTCCACACAAACTGCATTGACCCTTTCATATGTACTCAAAGCCACATGTCCAAGCTGATGTTTCAGTTCCAAATTAGGTGGCTAAGCAAAATATGCAAACAAAACAACTGCAATAAATTATAGAGCTCTGAAAGTACCACTGCAATTGCACAAATCAAGGTCAGACATGCTAATGATTAAAAGCTGGAGAAGCAGCAGCATCTTTGCCTTTTCCCAATTGACAATATACATGTCAAAGTCAATTCCCATGCCAGTTGTAAAAACTGATTTATCTCACTGTACTAAAAACACTTATTGTAAGACATCTGCAAAAATGTTTGGAGGCTACCACATTTAACCTTTATTTTCAAAGGGTAAGTTACTTAATTTTGTAGACTGCACATTGTGTAGATTGTATTTTTACAAGAAGAAAAGAAAGGAAGGAAAAGGAAATGGTGTATTTATTCATTCCAATTTATATCCAGCATTGTAGCCTTTGTGACATCTAAGATGGCTTTAAAATTTGCTACTGTAAATGTTATGAAAAATTTAAAAAGTGTTTGTAGCCAGGAACTTTATTGAAACTATGCAACTCTTCTCAATTTAATAAAGTGGTAGCTAATCTATCCCTTGTCATTCTCCAGAACAGCTTCTCTCACACAAGTGCTCATGGAACGCTATAGTTTATAACATTATAGAATCACACAATATAAAAGAGTGTTCGGGAAATAACAGGAGACAAACAGACCAGCAGTACAAAGATTAGCAGCATTGGAGGAGATGGAAAAAAGACTCTGTCCTCCCAGTACAGGCAAATCTACAGGACCCAATTTAGGGTTTGCTTTTAAACTTGACTGATGAATAAAGTCAAGCCAGTTTGCAATTGTACATGATGAATGAGAAACTGAAAAGAATACTCCTCCTTGGAACATAAATGGTAGCACAGCAAGCTGCCTTTCATCACGGTATCAAATACTGGAAGAACTGTAAGTCTTACTTTTGTCACGAGAGGGAGCTCCAGTTCAAGTATTTCTTAAATGTGAATTTGAGAGTGGAGATGCAGTGTTTTGTCCAGCAAGAATAAGTTAACAGAGATACTATACCGATAAAAAACAGAAGTTACAGTTTCTGACACCATGTTTGTGATAGGATAGGCAACAGTACCTATAAAACTAGGTTCCAGTTACAGATAGGTAGCCGTGTTGGTCTGCCATAGTCAAAATAAAAAAAATCCTTCCAGTAGCACCTTTAAGACCAACTAAGTTAGTTCTTGGTATGAGCTTTCGTGTGCAAGCACACTTCTTCAGATACACTGAAACAGAAGTTGCCAGATCCTTCTATATAGTGAGAAGGTGGGGAGGGGTATTACTCAGAAGGGTGGTGGGAATGGGAGATTGGCAGATAGCTGAGATGAGCCTGCTGACGACTCTTAACGACTGTAATAGGTCTTACAGGAAAAGGCAAGGGGTGAGAAGGTGAGAAATGGCTTAGTCATGTATAATGGGATAAGAATCCAATGTCTTTGTTCAAACCAGGTCTCTCCATGGTTTTAAGTTTGGTAATGAGTTGCAATTCAGCAGCTTCTCTTTCCAGTCTATTTCTGAAATTCCTTTGTAGTAAAACAGCTACTTTGAGATCTTGTATAGAATGTCCTGGGAGATTGAAGTGTTCTCCTACTGGTTTCTCTGTTTTGTGATTCTTGATGTCAGATTTATGTCCATTTATTCTTTGGCGTAAGGTTTGGCCTGTTTGGCCAATATAGAGAGCTGAAGGACACTGTTGGCATTTGATGCCATACACAATGTTAGATGATGAGCAATTGAATAGTCCCGAGATGGTATGTGTGATGTTGTTGGGGCCAGTAATGGTGTTGTCCGGGTGTATGTGGCAGCAAAGTTGGCATCTGGGTTTATTGCAGGCTCTGGTGCCAGTGTCCGTGTTAAGTCTGGTTGTAGTATTATTGTGGGTTAGGAGTTGTTTAAGATTGGGTGGCTGTCTGTAGGCAATGAAAGGTCTTCCTCCCAGAGCTTGAGAAAGAGAACTGTCATTGTCCAGGAGAGGTTGTAGATCTCTGATGATGCGTTGTACTGTTTTAACTTGGGAGCTGTATGTGATGACTAGAGGTGTTCTGTTATTTTCTTTTTTGGGTCTGTCTTGCAGCAAGTTCTCTCTGGGTATAAGTCTGGCTCTGTTGATCTGTTGTCTAACTTCATCTGCTGGGTATTTTAGTTCTGAAAAGGTTTGCTGTAGATCTCTTAGGTGAGAGTCTCTGTCTGTAGAATTGGAACAGATGCGGCTGTAACGTAGTGCCTGGCTATATACAATGGACTGTTTGGTATGTTTGGGATGGTAGCTAGAGGCATGTAGATATGTTTGTTGGTCAGTTGGTTTACGGTATAAGGTGGTGTCTATGCGCCCATCCTGTATTTTTATAGTAGTGTCCAAAAAATGTATTTCTTGCATAGATTGATTCATTGTAAGGTTGATTGTGGGGTGAAAATCATTAAATTTCTGGTGAAAGGTGTCCAGGGTCTGTTGACCATGTGTCCAGATGATAAAAATATCGTCAATGTATCGCAGGTACAAGAGAGGTTTGAGTGGGTAGGAGTTTAGGAAACGTTGTTCTAAATCTGCCATGAAGATGTTGGCATACTGTGGGGCCATGCGGGTGCCCATTGCTGTGCCGCTGATCTGAAGGAACAGGTCATCACCGAATTTGAAGTTGTTGTGGGTAAGGACAAATTGGCAGAGTTTGGTGGCAAGGTCCGCTGTGGTTTTATCTGAAATGGTGTTCCTTATAGCTTGTAAACCATCGTTGTGTGGGATGTTGGTATACAGAGATTCCACATCCATAGTAGCTAGTATAGTATTGTTGGGAAGATTATTTAAAGATTGTATTTTCCTCAGAAAATCTGTGGTGTCACGTACATAGCTGGGAGCACTGATGGCATATGGTTTCAGAACAGAGTCCATATAACCGGAGACACCCACTGTAATAGTGCCAATACCTGAAATGATGGGGCGTCCTGGATTTCCTGGTTTGTGTATTTTAGGTAGAAGATAGAAAGTTCCTGGTCGAGGTTCTGTTGGTGTGTTGGTGAGGATCTGTTCTTGGATGTGTGGGGGTAGCTCCTTAACAATCTTGTTCAGTTCTTTCTTGTATTCTTGTGTGGGGTCCGAGTCCAATTTTGTGTAAAAGGCGGTATTGGAAAGTTGTCTGTGAGCCTCCTGAATGTAGTCAGTTTTGTTCATGATGACGACAGCTCCACCTTTGTCTGCTTCTTTAATTATAATGTCTGGGTTGTTTCTGAGATTATCTATGGCTCTCCTTTCAGCATGGTTTAGATTTTGTTGTAAGCGATGGTGTTTTCTGGTCACATCTGTTTGGATTCTGTGGCGGAAGCAGTCAATGTACAAGTCCAGTGTGGTATTGCGTCCATCAGGAGGGGTCCATGTGGAGTCCCTTTTTGTGTAACACTTTTTCGGAGGTAGTTGGTGGTCAGTGTTCTGTTGGGAGGGTGGTTGTTGTTCTCCAGTGGGTTGAGAGGTGTTGTGTTGTGAAGTTGTTGTTTGTTCTGATTTGTCTTGTTGTTGTGTGTGTTGAAAATACTCCTTCAGGCGTAAACGGCGGAAAAATGCTTCCAAGTCCCCGTAGAACTGAATCATGTGTGGGGATTTGGCAGGGCAGAATGACAGTCCACGTGAAAGGACTGATTCCTCGGCTGGGCTGAGTGCTTGCTGTGAGAGATTGACAATATTGTTGATCTTGTTTTGATTAGTAACCTGTAGGTTGGAAAGGTTAGAGAGTTTCTTGTTTTTCTGTTTTTTCAGTAGCTCCAGTTGAGAGTGGTAAATATTTTGTTTTTCCTTTTGGAACTCTTGCCAAGCTTGGTGGTTCCTGATAGAGTTGTCTAATACAAGGAGTTCCTCCTTTATTAGCTTCTGTTTAGAGTAGAGAACGCTGATCAGATGTTTGAGCAGCTTCTTAGAGAAAGTGTTGCATAGTTTTCTTGCATATTCAGTTGGATACGTGGATTGTAGAGGGTTCTTAATTCTAAGACCCTTGGGTATAATGTCCAGGTTCTTGCATTTAGTAAGAAAGAAGATATCAGTCTGTACCTGTGCAAGTTTCTTGGTGAGGTTGATGGACTTCCATTTCATGCGGCTCAATGTGGTGCCTTCCAAGAACTAACTTAGTTGGTCTTAAAGGTGCTACTGGAAGGATTTTTTTTATATAAAACTAGGCAAATATTACATACTTTATTTTTAACCTACATTGTTCTTTGATTAAACTTTTATAAATAGCGGCGACAGTAGCACTGAGATGGGGGAAAGGATATTCAGAGTTGTACAAAGAAAAGTAGATAGTGAAGATCTTGATTTGGAATCAAGCCTAAGGGTTGTACTGAACTAGCTTCTAACTCAGAGTAGGCCCCTTGAAATTAACAAACCTAAATAAGCCACATCCATTCACTTCAGTTAATCTACCCTAAGTAGGATTAACATTTAATATCACCCTAAAAGCTGGACCAGGAACTTCTGCAGTGCAAGTCCCAACTATACATGTTTTTATACCCATGGCCATTTTTCTAAATTATCTCCATACTGTTGCAGACTGTGTTTGTTTGCTTTTTCAGGTCATCTAAAATATTTCTTTTTCAGATATGGGATTTATACTCTGCTCTACAATAAAATCCTTAAAGTGACGTACAAGACTCAAGAACAGAACATATTTCCCATTGGGAGGGGCAGCAGGTGCCTGCCCTTGTGCTGCTGCCACTGCCAGGGCAGAAGAGGAAGAGGAAGAAGAGGAGGAGGAGGTGGTGGTGGTGGTGGTGGTAGAGGAGGTGCCTGCCCCTTACCCTTGAGGACTTGTTCTGGGGTGCTTAGGGCAGGTTTTACATAGGTTTTCTGGATGCTCGTGGCCTCTGTTGTGCTTTCAGCCGTTTGTATTGTTGCAGAGTCTTGGGAGCCAAGGTTTATGGGTGCCAGATTCCCCTAAATTCTAGGGTCTGATAGGTGTTAGCATTTAATCAATGCTTCGAGTGTTAAAATTGACTTCCAGACACTGGATTTAGAAAAGCCTTAAAATACAGTGCCAAGCCAGCTTCCCTTGTTCAGGAAATCGCCTGGGAGATCAGCCATTAACAAAAGACAAAGGGAAAGTAATGGGCCATTAGGAAAGCCAGAGAGAAGGGACTCTGTACCAGGCAGAAAATGGGAAGGGTCCCTCCCTGCAGCTCTAAGTTTGGAGACAAAGCAGAGTAGGGTTTAGGAATGCAGTTGGCCATGATGTGAGCTGAAGGTGGGAGTCTGTAAAACGCAGCAAGCTAGAGAGAGGGTCAGAGCCATGGTAAGCATGCTTGGGACCCCTAAAATCTCACATCGCTCAGAGATTAGGGTGGTGTGCAACAGTTCTTTGTGAGGTGCTTTCAATAAACTTGTATTTTTGCATTTCCACATACATGCTGTGTGCTCTGGGGAGGGGGCGGCACAGCCTGTGTCTGTCTGGGACGCTTGTGGGGCCATGGAGTGTACTAGTGATCTCCACATCTGCTTACCTGGTTGTGCTGTTAGTGTGGCTGTGCAACTGGAGGAGTGTGTGGTGGGTGCAGCCAGGGTGTGTGGGATGTACTGATTAGAAGATGCATGCAGAATGTGCTCTGTGTTTCTGCACTGCTTCCCATGGATTCTCTCTAAGTGGCCTCACAGTCTGTACACACAGTTAGGAGGGCTTGGGTCCTATCCACCCTGTGTGTCAACAGGTGGCAGCAGTTTCCATGGTGACAGTGGCTTTCTGTATTTCATCAGATTTTTCTATTCTACTGGGTTGGTGCCAGTTCAGCCAGCATTTCTGCCTTCCTGGAGCTTCTGAATGGACTCAGGATCTGGCATACTTTATGGTGCCTTAACTTCAGCCAGCATACATTAAGCCCGATTGTTTAGGATTGCCCTGCCCGCTAAGATTCCAACCGGTTCACAGCATATCATATTAACAACTGCACTACCCTGCTGTGTTTAATCCTTTTTCATTTAAAATCAGTGGGATTCAAAGCATGCTTAAGTTGGCTGGAACAAACCTCTAATTATCTACATTTGTTGTTAATTGTCCAGGCAGGAAGCCCCAAGTGAACAGCCCTGACCTCTTTCACTCTCAAGGCTTGAGATGATCCAGACATTTCATCTGGTCCTACGGTTACTTGGAAATATATACGTATAATGAATTATACCTATTAAAATCATTTAAACTGCTTCTGTTTAGAGATGACACTACAAAGCCAATTGGATTTTTGTGAACCAACTTAAAAACTGTATCCTTGTGCACCAATATAGTGAATCTCATTCTATATTGCTTCTAAATATATTTATTTTCCCTCTGTTTTCTGGCTAGCTACATGCAGTCCAACAAAGCTAATGGGACTCTGTTATTTCTTCATTATCCAGATAGTAAGAAAAAAAGCAAATGCTATTACATGGGTAGGCAAATTAAGGCCCGGGGGCCGGATCCAGCCCAATTGCCTTCTAAATCTGGCCTGCAGACGGTCCAGGAATCAGCATGTTTTTACATGAGTAGAATGTGTCCTTTTATTTAAAATGCATCTATGGGTTATTTGTGGGGAATAGGAATTTGTTCATTCTCCCCCCCCCCCAAAAAAAAAATAGTCCGGCCCCCCACCAAGGTCTGAGGGACAGTGGACCGGCCCCCTGCGGAAAAAGTTTGCTGACCCCTGTGTTATTAGATGTTGAGTCTACATGGATCACCTAAATCACTGGTACCTTCACTGAAATTTTATCACTTTTTAGCAGCCCTGTACATTAAAACATTCTTTGTATTATTATTTTAAGGGAAAGCAATGGGAGATTAAGGAAGTTTGTTCTGTCATTCCCCAGTTAACAGCTTGAAGTGTGCAGTCAGAGTACTGCACTATAAAAGTACATACTCAAAAGTGCTCTGGCATGACTTCTGGAACAGTGGTTGGGAAGTTTTAACTAGGGTTTCAAGCTTTAAATAGGTTCATTAAATATTTAGGCAGCAGTCCTATGCATACTTACCTGGGAGTAATTTCCAATGAATCAATGGGGCTTACTGAGCAGTCATGTATTGGATTGCACCGTTAGTTCATTAATTGCTGAGGATAGTGGAAATCCATCAGAGGGGCAAAGATTAAGGAAACACTTGTTTGTTTTTCAAGGCTATTTTGATTCTGATGTGTTGCTGGAAGCTTTCACCTACTGAATTACAACTCACTTTTCCCTTCAGTGGTTCAAAAGTTACTGTAAAAGCTAGCTCATGGGGGTGGGATCAAGGGTGTACCAAAGGGGTGATTAGCTTGGGGACCAAGGACACAGGCCGGGGGGGGGCACAAAAATCATGCCTCTCCACTCTGGCTCAGAGTGGCCAGGAGCTTATCTGCCCACTCTCCTTGCCAAGGGCGCAAGGGAGCCTAGATACACCTCTGGTGGAGACAGATTAACAATCTGACCAGATGGGCCACAAAGGTTCCCCCCTCCCTGACCATGTTGGCATGTCCAGGTGCAGAAATGTGTGTTTGCTCTCACATCTATTCTGACATAGCATCAAAAACAGGGGCATACAGCTCTGCAAATATGGAGTTGGGTAACAGAGAATAGTGGTAAAAATGAGCCACTATGTAGACCTGGGACGGGGAATCTATGGCCTTTCAGATGTTGTTGGACTACAACTCAAATCACCCCTGACAATTAGCCAATCCATGCTGACTGCAGCCAAGGTGAAATCTAACAGTATCCAGAAATTCCCCATATCAAACTATTACTCCTACTCCTACATTACAGTTTGAGATACAATGCCCTATCATTATTAGAAAAACAATAGGGCATTGTATCTCAAACTGTAATGTGACAGTAAAAGTTCAAGGCACTGTAACAAATACTACTGCAAAATTAGTGCAATTTCTCAGTCTTGTCTTCATAGGGAAAAATGTTTGGTTTTACCTTACCAGTATGAACCTTTAAACTTTCAAGATATTTGGACTGCCATCTATTTTTTGTTTTGTTTTGTTATAATATCTTGGGCTTCTGAGTAATTGAACAATTAAGGGTGATTAATTGCATGCTTGCAATAAAAACAGACGACCAGCAGAGATCCCTTACAGGCTAAATATTTTGAAAAAATTCTATCTGCTACTAGACATAACAAATGCAATCAACCCAGCATGCAACTTGAAGCTGGTTGAATGGATGCTTGCTGGTTTGCTCTGGAACCCAAACCTCCTTAAAAGAAGCCAAAGTGTTTAAAAAAATAAACTCAAGATGGAGAGCATGGGGGAAGAGAAATATTGACATGTGAAGCTGATATTATCCTAACAAAAGAAACACTGTTGGCCCTTTGGCCATTTCATTGTTCAAATCAAAACAGCAAGACTTGGGAGAGTACACACTAGCTAAAGCGTTTGCCTCTGAGTAATTAACTGCTGCTGGGTAAGTTACAACGCACCAATAGGATATTTCTCAAATGCACATTTTATATCAGGTGGTCAAGCAAGCTGTATTTATACAGCACAACACAAAATCTAGTGGCTTATGTAAAATTCAGAGGAAGTCAGGTTTTATTGTTTACATTACAAGATCAAGTTTCTAACCCAGGGGTTGTGAAGCAAAGCATAAAGACACGAGTAGTGTGATAAAGTATGAGAAGCTAGAGTGGCTTTATTTATTTATTGGACTACTACCCTGCCCTTCTAAAATATGTGACTTACACAATAATATATTCAAATACAAAAGCTAAAACTTGCAATAGCAAAAACTGGATAAAAACCAGCAGCAGAGATAATAAATTTTAAATTCTAGAGAATTTTTGGGGAAGGGGTCTTCATCAGGCACCACAATAATGCAAATTACAGGGGAGGGGCATCTCTAACAAGACACCTACAGAAGAGCTGAAAACATGAAGCCTAGTTCATTTGTTTATACGTAAATCTTCAGCTCCTTTGAAATCCCTTCACATCTTGGGGCTGGGGTATGTGCCATCACTTTGAATTTGACTCATAAATAGACACTGAGCCAGTGCAACTGTAATGCTCATTCGTAGTTAGCAGTTCTTTTAACTATATTCTAAACCAACGGAGGTTTCCAATCTGTCTTCAAATGCAGTCCCATATACCACACATCCATTCATTTATTATTCAGTTCCTAAGCCTGCTCTTCATTTTAAATGATCCCAAAGCAGGTTACAACATATAACTACATAAACCACAGCAGGCCAACACTAACAAGCCAACCATTATCATAACGCATTGACAAAATGTTAGATAAAAATCCCAAAACATTTCACAATAGCCCAGCTCAAAAACTGACTATATTGCTTCAATCTCTTCAGTAAGCCTAGGCAAAGAGGTGCCTCCTTAACTAGCACTAAAAAGCTAACAGTGTCGGCAACAGGTAATCTTCAACAGGGAAAGCATTCCAAAGAGAAGGGGCCACCACAGAGGTGGCCTTTTCTCGCATCACTCTACAGGCAGACTTGTATAGAGAGAGGTATTTAGGTCTGATCATTTTTTATACATCAACATTAACACACTGTATTGAGTGCTGCAGGTTCTGCAGGACAAATGTTGTTATGTGGTTTCAACCACCAGTACTTCTCATCATCCTCAGAATTACATCAGCTACAGTTTTTAAACAATACAAAGCCCAAAAAGCACTTTACAATAATTCAACTGGGAAGTTACCATAACATGTGTTGCTATGGCAAGGCTACCTAACCAGGAAAGGCCATCACTGACGAACTAGTAATAGGAACTCCTTGCCACCAGGACCATCAAGGACAGCACTGGGTCAAGGAGAGCCCCAAGACCATGAGCTCACTCTTTCAAGAGGAGAACGAACCTATCCAGAACAAACTATATATCAAATTCCTAATCAGAGAGCCAGCAACACACAGTAGCTGATTACCGAATTACAGGTAATCTAACCTGAATGTTACCAGTCCAGAGCATAGATAAGTGAAGTCGAACTATTAATATTCCAAGTAGAGTTGCATGTGGTGCATCACCTTAAGCATGCCATTCCATGGAAGCAACTCACACCTTGAGTGACACAAGCTGTACCTAAGTGTCTACACTCTCTTGTTCCTTACTTATATCAGAAAATTTTCCAGTGTGTGCTGACCCAATTTACTGGAAGACCCAAATCACTGAATGGGAGTAATTTTTAAAGAATAAAATCTTTATGGACTACTGTGGGATAGCCCTCCATCAAAATAATGCTTGGGTCAATTAAAAGCCCTTCCTTATTGCGGCTTTACTTAGTTTCAGGTTGTGAAGGAGCAAGAGGCAACAAAAATAAGCCAATCATCTCAGTCATTCCCTACTGTTTCTTCACTGGCAGAGGGCAGCCCATAAGAGGCATATCATGAAGCCTGCAGGAAGCAAAGGAAAGTGGAAAGAGCAGACTTTGGTCATTTCCTGTAAAAAGAGCCTGACTGCAATGTGCAGAGAATAACTTGTCTTGGTAGCTGAGAGCATTTGGACCTTTTCACAAATGAAGCAACCCAATCTTTTAAAAACAAAACCTGTGTTTATATAAGCTAGCTGCATGAATTCTTGTTGGGCAAATTAATTCTGTGGTATGACTCAATATGTAGGGAAATACAGTAACTTTAACCATTTCAGTTGCTATGAGTGTTTCCATGATTTACAAAGCTCTCCTTCAGGCAAGAGCTCAATGGAGACCAAGAGCTGGGAAAATCTATACGCTATAAATGAACCAATATACTATCTTTAAAGGAAATTTAAAGAAAAGAACATACACTTGCTTCATTAAGGCAAATTATTATTTGGGGCATATTATTTGGGACTAAAAGCAAGACCTAGAGATGTTAAACTGGCCCCCCAAAGCTTGAAATATGTGTTTCCTTAGTATTTAAATTAATTGGCAACTAGTGCTTTAATTTCTTTTGTGTATAGAATGAAATACTGGCTCTAGCAATATTTATATTTTGTAGGAAAGGTAATGCGTATCTTGAGAACTGTAATGCGTATCTTGAGAACTTTAACTTTTCTCGCCTATTGTTTTAGATAGCAGAATTGAAGTGTATTGCACAATTTCATTATTTGTAATAAGGGTGCCAAGAATCTATCATCAAAGTAGTACGGAATTCCTGTCGCCTGGGCAGCCCAGGACTTCCAGACACACTGTCTAGGCTTGTGCCCTTAGTAGTAGTGTCCAATATATTTCCAGCGAAAAGCAGTAAAGTTCAATTCCATACACATACTATTTTGTGTGGAGGTGGATAAGAGGATTTTCACAGCACAAATCCTATCTTTGCATGTCTGCTTGGCTGTATTCTCCAATTTGCTCATGAATCCAACTCCCTAGTAAGTGTGCTTGGGATTGCATCCTCAGAATTGAATAAGCTTGAAAGGAGGGCAGCTGCTCATAGCATGTGCACTTATTCTACCACCACTTCTGATAAACAGATTCTGTAGGTTTTCAAAACAGTACAAAATCTGTAAAACCTTCTTGACCAGAAACAACAGTGGGCATGGCCACCCTTAAAAGGTACAGGACAGATCACACTGCACACACCCCAGTTCTTTAATTTCCCCTTCTGTTTCTGCTGACCCTCTTCTCCATGACAGTGGTGGTGGTGACCCATCCTCGTCCCAGATTATTTTTTTGTCAGTTTGGGTGCATGTTTTTCTTTTTTATAGCAGTGGTAGCCTCTCTGCTTGGAGCATATCATAATCCGAATGATATGGCTAATCAAATGGCAATGCTGGTTACCAATTCAGCAAAGGATATTCAACTAGATTTTCAGATCCTGTTTGAAAGAAGCTGCAGTTGCAGGGACTTGCAGGGACTTTAGGCACAAAAATTGGTGATTTGTATCACAGTTACTTCCAGTAATTTGATCAAAACAAAAAGTTATGTTATGCCATTTTATGACATTATGCTATGTTGTAATATTTTTTCACCTGGTTTTTCCTCTGCAAATAGTTACACTGTATTTTATAATATACTGGAAGCCATATGCCTGGTAATATTTTACAGCTTCATACAGGCAAATAATGTTTTACTTATAAGCAAAACAAGATGGATGAAAAAAGCCCAGTCGAACACATTTACAAACATAAACATTGATGAAAATAAAGATGCAAATCCTCACTCTTACCAGAACACACTGATCTAGTTCCAATGTATCACAACAAAGTAGAACGTTTTCCCCCTACATCAGAAATGGAACAGGAGTCAATGATGTTAACTACTAGCAGAAGAGTTACAATTATACATACAATATGAATATTTATTTAGTAGAGAGACTTCCTTATTAATATTTCATAAGAATACTGGCCATCCAAGCTACTTAAATATTTAAACTTTTAATAAAGATTCTACTGAAAAAGACAGTATCTGCTTGTTTATTTCTGAGCAACACTCTTGAGATAAATGCCTTACATCCTCCTTGACTTCAAGACCTGTATCATTAACATTGTGATTTTCTTGTTTTGCATGATGATTGCACAAAATACAATATCTGGCTGCCACGTCTCTTAATTCTTTATTTTCTTGGAGTTTTATTATTTTGGGGCTCCAATTATTCTCAAGTAAGAGAAGATCTCTGGAAAAGACACTGGACAGAGCTTGCTCCTTCCAGTCACAATTATTTTCTCTGTATACATTTAGGTATTTATTCATGTTCTCCTCACAGGTACGTTTCTGTGAAGTGCCACCTTCAGTTTGGCTTGCTGTGATAAAAGCTACATTCAAAGGAGAAGTGTCTGTGATTTTATAAATGCAAGGTCCATAGTCTAGAACCTTGGTATTTGAATGCAGCAAAGGAAAACAAATATTCAACATACCAGAGTTAACGCATGTCAAGTAATTAAGGTAATCATGTCCACTTTGGAATATGTTTTCCTCAAGGGCTGGTAAGTGCTCTCTGCTCAGCAGCTGTCTTCTCTGATGGGCAGCAAATCCGTCAAAGGTTCTTTGTCGAAGTTCCCTTTCCAGCATTATTGATTCCAACTCCTTGTCTGCAAATGCCCTTCTTTTCCTCATTCTCTCACTGAGGCTAGAAAGGCAATGCTCTGTTTCCTGGGAGGGTGGACTATTTGCTACAACAAGATCCAAAGGAAAAGGACAGTTATTGTGCAAAGCCTGGCATTAGGTGCTTTCAAACATTACGCATTTCCTTTACAGAAAGCATTTCACGCGGTAAAAACGGTATTACTAAGAAACCTGTGTGTAAGTTGTCACATCACAGGTAATAGTTGCATGTGCCAGTCATTAACTGTTTGTACACGTTGTATAGTTGAAAGTGTAGCATAGTGAAAGTGCACCCATACGCTTGTCACATACAACAGCTAACAGCTAACTACACCAGTGTAGGTAATATCATATGTAATTAAGACATCTGAAGCAGCCTTTGTGCTTAAATACAACTGACACCAATAAAATCAAGAACACTCAGTTCATACTCAAATCAGTGGCACTTAGGTATACTTAGCTTCTCTGGAAGGCATCCAGTATTCACTCATGAAATGTAATGTCAACCAGAGTCCTTGACTAGAAATGCCATTGTTACACAATCTTTTGATGTTTTTTAAGGGTTTGGAGAGTCATGCCTAAAGAGGTCTTCATAAGTAGATACTTATTTATGGAATGTGTCAGGAATATAAAATAAACATTCATTTCACAGCTATAACAACTTATTGTCCTATATCAATACCACATTTTATAATGGAATACATTAAAAGGGAAGAACCTACTAGATTTGCTTCAAGTGTATTTCCTACATGCTGGCACATACCTTCCGGTGAGTGTCTAGCCAACAACCTGGCAGTCTGCTTGGTCTTGCAATGGAAGTTTAATCTGTGGCCAGAAACTGAATATTCACTGCTCCTCATTCCTTTCTTAACCTATGCAATGACAAAAAGAAGAGGACATTCAGCAACACCATAGCTATTTTTGCTTACTAACAATGTCCGTGCTTGCCTGCTAAGATAATACTGAAAACATTCAAGCTATTTGGAAGCAAATAAGAAAAGTTGCATTATGATCAAAAGACAACTTTCCCCCAGGATGCATTACAATTATATAGTTTACATTGGGGTTTATTATTGCTGTTTTAAATACATACAACATATAACATGAGCTCAAAGAAAGGGAACTTGTCTTCAATAGCAGTAAACCAATTACAGTGCCAGGCCCAGACAGCTCCACTAGCACCCAAATTACGGTAATTTAAGAAGCTTAAACTATTTACACTGAATCCATCCCATTTAAAAGTTAAAGTTACTCAACTTCGATCTACATGAGGCAAAGCTCACTAAAGACTGGGACTTGTTTTCAGCTGAAACGCAGAACCAGATTCCAGTGACCTTCTCAGGAAAAGGTGCTTCAGGAGAGGGCAGTTTTAAGGTTACTTTCTTTACATTATTCCTCAGCTCCACATCTCTCCCTGTTTGTTCTTGTGTCACTTAGAATCATAGAACCGTAGAGTTGGAAGGGACCTCAAGGGTCATCTAGTCCAAACCCATGCAATGCAGCAATTGCAACCAAAGCATCCATGACAGTTGACCATCCAACCTCTGCCTCAAAACCTCCAAAGGAGAGGAGTCCACCACCTTCCCAAGGAGTCCATTCCAATGTCAAACACCACTTACCACCAGAAAGGTCTTCCTGATGCAGATGTTTTATTTTTTGTTCTGGAAAAGCTTACTGCCCTATAAAGCTTGCATAGGCCCAGAAGCTAAGCAAAAAGCCCATCCCACTGCCCAGAGCACGCACCAATGAAGCTAAAACTAAAGCCAGCTGAACTTACAGGAGCAAATTCAGCAGCTGAAGCTTTGTGCTTTGCTACAGGGGGAAAAACTTCACAGCTGAAAATGCTCCTGCAGTGCAACGAATAAAGGCAAGGTGGGGGGTATGCCTCTGGGGCGGGGATCCTGCTTATACAGGGACTAGGACGTTCTTGGTTTAAACAGCGACTATTCAACTTGCCATAGCTGCCTATACTGGCAAGTGTGGCCCTCTGAGGGGCCCCCACATCACATGCCCTGAGGCGTTTCCGCCATTCCCCCACCCGCCACCGCCGCCTGAGAGGATTTCTTTAGCCATTACTAACCGTTCTGCTGCTCCACCACCAAAATTAATACAACTCAGTGCTGAAGCAAGTTGTTCAGGTAAATTTTAAATGTCTGAGTTTATTATTATTTTTATATTTTGTTGGAAGCCGCCCAGAGTGGCTGGGGAAACCCAGCCAGATGGGCGGGGTATAAACAATAAAATTATTATTAACTGTCACCATCATCCTCACCATTATTATTATTATTGTTTTATGGCCTCTTAAGGACTCCAGAGCCGTCAGCAAGGAGAGAGGGGCCCGAGGAGGAGCCCTGCTGGCCCTCTTCTGCCGCCAGCGTTGTGTTTCCCGCCCCTGCTGGGTTTTTCCCCCGCGCAAGGCGCGCGCGCCCACTCACCTGGCCGGCCACCTGGTCTTGGTGCCTCCTCAGCGCCACCTGCGCGGCCGTCACGCGCTGCCTCTCGAGCACCAGCAAGCAGGCGGCGCACGCGCACTCCCGCCAGCGGCACAGCCGCTTGTGGCCCTTGAGGCTGGACACCACGCCGTGGTTCCTGCAGCGCGCGCACTTGGGCAGGCGCGGGCTCAGCAGGCGCCGCGAGCCGGTGCTGAAAGTGCCGCAGCCGCCCTCGCCCTCATGTCCGGGGCGCTCTGAAGAATTGACGGGGCGGGCAGACTTAGCTTTTCGCTGCCGCTTGGAGGGCAAGGGCAACATGATGAACCTCTTGCTCGCTGTCTCAGGCCTCCTGAAACTATAGCTACTTTTTTTTTTGGGTGGGCTTGAAGGCACCTGCACAGGTTGGGCTTCACTTTGCTAGACGGCAGCAAAGCCGCGTCGCATTTGCAACTTGTCGGGGCTGTAGCGCCCTCTGGCCGAGTCTGCGGCTGCTTCCCGTCGGCTCTCCTCTACAGCCGTGTCTTCTTCTGTCCTGCGTATTAGTAGCACCTTTCTGATGAAGGCTCAGCCCGGCCCAGCCTTGATCTTTGACGTCAGTTCTCCACTTCTCCCCACCACTTTCCACTCAATCAAATCTATTCTAGGCTTAACCCCTAAAATGCTATAGGACACAAGGCTCTGCTTTGCTGTCCTTCCCACAACACACACGTATGGACCCATTTTCGAGTCCTGTACATCAATTATTGCCAAGAATCGGATGCACACCCCAGATGCATTATGAGAAGAACCTGGACTGTCAGCCTTGCAAGGCACAGTAAGTGAGGACGGTAATTCAAAATTACGCCTACTAGTAAGCAAGGACTAGGGTGATGTGTTTATTATGTTTCTTCATTACCTTTCTGGCAAGATACTCAAGGCAGTTTACAGCAGAAACGCACAAAAACAGATGCAACTCCTCCCCCAGCCAGTAAGGAGAAAAAAATAATGGAGACTGCAACAGCAGATTTTTTAAAAATAATTTTTGTAAATAGTTAGGAAACAGTCCTGAAAAACTCCACTGAAATAAGAGTTTTTACTGAACTTTCTTCAGTGGTTCACAGTCTTGAGACTTGGTCATTTAGCATTTTAAACGTCAAAACTAGCACCTTGAATCATGGCTGGAAGCAAAGCAGTAATCAGTGAAGCTAGTAAAGGATTGGCATAATGTGATACAGCTGGCAGTTGCATGTGGAACTAATGGAACCTTTTGGGCATTATTTAATGACGGCTCCATGTAGAACATACTGCAGTACTGTAATCCAATCTCAAATGAACAAGAAATTACTTTTGGCGTGTAATTCAAAGTTGGTAAAAAGCTGTCCTAGCCACCACTGATATCTGATCATCTAAGTGCAGTTTTGAGTCTAGAATGCTCAAACTATGTATACTTTTTTCCTCATTCAAATGCAGATGTATACATATTTAATCATTTAAATGATTAAAACTAACATGATTAATTGACTAAGATTTATTTAAAAGGGTGATAGTCCTATTAATTGGTACGATAAACTAACATTTTAATCTACAATTACAATCTCTTAGCTAACTGATGAAATGAACAATAAATTTCAGGATTTGGGGCTCTTGTAGCACCAATAACTACAAGACTAGGTAAAAAAATAGTTTGCCATACTTATGACAATTGGCTTCTCTCTCTCATACTTTCCTATATAGTGATACCTCAGGTTAAGTACTTAATTTGTTCCGAAACTGTTCTTAACCTGAAGCACCACTTTAGTTAATGGGGCCTCCTGCTGCTGCCGCGCCGCCAGAGCACGATTTCTGTTCTCATCCTGAAGCAAAGTTCTTAACCCGAGGTACTATTTCTGGGTTAGCGGAGTCTGTAACCTGAAGCGTATGTAACCCGAGGTACCACTTTACTTCACAAAAGTCCACTCTCATGGATCCACAAACAAACAAAAAAGAAACATTATTTTATATTTAAATACACTATAGTTATTTAAAATATAGAATATTGACTTGAAAGCCAGAAAATTCAAAAGCTTACGTCTGTAGCACTACAAAAACAAGCAGAACTGCATACATCATTGCAAAGCAATGATCCATGATCTCTTGATCCAACTGCTGTTTGTCTTCAGTGTTATGAATTTCAAATTCAGGGTCAACTTTTAAATATAGTGTTTGATTCAGAACTAAAATACTAGAAGATAATACTCCCATGTTGTAACACGTGTTCACCTAAGTAGTTGTAACACATGCTCACACAAGTAGTCTTGCACAGCTCTCACTCATTTTGGTTGAGTTTGCACACAATAATTTCTTACATGGTGGATTTTGACCTAGTGCACTAGTGCATTATTGTGACCTAGGCCACAATAATTTGTCCATCCTGGCTCATTTGTGATATGAAAGAGTGATTTCAGCCATGCAGTGATATGGCAAAACGCATCCTGACAAAAATGCCTTTGGCTCTGGATGTTGTTCGGTCACCTGAAATAGGAAATTTTTATTAATCCTTCTATTGCTGCTCATTAGGTAAGCCAAGTAGGTATACGTTTGAATTTTCCATTAATTCTTCAACACTGTACTAGTAATTGTATTCAGATAAAAGTAACCTTGTTAATGTTCCCTCCGCCTTTTAAACATTTGAAGTCTGTTTCAGAACAAAAATGTGACATTTCAAAACTTAAGATCAGTATCAATGTTTAATAGATTTAAGCAAAGAAAGTGAAACTAACATTTGTAGCTGGTCTTTTTACAACGGAACACATTAAAGCGGAATGCTGTTCTTCATCCTTATTCTGATTTATTACAAAAATAAATCCTATCAGGTAAGAACTGTGCTCTTTGCAAGGATGCTACTTTTTCCCAAAGTAAAGGCTGAGTAAGTAAAGGCTCTTCCCCACTTCTTGTCTCTGGTTTTGGACTAAGCCATAATTAACATGAAACAGTTATATAAATGACACAATTCAAACGCTGAGCATGAAGAGCTACACTTAGACCCTGCCTGCACTGTATATTTAAAGGCCTTTAAGCAGTCCGAGCTTCCCCCAAAGAATCCTGGGAACTTGTTTGTTAAGGGTGCTTAGAGTTGCTAGGGGACCCCTGTTCTCCTCCCAGAGTAACACTTCTCAGAGTGGTTTAACAGCCAACCTCTCTTCCCAGAGAACTCTGGGAATTGTAGCTCTGGGAGGAGAACGGGGGTCTCCTAATCCCTCACAGCATCATAAACAAAAAAACCAGTTCCCAGGATTCTTTGAGGCAGGCCCTGACTGTTTTTAAGGTGGGATGACGCTGCTTTAAATGTATAGTGCAGATGGGGCCTTAATCATAGTGGTAACTGTTAACTCTGCTATCCCAAATTGATCCCAACTGTTCAGCCATATGAACCACAACTCTATTCATGGTCTGTTATCATTAGCAGGCCCTTGAAACTCAACAGTTATTTCCCTATAAACGTTTCTGTTTAGGGAGAAGGTTCTTCCCATTATGTGTATTGCAGCTCTAATACCTGCTGAAGCATAAAAAAGCGTCTGAGCCATCCCTCTATAGTTCCTCTCCTGAACTTTGAAAGAAATACACAGCTGCAGCACAAGCGTAAGTTAGGGCTGCCAACTTGTCAGAAAAAGAATTAGCCTGATTCTGGGGTTTTAATACCAGCCTGATATGGAAGAATTAGCAAATTAAGCAATGGAGATAATCATTATCGCCTGCTAATATCTACATAGCAAACTCTTGTTAAAGGCTCAGACAGAAGCAGATAACAAAAGCTGGCAAGCCAAGAAATGGCTAGAATATCCACTTTCACAAGCACAGGCTGGTAGGTGGTGTGAAAGTGTGACCAGACATAACTTTATTTGGGGATCGAATGTACCTGAGCACATCTGATCTCCTACAGTTTACATTAATCCTGCATTAACTTCCTGTCCAACTGCATGTCAGAAACAGACTATGAAGATTCCTAAACTTCCACTTTGGCACTAAGGCACCAAGCAGCGGAAATTGCTGTGTGGATAGCACCTGATAGATATGTTGTGAACAATACCAACCCAAATACTGACATGACCAGTCAGTGACGCAAAACATCGCTTTCAGAATGGCACCACTTGAAGTCAACATTTGAACATGACTTCTTGGTGCATTTAGTGCTCAGAATATGAGGAACATTTTCCACTGGCATCTTCCTGAGAAGATGACAGGCTGCGTTCAGATATCACTCCGGAATCCTGGCTATCTGCAGGTGTAGCTGAAATACAGAACAGAAGAACAATCCAGTGATTTCAGGTTCTTTGTATGAATCTGCTCTTTACAAATAATCCAAGGAATTCTCTGTTTGTTTTAATTTCATGTCCATTTTTGATCTTGAATCATACAAATATTTGAAAGACAAATAAGCTTATCACCTCATGTTATTATAGCTTGTATCTTTCTAGTTTGCAGATGGTGGCTTATTAGATCAACTCCCCAAAACTACTGCAAATATACAACTTACTTTATGTAGTCTACAAAGATGCTATTAAATCCTTAAAGTTTCAAACAACTGCCCCCCCAAATTGACAACTCTAAAGAGTTTGAGATTAATTTCCAAGTAGTTTGCCCTCTTGTGGCTACTCAAAAATTAAACATCAGAACTTAAAACTCCAAAAATAATTTTCACGTCCCACATTCATGCTATAGAATGTGAGAAAAGAATGGAAAGATTGTCTCTGTTCCTTTAAAATCTGGGGTGGTATCTGACTCATAACCTGAATAGATTACTGAAATTAATGGATTTGTTAGTCTGGGTCATCTATGAGTATGACTTAGAACTGTCCGTCAATAATATCTGACTTTCTGTAAATCCATTTGGCTAAAGATACGTATGACACAGAGGACTAAATCAGATAAATATACTTGTGAAAGCAAGGGTTGAAGGAGCATTTCACTACTAGCAGAAGTGTGCCTGCCAGACAGCACTATCAGCTAGATCCATTAGAAAAAAGCATCTTGCAAGCAAAGGAGAATACACATATAGTGCTTTTACAAAATGAACTTTGTTCCCATGTTGAAGATAGCAGCTTTTCAAAACATACCTTCTCAGCTTGAGACAAGCTGCTGCTAGGAAGCAAACAATTTTTCAGTTTTCAGGCAACCTAATTATGTACACAAAACAGTATGTGGTGCTTCAGAGTATGTATTTAGGTCACATAGTTGTGAGTGCTTCTCTGCATCAAAAACAAAGCACATGTATAGGGAAAGAGTTTCAAGTCTAGCCTTTTCTTTGATGTGCTAGCTTTTCATACACAGGATTTTAAAAAACAACAACAGGTAGGCATGAACATACAAATAAGAGCTATTTCATGAGTTATTTCAGCATGTTTATACCAGCCATGTTTGTGGCAGAACAGGAAAAGTAGTTCTTCTGAAGGGAAAAGTTAACTCTGTTTGAAACTGTGGAAAATGTTTCTGTATCACGGCTGTGAGCCAGCCAAAGGTTGCCCATAGTATGCTTGATTTTCCCCTACACTGGCTAAAGGCATGAAACCAAGAAAGGTAAATACAATACTTAAGGGTTTTTTTGGTGTGTGGTTTTTCCTTGACCTTACCAAATCTGACAGCAGCTATTAATTTATATTTCCACAATTCAAGATGAAAAGCAAACAGGAGCTAAATATTTTAAGAAGGACCATGCTAAAGAGGGAAGTGCTATAGCTCAGTGGTAAAACACACCCCACACGGGGCAAAAGGTTATAGGTTCAATGCCTAGTGTCTCCTGGTAACGGAAATATTCCTGCCTGAAACCCTGGAGAGCAGCTGCCAGTCAGTACAGAGTACAGGTGACTCTCAACTAATGCAGGAGTTACATTCCAGGGATAGTGCATAAAATTGCATATAAACAAAACACATTGAGTTCAGTGGCAGGTGGGATTGCCAAAGTCTTTTTTTCTATTGCTGTTTAATTGCTTTTTAATGACAGTTTCTTTTAGCTGTTCTTATCCGTAAACTTCCTTGAGTCCCTGTCAGGGAGAAAGGGAGATTATAAATAAATATATAATCATTGTCATCTTTGGGACCCTCCTACCAGGTCTGGCCCAGACGCTCCACTCCTGTCACTATTCATATCAGGTTACCAGCAGGATACTAGTCACATGGCATCCTTTCACACTAGCCAACCTCCATGGGATTCCCCAACAGGCATGTTGGGATGGCGTATTGGCCTCCATATCAGGAGTCTTTCAGGATAACGGATCCTAACCTAACGCCACGCTTACCTCACTGTAGTCATGTGAAAGTTGTGGTCCATACACTTGTCTTAGTTGTTATTTATCCCCTTCCTGTCTGGGTGGACAGCCACAACACACCTGCTATGCAACCAACGGAACCTTTTGAATGCTTACCAGATGTTTCCTTTGTAGCTTCAGCCACAACATTCAGTGGGAGAGGTGGCGGAATGTAGTGAATCCCTGGCAGAAATCCCTGAGGTATAAAAGGTGGCAATGGAGTGTAATAACCTGGACAAAAATCTCCACCTACATCTTGCATCTGCGTGAAGGAAAAGAGACAAAGGTATTTGGTTTCAGTGTGAATACATAAAAGGGCAGAAGGCTAAGACAAAATGTGTTTTATCATCATATAATTCTGAACTGTTTACAAAGATTTATGTGTAGGTTGACCAGGAGCAAAAGAGGTCATTGTGGCTATGCTCTACTTCCAGTGTCAGATATAGGGTGCCATTTGCTAGGAACCAAATGTGGGAAAGGTGTTGTGGCACTCCGGACCTGCTTGCAGGCTTCCATCTGGTTGGCCACTGAAAGAACAGTATGCTGGAGTAGATGGGCCTTTGGCTTTCCTTATGAACTTATGTTCAGGGTCCTGCAGCTTTAATAGTTGTGCAGAAGAAGGAAATTCTACAGCTGTAGCTTGCATTACAAGCTGCTACCGATAAATTACAGGAGCCCTGTCCTTTTTTGCACCTAGCTACCCTATTCCAGGTTGACTGGGGTAATTATGGCAGTTTTCATCATACTGGGAACCCATTTTGCATTTCCATTTCCATACCATTTCCATTTACGGTGTCCTGATCTTCCATTCAAATGCAAAACTGTGAACACGGGCAAAGTTCTCCATGTACATGTGCCCTAACAGGAGCCAGTTGCAATATGTACTAAAAGGGGGGGGGCTAAAACCCCAAGAGAATGATTAGTTCAGTTATCCAGCGGGTTCAATTTCTGATGTGGGTTCCTCTAGCGTAGATACCTTGAAACCACCTTCTGTCAAATTCTGTCCGATTTACTTTCACTTTGAAGAAACAATTATCAGTGTATGGATACACTATATTTTGTGCCAACTAGGAGCTGGGTATTTAAAATGAGGATTATTTCTGAGTGAACAACCAAATATGTACCCCACTGAAAGCAAAGGAGAACACCTGAACTTGGATGCACATATCTGTTGAAAGTAGTGGTTAAATCACATTTAAGGTACTTCACACCTGGCATTTTGTGTGGGATAGTCATGCTTCACTTACTCTTTACAAGACAGCTACACAGCTGTTGCATTGTATTTTTCCTGTTCTACTGTCTTTCCTCAGAAGAACAGACATATACCGAAATGTCTGACTTCATTATGCAATTGATTAATCAGTTTCCATGAGGCATCCTGATGCCTAACAGGCACCTTTTTCAGGAGAACAGAAGAGTAATGCAATCTCTTCTTTTTAGAACAGCAATATTTTCCTGTGGGCATTGATCTATCACAACATATATATGCTATTACCTTTGTGGTGGAAACAATTATATCACTCTACTTTTTTTTTTGTTGATATTTTAATTAGCACTAAAACGCTTTTCTGGCTTTACCTTTTTAAATGAAGTAAAAGCCCCTTTGTCGTCAACACCATTTTAGCAATGTGGTTAATGGCAGTGATCAGGGAGGATTTTTAGTTTTTATTACCACTATAATACCCCTTTGATTAAAAGCAGATAGCCATAAAATACACACTGGCATTAAATATTGATTCAAAACTAAGCAAGCTGCTAAAATGGCACCAGCTACAAAGGCTGTCTTTATTTTTTCATTTAACAAAATTTATAGACTGCTTTATCAGTATAACAAATACATGCTTCTCTTCCAGTAGCTGCTCACATGATTTGGACCTTCTTTTCCACCCACAGCAGCTGTTTCACATCCAGTGATGAGGATGGAACATAGCAGGTCTATACATAGAGTAATAGTGTAGAAAGTCAATTCCAATTGTAGCTTACAGCAGAAAAGCCATGAATGGATGGCACTAGGAGCTGCCTGTCTGGAAGCTCATTCCAATGTGCATCCGGTTTGTACAGTTCCTAATAGTAGCCGATCTGAAACACTCCCAGAGATATTATCTATATTCAAGACCAGGAGTTGGTAAGGTGGAAAACTCAATAAAATTAAAGGGACAAGTTTTGTTTAATCCTGAAATTTACCCCTTTTTTGTTTTGTCTACATACAATTCAAGACTGATGCAACCAGAGGCAAAGGGTTTTCTTTCTTTCTTTCTGCAAGTATATTTCAAGACCTGAGCTCCTGCATTCAAGCAGAGCTTGCATTAAGCAGTACTATGGATAAAACGTCACTTACTGGCATAGAAGCAACACCTCCTGGCCCATGACTGCTAGGAAAGTGCCTGAAACCTGCTTGCAGGGGCAAGACAGAGGCAGGTGAAGGGCCTCTGTAGCCTGATTGGTTGATAGTGAATCCAACAGAAAATGGATGGTAAGGGTACATCCCAGAGTACCCGGGATACACTTTCGGAGGCTCCCTCTCCACAGATTCTGGGCCCACAACAACACATTCTTGAGGCTGGTCTACAGAGAAATAGAATAGTTGAACGGAATAGTGTTATAAACAATATATGTAAGATTTCCATGTATTTTAGCATCTTGAAAATGCTGTGCTTCCACTATTTGAATATTCATGAGTAGGTCCTTTTTAGATGTCCTCCCAACATTGTATGATTGAGATTGTATGAGATGATTATCCAGGACCAGCTCTGTGCAGCTAGGATGCTTAAATTGCCAAAACATGGAGAGAAGGTCATAATTCTCACTGCACTAGGGCAAATTGCCAGGTCTGTGGGAAAGAACCTTACAATTGGGTTGTACCTACATAGCTGGGTTCAGAGGTGTACTTAGGGGCTGGTGAAACAGGCCTTCGCTGGAGGCGCAGGCCCAGGGAGAAGGAATAATCACCCCAGAAATCTTTCTCCAGCTATCTGTGTAAAGTTGTGAATTTAGACAAGAGTGGGGAGCTGAGCTGTAGGAGAAATGGCAAGGCGGTATGAAAGTAGACCACTGTTGTGGTGAGATCAAAAGTGGAACAAGCTTCCCATCCTTGTTGCACCACAGAACAAAGACATGCAAATGTTTTCACCCTTCCTCCAATCCTCACACTAACTCCGGTCACTTCAAGTACTTAGGTAGCATAAAATGCAGCAATTTCTAATGTGGCTATTACGGTAAAGTCAGATTTTTTTCTGGGGGTGGTGCCACCAATACAGCTCCTTGCCAAGGGTGCAAGGGACCCAATTACACCTCTGGCTGGGTTATCTAAATGTTTTTACAGGGATAAATGGCTCCCACCCAGCTGGAGAATGTCCAGAGACACCATTCCTACTCACAGGTTAAAAGATTCTAGACACCATGTAGTATTGAAGCTAAGTTAAACACTACCAGGGCCTCTGAATTTGCAGCACTTGTGGCTGGAAGATTTATCAGTATTTCAAAACAAAACAAAACACAACCTGATGCATTTGAAAACAAGCTCACAGGTTTAATGCTAAGTCTAAATAAAAGAATAACATACAGGCTGTTTTAATAGTGTTTAGTACACTAACAAACCAGTAGATGGCAAACCACAATTAAAGATAGCACAAAATAGAGATAATAGAATTAAACAGCTAGAGAGTATGTTGGAGTCATATTAACCACATATTTTTTAGAACTGAACCAACATGTTCTGAAAATTTAAAACTGAGGAAAATTGCAGAGCTTAAAGACAACATTTTGCAACATATATGTTTTTGATAAATTTGTTTTACTTATAGCTTGTTGATTTAAGTCAGTATTGCTATCAACTTGCTAGATTTAACATTTTCTAAACTCCATGTTGTTACTTTAACCCTTAAATTCAATAATGAGAATGCAGACCAAAAAAATCTAAGTATTGTAAAATAAAATTTAATTTTGCAAAGTTAGATCTTGATTTTCCCCTCCCAAAATTCACTGCAGCTCTAGATATTTGTAAAAGCAGCCACATATGAGCACCACTTTCATTGCAAAAATAATTTTTCATAAGACGACAGTCAAATCCCAGGTTTTCTTTTCTCTTTTATATTTTACACACCCGGTCCTAACAAATGGCAGTAACTTCCCTGTTTATTTGCACTGGCTGTGATATATTCCCCTTGCTAAAGGAGATGCCTGTAAAATACAACAAACTTCATTTTAAGTCCAGACTCTGGGTTAGTCTTGTTGCTCTATTGGCAATTCAGTGCTGCGCAGGGCCTGCTGCAAGCTCATTTCACTCTTAAAACAAAGACCTGCTGCATAGATTTGTGGGGTGGTTTTTCTTTCTTTTCTGCAACAATGAAACATGGTCAAGCAGAATCCAAGACTAAATTCCTGCAGCTACAAAGTCCTCAAGCAGGATATGGAACTGCAAAATAAATAAATAAATCCATACTATCTTTTTCAGGGAAGAATAAATCCCAAATTGCGCCAGTACTAAATCTCAACAACAGAAAACAGAAATTATTGAGGCAGAGCAGGTGGAACATTTGGTGCATATATGCAAAATAAAATAATAATAATAATTTATTTGTACCCCGCCCATCTGGCTGGGCTTCCCCAGCCACTCTGGGCAGCTTCCAACAAAGATTAAAAATACATTAAAATAATGGCTATGAACACATCAGCCTGTTTGAAGCAGAGCTTTGAGCTGGGCCACATACCTAAGTCTATGAAGGTTGGAGAGCTAGGTTTGGGTGGTGTCCTGGCAGTCCTTGTCCTCATAGAGTGGCTAACTGCTGCAGAAGTCCCCTTGGCTCCTTCCTGCACAACAGACCCCTGGGTGTGGGGTTCTGAAAGATTCAGCCTGGAGCACTTTCTGCCGCTACCTGTGGTTGCCACCTGTTCATCGCTGGGACTGTGCTGACCAGGTGGCAACATTTCCCTGAGTGGGGAGTCCGGTCCTTGCCTCTTCAAGGCCTTCTGTGCAGCCATGATCTTCTGGCGTTCAGTAATGAGAGCACATTTTTCACATGGGCACTGCTTCCAGCGGCAGTGGCCTGCGTGGCCCTTCACGGGTACCACAAAGCCGTGGTTCCGGCAGCGTGAGCATTTGGGGGCCCGGAGAGACTGAGCAGCTGCATCTTGCGACTCCATGGCAGGCAACCGTCTGCAGCCCCACCACACCAAGGCAGCAGGTCTGAATCTGCTCTTAAGAGGCTGCAGAGAATAGCTACAATATAGCTAGTAAGCCTGGGCCTGCAGAAGGGGAGGAGTTCGGCTCCAAAAAGAAAAGAAACAATTGGCCAGCCCCCAGTAGAACTCCTGTAGAAGACTTCAACAGAGCAATAGGTGGGTGGGTGGCATTGCATATCCTCAAAAACCTTTGTTTTTTTTAAAATCAAGTGTTCTAAGCTTGCTGACTCCCTTCTCCCTCTGTCAGAAAGGAGGTGGAGCTTTTGGTTTAAGGACTGCAGGCGATTGCTAGCAGAAGATAAGGAACTCAGTCTTCTAGTGGTCCTGCAATAATTTTTCTTAAGAAGCAGGCTGCTCAGTTTTGAGCTTTAACAGGACATGAGAGCGGCAGCATTCACTGAGATAGTGTTGTTTTACTGGCACTGGTTAACTGCATGGCTGAGTGATTCTTGTGCTGGCCCTACCTGGGGCTGCTTAAACTAGTGTTGGCTTTTGGTTAATTAAAAACTGGCCAGCTTCACATGTTTTAAGTTTTATAAGTGGAGAACATGTGGCCCCTCAGATGTTATGGGACAGCATCCTCAGTGCTTTGTTCTTTTTATTATATGAGTTTTCCATATAGTACATTTACAGAAACAAGCAACTTATGTATGTCTTTAGTTATACAACACCTTGTTTTCATAAAATAAATGAAGGGCAACAATAAACTATTGTTTCACCCAAAAATATTATTTCAGCTCTTTTTCCACCCATTTCTGCCAGATTCCTTGGTCAGCTTTTACTCATGGACAATTATGGATAGCTCATTGACGGGCACTAATATGCCTTCTTTAAAAACTCCAAACAGCCACACAAGATATTCAGTATGTTACAAGGCAAGCTATATAACCATCAAGCTAATTGCTGTACACTGTACGGTACTTAATTGTGCAAAAGTCTGATAACAAATTGGGAACCCTGTTCACACAGGGTCATAGCTATACACACATAGAGGCCAATTTAACACTGTTATTTATTTGTTATAAATATTTATATCCCTTTCTTCATTGCAAGCAATTTCAGAGTTACAAGTTAAAAGTATCATGCATCAATATAAAAACAACAACGTTAAAAACAGAAACAGATAAATTATAACCAAAAAGGTCACTTTCACTTAACACATAGAAATCATGGGCAGAGGCAATGGGTGCAATGCTGATCCCCTCTTATGTATGTATATACTGAAAAACAAAATAAATTGGAAATATTTATAAAATCAAAGCATATAAATGACAAAAATATAAAAACTCTGCAGTAACTGAAATATAAGAATAAAAAGAATGTATGAATGACATATAAAACTGCAATTTATAAATGGAAAGCAAGGTTAGAGTTGCAAATAAAAATAATTAACCAAACTGCCAATAATGCATGTATACGTGTTACTACCCCCTAAAATGCATCTTCCTAAACTTCAATCAGTCCAAACCGGTTAAAAGTTTTTCTAAATTGTCAGTCTTATAAAATTAAGGAAATGGCTTCTGGGGACTCAAAGGAAAATTTGAGGTAAAAAAAGAGGGTTTTTTTTTACAATGGTTAATAGTGACGTCTGAGCCTCCCAATGGAACAAGCAAGAACTAACAGAAACAGAATTTTAGTGAAAATAAAAACCTATAAAAACTGCATCTATTTTTTAAAAAATGTCCATTAGCCAAATATCCAGGTCCAAAAAGGCTGGCTTAGAGAAACTGGCCAAGTGCAGCTTCAGAAACTCCCTGATATCTACAAAACTTCATGTACTGTTTATTCAGCTAACCTTTGAAGTGCCTCTGTTCTTTTCATAATTTATATTGTTAAATATGGGTGCCGCTAACCTGAAATGTACAAGAATCCAGGACTTTCCATCGTGAAGGAAACAGACCTGGGAACACATACCGGCTTTAAACCATACCACCACTCCAGGAAAAAGAAGCCGATGTGGATCACGAAGCTGGTTCATTGTCCACAACTCTAATTTTGTGAAAATAGATACTTTCAGAAGTCCTTTCAGAAACTGCTTAGGAGCTATTGTGTCCAACAGTTGCCGAAAGGTCAACTTCTGCTAGAGGGTTCTGCTGTCGAAGAACTTGACCTACACAGCAGTGCCTCCTCCAGGCACTGCCCTCTCTAGCTTTTTGCTACTTCACAGCAGGACAAGCAATCTGCTTTAAAAGCAGACCTTCTCTCAGGCCCTGACATTGTCCCTCTTGGCCATTTTTGTGAAGCTGTAGTTTGCTTGCAAAACATAATAACATGAGGAAATGAAACAGCCACATACTGTAGTTAGTTGCCTAGCATTCTCCTTTTGCATGTAGTGGGGACAACTAATATGCTCATCATTTATCCTTGAAAACATTAAACTTAATGGTGCTTCCAGATAGCACCTTATTACAAGTGGGTCATTAACAGAAAGCAAATGGACAAGAGGTATTCTTTAACTTACTGAAAATTCCATGGAAAGTGTAAAGCCAGATTAAATAGGGGGAAATACAGGCTGTCATTTTTATACCAATGATGTTGTGTGGGTGCTGCAAAAAACTTGTATGCATGAACAACATCAATCCCACAATAAATCCCTGCCTGAGAGCACATTGAAGCTTTGTTTCCTTCATTACAGTTAAAAAATGGGAATTTAAATTTAGCACTATGAATATGAGGTAGAGTCAGAAACAAACATTTATGCAAGTTACTTTGCATTAAAAGGGGAATGAGGGCATATTAGTAGCTCTCAAATATTTAAAGTGCTGTTTTAAAGAAGACAGTGAACAGATGACAGTGAGAGAACGATGAAAGGTAATATTCTAAGCCATAGCCATAGTAGCAGCGGCAATGGCAGCAGCAGAGGTTTGGCCAGAAAATAAAGAAAGCTTTGCCAGGTCTATTTTATCTTTGTCAAAACATATTTTAAGCCTTCTAATACATTCTTACAACAGTGTGGAAAATTCTTAGCACCACTCCCCTGTAGCCGTAGAGCACAGGAAGGCAACCTTCAGTCCTCAGCCTACTTTTATGTGACCCTCAGACTAATTTCCTGTAGGTGAGGGAAAAGTGGGTTTCAGAAAGAGAGCTGGGGAAGAGAAGGGGTGTCCCATACACTTTTGTCTCTGGCCCCACCCATCATTGGTATGTGGTCTCTGACAGATTACACCTGGACACACACTGGAGGGTTAATCTAACTATGAGATGGAAAAATCCAACTAGCTTTATGTACATTACAATCCCCAATAATACATTCAGGTTAAAAAGATCACTATTTTAAACCCTGATTCTCAGAAATCTAATGGCAGGAGACATTTATTTATTTATTTATTTATTTATTTATTTATTTATTTAATCTTGATCAAAGACAATACAAAATGGCTACCATAGGCAGCAAAAAAAAAAAAGACAAATGGTACTTTCTACCAGTGAGTACCATTACAAAACAAGCACTGGTCATGCAGATCTGGCAAACCTTTTCTCAGATAATCCATTCTACCACAAAACACTATCCTGAAATCCCCACTTCTCTGTAACCCTCTTTTATCCTGTAATTCTCTCCCATTATATTTCCCATCTTTTCCCCAGCTTTATTTTCCAATAACAACCTACCTTTTTTCACAATTAACATCCAGTAAGTAATGTTAGTTTTCTAAGTATCCATGCACCTCCTCCTTAGGAGATCATGGTGCCATTTAGTTTATGCTGAGTGACATATAGCCACTAGGACCATGCTGGCTGTCTGTTAGCCAATAACATACAACCACTGTCTACTTTATTTACATCAAACTCAAACCTTTAGCAGTTAAAAGTTAAGGCTTAACATATTTTGGGGAATCCCATGTTGTCTTATTTCTCCCAAAGGTGTTAGGAAGAAATGAATGAGTGAACAACCAGCCTCTGGTTATTTAAATATGGAAGACGAATGTATTTTTACATCTGTTACTTTTAGCCTCAAGCAAACTCTTCTACATTGTAAATCTTACTATTAAAGAGAGTCTAATCCTCAGGGCAACATAACCAGTGGCCATCCTCTTTTATGTATTTAAAACCTGCTTCCATGGTGCTAGGCATGTTTTGGCCCACTGAGGCCTTGTAGCTTTCAGCAAAGCCACGTGTGGAGTAGGCTAGAGTGTATGCAGTGCACTGTCTGCACCCACTGGGAGGGCCGATCTTTCCTTTGGAGGCCGAGTCTCTATGGTTAGAAGAACCCTGGGATTCGTGGCAGTTGGGAAAGTAGCCATTAATCTGCTCCTGGCCCTTCTCCCTTGCGCTGAATATGGCTTGTCCTTCTGCAGACCAGGGAAAATGCAGTTCCTGGAAGGAGGAGACTAGCAGCACCAAGTTCACCACCTCCCAGAACATACCTTGGCTGTGGAGTGCAGCTGCCTATACTTCCTGGAGAACGGGTATCGACAGCAAACCCATCAGCAACCTGGAGGAAATGGGAATGGAGGCCTCTAGGTCTTGCATATACCCCCACCCCAAGCTCTGGTCTCGACTCTGGACAGTTGCTTGCCCCACTTCCTGGAGCTCTCAGGGAAACAGCAGCGGCAGCCCTGCACCCCCACTTTTGTGCAAGGCCTCAGGCGGCTACAGGGCCATGGATGCAGTGGCCTCCCTGAACAGCAGTCCACTCTCTCTGTGCAAACATCGGCGCTGCCTGTCGGCAGCAGCTGCAACCAAAAAAGCGGCCCCTCCTCCACCTCCACCAGAGGAAGAGTATAGCTGTGAGTATGGGTCAACGACTTACCTCATACTGTGCTCCCTGGGTGGCGTGGTGAGCTGTGGCGCAACCCACACAGCAGTATGCCCGCTGGACGTGGTGAAGTGCCGCATGCAAGTGGAACCTACGCGCTATCGGGGACTTTTTCAGGGGCTTAGTCTCACTGTGCAAGAGGAGGGAATGCGTGGTCTGATCAAGGGGTGGGCTCCAACAGCCATAGGCTACTCCATGCAAGGACTTGCCAAGTTTGGCCTCTACGAGTACTTCAAGATATATTACTCTGACTTGTTGGGTCCCGAACAAGCTTATCTGTGGCGTACCAGCGTTTACCTCGCTGCTTCAGCCAGTGCTGAGTTCTTTGCTGACATTGCTTTGTCCCCAATGGAAGCTGCCAAGGTACGAATTCAGACCCAGCATGGCTTTGCCAACACACTGCGGGAGGCAGCTCCCAAGATGTACATTGAAGAAGGGCTGTGGGCTTTCTACAAGGGGGTGGCTCCACTCTGGATGCGGCAGATCCCTTACACCATGATGAAGTTTTCCTGCTTTGAAAGAACTGTAGAGGCTCTCTACAAATACGTCATGCCCAAACCACGGGATCAGTGCACCAAAATGGAACAACTTGGAGTCACATTTGTTGGTGGATATATTGCTGGAGTCTTTTGTGCTATAGTCTCACACCCAGCTGATTCTGTGATATCTGTGCTCAATAAAGAAAAGGGCAGCACTGCTGTAGGCGTCCTCAAGAAATTGGGCATGAAAGGCATCTGGAAAGGGCTATTTACCCGCATCTTAATGATTGGCACCCTCACTGCCCTGCAGTGGTTCATCTATGACTCAGTTAAGGTTTATCTCAAGCTACCCCGGCCCCCACCACCTGAGATGCCTGCCTCTTTGAAAAAGAAACTCTCTGAAAAATAGATCCACACTGTGAGGCTATACTGCTATGTTTCAAGGGTGTCATATGTCTTCGTTCTATAGGAATTTCTACTCTACTAATATGTGGTTATGAGTAGACTGTAGAAATCCATCACACACTTATTCTGAATCTAAAACTAAGCTGCACAGTGCTTCAACAACGTATTAAGTAAGCTACTTAAAATAACTACTTACTGCATGCAACACATGATTTTGCATAATATTTTCACATATTTTATTTTGCTATTAATTGCGTTCAAAATTACATATTGCATAATTTGGTATATAGTTTTTATAGGCTGTTAAATATTTTAAGGTTAACATAACCAGCTAATAGCAACTGCTAGATGAGCTGATTGTTTTAATACTGTTGTCATGCTCTGAAGATTATTGTCATTTGTCAAGTTGTTAGTATTCACTATCAGATGGCACCCTGATTATAATGTAGCACATTGTAGATCCCCATGTACATCAGTTGTTTGAGACAGCATCAAACATACATACTTTAAAAAGTAGTACTCAAAAAGTTAGTGAGGTTGTTTTAGAGAATACTTTTGAAGATCATAGATTTTGGTGAGAGAGCCTGTTTATGCATGCAGAAGGGCAGGGCATTTTATTTGATAGGCCTTGCCCTATGCCTCACCACAAACCTCATTGAGAGTATCCTGGGCTTAAAAAATGATGAGCATCACACATGTTGGTAGTATTATATTGATTCAGATACCACAGTATGGAAAGGAAGTCCTCTATGCTTGGGACGACTTGGCTGAAAGTTGAATTTATATGTTCCTTTAATCCGTATGTTGCACTTTCCCTAATATGTATAGTTCATTGTCCTGCAATTTCATGTGGACACTTAGTGTTCACATACTAAATAAAGTTATTGTAGTTATTGAGAAAATAAAAGGCCTTCTTTGGGACAGTGTTTGCTAAAGCTTTATTTATTTATTTATTTATTTATTTATACTGCTTTTTCCAATTAAAGTTTAGTGATCCAACACAGCCCCTGCCCTAAGGCTTAGAATCTAAAATACACAACACAAGAAGGTACAAAAGAAAAAAGCCAACTCAGGCAGGAATTCTTTAACGCTACTAACGTATACATTCCTGCTATGGCTATGCTGATATCATTCCATAAACCTCCCGAAGTGGAGAGCAATTTTTTGGGAGATTTCCAAATGTTAACTTACGCTATCTTTGAAGCTACCAAAAAAATTCAAATTCTGTTCTGCTCTGTTTCTTACTTGTATTGATAAAAATTAAAAAGAACCATTTTGGATTCAGAATGTTATCAATAGCTTCTAATTAGATCCCAATCAGATTTTTTCTTTGGCACCATATTTATAACTGGACAGCCCTTTCACATATGAAAGATACCAGTATTACAAAATCATCACATTCCATTTCCCAGACTTGTTCACTTTGTTTAGACACACACACACACGCCCCATACCCCTTTTTATTATAAAATACTGTATCTGAGAATATTGAAATAATAAGGTGATAATTTATTTGCATTTCCACTCATTAAAAAAAAAAAAAGCAGAATCCACTTGTGTTATACTTTCTAGTTGTTCTAAATTAAGGTGCCAGTAATCTGGTATTAAAGATTTGGAAATGCTTTAATTTATATTTTGCACATTGGTAACTTTTGCATCTAATTGTGAGGGAAAAAACCTCATCAAAAAAGAATTTGTATTAATTGACATAGGAGTTGGCATTAGGCCCACAGAATTTTACACACTATTCAGTATCATTCAGGAAACGATTTAAAACTGATGTATGCTCTGCCCAGTTTAACCTCACTACAGTACTGTGGTAATGCAACGCCATATTGCACCTAGTTCTCAACTGAGGTAGTAATTGGAGGTGGGAACTCACATGACAGAACATTCTTCCAATACAAAACCCCCCTCCAGCCCTGCAAACAGATTTCTTATCTCGAAATCCATTATTATATGGGGAGATTGGTTTTTGTATGGGTATACATTTGTATACATACAAGGGTACTCCCCCTGCATTCCCAAGGGTAACAACCCAGGCACAACTTAATAACCTCATTGAGAACTAGGCTCATTACAGCATTTCAAGACTCTTGTTTAGGCATGTGTCATTCAAAGTCTTCTGCTTAACATGTGTTTCACAGATGGCTTAACAGATTTAGGTTAGGCCAGAAGCCAAAGCAAACATAGTTGCATGGTTTCCCCAAACTTTTCATGCATGGTTGAAGACTTCACCTTTCCTGCCTGACAGTTTTCACATAAGATACTAAAAATGTTCATTTGACCATGTCGTAGTATTTGCATTACATGTGACCATTGATGATATCACATGGAATGTGAAAAGCAAAATTTCTATATACGTACATTACAGATTTTACATCTGCTTGTCGACCAAGTGAATTAGGTTTATTGTGTGAAAATGCTGTATGAATTGCTTTAGATGATATTTCAACCAGCTCACATGCTAGTCATTGCACTCCATGACATAGGCATACATGAAAATAATATGACATGCATGAAAGTGGTATATCATGGTAAAATATAGCTATATATAAGTTAACTGTTTCAAGAAGAAAAGGAACCTTTGGGTGATCTCTCCATAGTATAGAATGGTTTTCTTATGTAGCTTGTTCTTTTATGAAAGTAAAACTGCAAATACTGTATTTTCCCCCTTTTTTTGTAAAAGGGCCCTCTTGCAAAAAGATAGAACGCAATCAAACCCTTTTTCTGTCTTTCATTCCAACAATTCCAAATATGAATATATTTTGATATGCAAATTATTGCTCTGCATATATTCTTCTATTGTGATTATCAGTATGTGCTGATTGAAGTCAACAGCTCTTGCAGTGATAACAATGCCACATGGATGTGGTTCAGTAGTGAAACTGTAGAATATCACTTTTACACAATGCTTTTGTTCCAGCTGGAGACTTAAATTAATTCTGCATAGAAAAGCATATTTCAAAAAAACCTTTTGAATTCTAATCAAACATGCTTCAAGCGGGGGTTGTCACCTTTTTCCTGGCAGAGGCAGATAAAAGGGCACTTTTATTAAGAAAAAATCAGGCACGTTGTTTACTCTTTGATGTCTCACTTTGCAGGGATTATTTTGTTTTACATTGGCTGAGTACTCTGACATTAGAGAGGGTGAAGATTCTGATACTGGCCCAAGCACCCTACTTTTATGGTAAGGCCCCTGTTTGGCTGATGGACTGCATGTCATTGCTGGAAATCCAAGAGTTGTCAATTTCCCATTCATTTATTTTCTTTCCCCTTCACCTCCTGCCCCGCCAAGAAAAAGCTGGCTTTAAACTTTGCTTGCTCACTCATGGCTAGGTTAAAAAGTATTTAGGAGAGTTCTTAACTAAATGAACAATACCACCGGATAACACCATGCGTAGAATTTGCTTGGGCAATGTATATTCTGAAACAGAATTCAAATTGATTTCTGACATTCTTATTACTACGTAAATTGCTTAGTTTCACAGATTTAATATCATTAAATCCACAAATGGAAGAATGATGTAATTCTTATCACACTACATGTGTTAATTGCCACGATGTCTGTGCTATCGACACAACTGTAGTTATCACTCTCCGTATTTTTCAGCATTTAATTCTTTTCTGACCTGATTACAGTTCACATTTTTAGCAGGCGTTTTTTGCTGGCACCCATGACACTTATATCAGGATAATAGTACTGGCACCTCTATCTTCTTTTACCAGCAAAAAGTACAATACATATACACATCTGCAACTCAGTATAACACTTCATACATCTGATGAAGTACTTGTAGTTCATGAAAGCTTATGTCATTATAAATTTGTTAGTCATTGTGGTGCAACAAAAAATGTTCTTGTTTTGTTTTTTGTTGCAAGAGAATAAAAAAGGTTACTCCTCTGGAAATTATTACAGTTGTGTTAGCCATATGCTTAGGTTTCTGAACTTTGCAGCTTTGGGTATTCATCAGTGCCAAAACAGTGTCTTGAAACAGAAGAGTTTCTCTTCTTTGGTGTGGAATAGTGGCTAACAATCTCTTTGCTGTTGAATGCAGTAAGTGGTGCACCTTAGCCAGATAGTCTGAGACAGTGTTTGGGATTTATGTAGACACAAAGTTTGTATAAATTGGACTCATTTGAGATGAATGGGTAGAAGGTCCCCTTGAACAAGCTAGACCAACCTTCCACTATTTCTGTAGGCATTTCTAATAGCTGACATTATTGTGTCTTGAACAGCATGTTTGGTTGCCTAATTGATTTGACAGTTTTGAAGTTCTTCTGCCTGTTGAACTGACAATTTTCTGACTGGACCTCGAAGCTAATATTTTTTGTACTATTTGTGGCTCGTGGGAAAATCTAGATGGACACAATGATTGCAGAAATCAAATCCTGGTCGCCTAGGGAGAAGTTCACACCAACAATTTGCTTCTGAAAATATATTAGAACTATCCTTACGCTACAGGCGCAAAGAGTGAGTGGAAAAATTTAAAAACCCTGATCTAGGAATCAGGATGATAACCAAATTATAGTAAATTGTCCTAGAAATAGTCTGTAAAATCTGTTGTTCTCTGTTCTTATAAGATTCACATATAAAAATTAATAAGTGATACATAAATTGTGTTGTAACGTAGCTTTACATTCTGAAATGGTGACATTCACAATATCCTGCAGTTTATTTGTTTTTACTATGCATAGTATCCAAAATCAAATGCCCCAGCCTAACTCATGTCTCCCGTATGTTTTTCTACTAGTTTCCCTAGTTTAGTCTCCTTTCCTTTAAAAACAACAACTTCCCCACTTTGTAGCAGTTCTAGTGTGGATGAAAGTAAACTCTCTAATGGTTTGTTAGCAAAACCAAGGGATCAAGGAGCTGCTTCCTGTGCACGGAGCAGAAGTATAACAAAAGTTGCAATTAAAAACAAAAGATGGATTTGCTGTGTTTGTGGTCCTTTTCTTAGTGAGCTGTAGAGCAGAACAGCTCTTAATGCTTTGTGATACATCATATCCTATTAAAAGAGGCATTTTAATAGGAAGTTAATTAAATGTACCATAAACAAAAGAGAAGGTTTGCACAGCCACAGTGAAGCCAATGGAAACAATGACACTCTCAATTTATTGTATGAAATATATTGCTCTTTTGAGAATTTTGAAAGGGATCTTTCAGGATCCAGTAGGATAAGAAATAATAAATAAACATATGATTTAACTTATTTTATTTTTAGTTGGCTTTTGTAAACATATTCAATGGAATCAATTCAATTCAAAAAGGGAAAGCTTGGGAAGTATTTTGTAAACAATCTCATTCTAACAAACTGCATGTGCAACTGGTTCCTGTTCTCAGTAATGCAAGAACGCACAAGTTTATAGTGGACTGTGAAAGGACCTCGCTGCACTTTTTAAAAATGTATATAATTCATTGAATGTCATGTGCTTCCTCTCTCCATCTGCTTTGCACATATGTCATGCATATATATGGTGAACTGTTCTTGCCCATCCCATCAGTGGATGTACAGTGTAACACTGATGCCAATCTACATTCATGCAAAAATGCATGTGCAGGCTCTGTGTGAGTGTAGGGTCCATATTGATGCATATTCTGGCTTTATCTAAGTACATTTTGTACATATACCCTATATTTAAAGCACGTTCAACGTGCATTTAATAACATGACTTCCTCTGAAGAATCCTGGCAAATTTCGTTTTCCCCTCATGGAGCTACAATTCCCAGCACCCAAAATAAACTACAGAATTGACATAAAATATCACATCATTGCCTTCGAACCAGAATTTGTGAGATTATCCTTCAAGTGCTAAATTATAGTTGGACTGATATAATTGAATAAGCCTTCGGACTCAAAGTCATGCATCTGTCTTTTACAAGCTGTGCTTCTTTTATGTCAGCAGATGGAGCTGTAAGATAAATAGTACTGTAACCAAATGGATACACAAAATAGGTCATTTGTCGGTACCTGTTGAGGAAAGAGGCTGAATAATTTTGAGGCAGATCTGCAACCTGCCTATGATGGAATCTGTAAAAGTCTGGAGCTGCAGTTCTTAATATATTTACTAGGCGTCCCCTTTTAACTTGATGGAATTTACTTAGGATTGTAGATCACATTGGTCTAAAGTGGAAATACTTTGACTTAAGTAGATAGTGGATCAAGCTTCTCATATGTTTTTGTCAATAGTGGGATGTAAGAGGTGGGGTCCCACAAGGATCCCTATTTGAACTTGTGCTTTTAAACTTGTTCATAAATGGGGTGAGGTGGCACAGTTTGCTGATGACACCAAATTGTTCAGGGTGTCAGAACAAAAAGAGATTTCAGTGAACACCAGAAAGGATCTATCCAAATTGAGTGAATAGCCATTAAAATAGCAAATGTAATTAAATGTGACCAAGTGTAAAATGATGCATATTGGGGCGGCAGCAGCAGCAGCAACACCAACAACACCAACAACAAAATATATTGCTTGTACCCCACCCATCTGACTAAGTTACCCCAGCTATTCTGGGTGGCTTCCAACAGAATATAAAAAAAAACCCACAAATCTTCCTGATACAGGACTGCCTTCAGATATCTATGAAAAGTCATATAAATGTTTATATTTTCGGCATCTGGTGGGAGGGCATTCTACAGGGTCTGAACTGGTGGTGGGTGATTAGGAAAGGGCTCTTGGAGTCAGGTAAATAGCTTGATGAAGATGCTAATTTTGTGTGCTACAGCTGGTCTAGAATAGGATACTGGCCTAGATGGGCCTTTGGTCTGATCCATAGGTCTCATCTGACAACTGGAATAATTTATTTGTCTTCTGTGCTGTTTACATGTCTAGTCATTTCTTTCCCCATCCTTAAAAAAGAGAATTCTCTCCCTTTGTGAAAGTTGCAAACAGAACTTGTGTGTGGAATGTCAGTGTGGCCTGGAGAGCCAATACGATGTAGTAGGTGGAAGGTTGCACTTAGATTCGGAAAATGTGGGTTCAAATCCCTGCTAGGGCACAAAGCCTACGGTGTGATTTTACGGCAGTCACTGTCTTTTAGAGGATGCTTGCAAGATCTACAGGTGGGAGAAAGAATGGGATGAAAATGTATTAAATAAATCAACAAACATTTGAAAGCTCTGGGATAGGGTCTGGGGGCTTCCTTCACCACCAATAGCGTGACCACAAAAAGTAGAGCGGAATAAATTCCTGCCTGAACAATCAGGCTTCCTTGGAACGTAGGTAAGCAAAAAGGAACTGCTATATTCTTTTTCCTGCCTTTTTAAAGCAGAAGACACAGAAAAGTTTGGCAGCTCTGGGGATCTGGGATTGCCAAGTAAGATTGGTAGCCGCTATGGTCTATAGTACAGCTGTAGCATAGGAAGAGCCACAATTTCTGCATTCCACCTACAGAGAATGCAACAAATCTGCATAGCAGATTTAATCTGCAGCATAGAAATAAATGCTTTTCCCAAGGTTAACTGACGTGGTTGTAACTCCCATAACACTGGATAGGCATCAACTGAGAGACAGTCAGTACATGTATTTCTATGTAGTGGCCACAAATTGCGAGATCACATGATGGGTTACCATCTGCTTTGACCTCCATACAACCTTTGTGTTGCTTTGCTTTGAGTCAAAGCATTGGCATTCAAAACACATGCAAGGTATTTCCCCCCAAGCACTCATAGGGATGCTGTTGTCAGTTAACTGTCCAGAATCCATGAATCACATCAAAACTTCAGTGCGGGAAATATAGAGGTCTTACACAGAGTGCATTCATCAGCTGGAAAGCAGGTCATCTCCCCAGCAGCAATTGCCCTCCATTGTTTGTAGAATGAATGAAGCAGACTTTCCCCATGAAAGTAACTTCATGAATTTTTATAGCATTCCTAAAGAGAACCAAAACTGAAACACGCTTTATGACGAGCTGGCAATTTTAAAAACCAAACATGTCAAACAACAGTGTGCAAACACTGAGCACTCTCATGTTTTGCAATGGGCAATTGAGCATTCTGGCTACTATAATGTAAAGCATATAGTTTAGATTAATTTACCTGGAAGGATGATAAAATGGAGAGTCAGAAGAGATGGGACATCAGTAACGAGTGATGACAAAGGCCTTCAGTGTTGCCTTCATCAACTTCATTTCTTGGTTGTCCTTAATCTCTAGGAAGTGCTGTGGGGCTTGGATGGTTAGTCTTAAATTATTAATAATAACTTGTCCTGAGTACGCAAGCATCACAAATGGAACATATCTTTAATGGTCTCTCTCCTGATCCAGAAAGCATACCCATAGTCTCTAGGAAAGTCTCCAAGATGTTGCGCCACAATTTTCCAGATTGTGCACAACAGCTGCTTAAGAAAGGGACACCCTTAAATGTGTTTTATATTTAATGTGTCTGCTTTTTCTTTTAAAATACAGTGGTGCCCCGCAAGACGAATGCCTCGCAAGATGGAAAACCCGCTAGACGAAAGGGTTTTCCGTTTTTGAGTTGCTTCGCAGGACGAATTTCCCTATGGGCTTGCTTCGCAAGACGAAAATGTCTTGCGAGTCTAGAGATTTTTTTTTCGCTTTTCCCCCCCTTTATCTAATCTGCTTAGCCTTTAATAGCCTTTAATAGCCTTTTAGCAGCTAATCCCCTAAGCCTTTAAGCCTTTAATAGCCGCTAAACCGCTAATAGCGCTAATCCGTTAAGCCGCTAATAGGGTTGCTTCGCAAGACGAAAAAACCGCTAGACGAAGACTCTCGCGGAACGGATTAATTTCGTCTTGCGAGGCACCACTGTATCAGTCATTTTAGGTGAGGGAGCAGTTGGGATTGGGATTGTGGTGTACAGCAAAAAGGGGGTTAATCTGATGGGAAAAGAGAGAAAGCAGTGGGCAGGCGATAACAGACATCCAGCTAGTTTCAACTCTTTGGAGGGAAATGCCAGCAATAAGTTGCACAACCACTCAGTCTTTTCCTTCCTTGTGGTTTCATCTGTGCTCTGATAACCTCAGTCAGCTTTGCATGTAAGATCAGACGCTATCAGTATACGGTCCCTGTAGATATTTTAGTTCTGTCTGTGGGACACAAATGCTGCTTCTGATTTTGGCTGAGTTAGCTTGTTTAAAATTCAGGACAGGTTTAGCTGGCCACTGGGGTTGTAGCGATGGATGTGCATGTCCTGTATGATTCTAAGAAAAAGGCTTTTAGTCTCTTTCTCTGTGCGTTTTTATCCTGGAGAAGTGAAGGCTACAATGAGGACCTGCTGCTCTGTTGTTTTGGACCAAAAAAAAAAAAGCCTGATTGAACTGGCGTTTCACCCTTCTTGATACAACAATTGTCTAACATTTACTCTGTTTCAGCTTTTGTTGTTGGGTTCAGCTTACTGTGCTGCAATTTAGCAATCCACACTGAAAACATTTCCCTTTTTATGAGGCTACAGGTTGGAGTGGCTGTTGCTGAAAAATGTTATTGGATGCAGCCCACCAGGTGCAGCTCCTTTAAAATCCTCAGTATAATGGAAGGGATTTCTTTGGGCAAAGGCATGCACCTCTTGCATATATTCTATTCATTTAAAAAAGTCTGTACAGGAGATGACCCCTGTGGATGAACTGTAGCTGTGTTCATTTACATCAAATATGGCGAACTTGTGGCCATCCAGATGTTCATAGAACCATAAATTCATAAAATTGTAGAATTTTCCATTGCACCACAGTCATGGAGCGGAGAACACAATTTTTGGCCAGTGCTTGATGTCCCAAATTATCTTACGTTTCTAAAATATATTCAGTTTTGTAATCTATATATTTTAAAATTACAGTATATTGTTCTGAAGAGTATTTTTGAGTAGCTGGGAAAGGACTGTAGCTCAGTAGTTGAGCATCTACTTTGCCTGCAGAATATTTTCAGGTGCAATCCTTGCCATCTCCACACGGGGCTGTGAGACACCCCTGTCTGAACTCTAGAGGGCCACTGCCTTTCAGTGTAGACCACACTGAACTAAGTGGCCCAATGGTGTGACTCAAAAAGGGCAGCTTCCAATGTGTTTTCCATAAATTTTTTTATGCAATGTGGCAGTTTAATCCCAATGCAATGTTTAATTCCGACATTTGATTCTGATCTACCAAGATGCAAAAGCTGATAAAATGTAACATCACTCCACATACAGCCTTGATTATCTGGGGGAGCAAGAAGGTATTATCCCATCCCCTGACAGCAGTCACTAACTATGCCTGTATGAGCAAGCATGCAGTGCTACTTGCATAAGCATTTTGCTGTTGTTCTCTCGCCTGCTATCATCATTCACTGTCTGGCTCCTCTTTCATGGGGAAGTCCAAAAGGAACTAAGAAGCCAAGAAAGCACAGGAACATTAGGAACGAGTTGAAATGTGAACGCCACGCAGCTCCCACTGGCTCCTCTGAAACTGCTTTCTTGCAAGCGTGCAAGACAGAATTTCAAGGCAAAATTTCAGTTAGCAGACTGATAAGACTCAGGGCCATGCGAGGGCTGTTCTTGAAATAGCATTCTATATGTCTGATTTGGGGAAATTATCCACTTTAGAGGAAAGTCAGGCAGTAGGATTGCTCTGGTTAATAGAAACTGTGCATTTAAACCAATATGCCCTAAAGCTTTTTGATCCACTGGAGAGCTTCATTTTTGTGATGGAGCAAGTAATAGCCTTAGCTGGTCTAGGTCATTGTAATTTGGTTGACTGTATGAATATATGGCCTTGTGAAGCTTCACTTTCACCTTGCTTTGACCTAGAACAAACCACCCTCCGTTTATCAAAGCAATCCTGCTCCCCTTTGCTGCTCCCTACACATGGAGCTGCCTCCCTAATAAAGGTCTACAGTCCCATATCTCTCCCTTCCTTAAAATCTATCTTTTGACTGGAGCAGCAGTAGTGAGGGAGGAAGGGGTAAGTTACCTCTTTTGCTATGTGCTGTTTTTGTGATCGAAATGGCACTCCCTCAAATCGTTATTAGCTCCATGGTGAAAAATATGTTATGGCCTCAGATCAATATGAGAGTGAGGAAGTTATAAAGTGCACCTTCTTGTGTACCTTTGGAGTGTGAGGTTCAGGAAGTATGAAAGATTAGGAGGCTCTTGTGTCCATGTGTCAACGACCACTGTAAGCTTAAAGCTATGAATCCTGGTAATGCAAGGGTATGGAATATTTTTTCAGCTTGAGGGTGCATTCCTTTCTGAGCAACTTTCCAAGGGCCACACAGTGGGTGGGGTCAGAAGCAAAAGTTGATGTGGGAGATGTTCCGCAGCCAAATGTAACTATGCGTACTTGCCAGTAAAGTAAGGGGTTAAGGACCACACAGCTGAAAATTGCTGAAGAAGTCATGCCCCTTCACCTTTGGGGAGGGAGGAAGTTTTATTTGTTTCCTGTTCTTCTCTCCCTCCCTCCCTATTTGAATCATGTAACTGAGCAGATGTCAGAGGCTGGGTCTTCCGAGTCAGCCTGTGTGTTTGAGACTAACGTCTGTATTTTGTAAACAAGAATTCCTTACCTGTGTTGTTTCTGCTGTAGCACTAAACAGTGCATGAGTGAGACTTCTGATTAATGTAAATACAATGTTTAAACTTACTTAGGTTTGAGGAAACGCAGTTGTCAGCACTTAATATTGGGACATTTTAAGGTCTAACAACTCATATTTCCCATGCTTTGCAAACACTGCACATATATTTTAGTTTTAAACTCTGCTGGGGACTCTTGGCTAGACAGTGAGTCAAACACCATACTTTTTTTAGTTACCCCCACACATGGGACTTCAGGATTAACTGGTATTCCCCAGTTATTTTCCAACAGTTGACAGAGCAGTGAATTTCACCTTTGTATAATAGGCTGCTTTCTACACATATACCTCTCTATCCTCCAGACAGACAAGCAAGAGATGTTATTAGAGTTCAAGGACATATTCCATCCATTCAAAATAAGCTGGGGTGTGAAGCTAGGCATAGGGAGAGTTCCCAGGGCCTGAAAGGCCATATATGACCCTGGGCCTGAGGCTCTGCACCTCTGTGCTAAAGCCTAAGATTGTTTCCCCCCCCCCCTTTGCCACATTAGTTTCCTACATTACAGTGTTGCTGGGAGCAAGGAACATCTGCTAGTGACAAGAGAAAGACACACACACCCTGACAATAAAGCAGCTTTTCTCCCAATTTTGGAAAGCTGGAAAGAGATTCCTGGAGGGATGTCAGGGGCTGGCAGGACTCTGAAGGATGTGAAAAGGAGGCAAGGGAGCTGGATGAACATCTTGGGGAAGTGGCCAGCGATTTGCGGGGTTCTGTGCCACCCACGAGACAGGAGTTGGGTCTGGAGGAAGAGGAAGAATTGGGGTTGTCAGAGGTGGGGTGTCATGAACTGGCAGGACTCAACACAACACTAGGTCTGGAGAATTGTGAAGGTTACAAAAAACGGGTTGGCTAGCAACACAATTGCTGCTGCTGGCATTGGAAGGATTAACAAAGGGGTGTGGAGGGTGGGGGGAAAGGAGCTAATGGCAAGCTCCACCTCTGAGGAACTGTTGGATAATTTCAGGTTCAGATGTCACCTCAGCCATAAACTTACTGTAATTGCTTTAGGCAAGTCCTTGTTTTCTCAGTTCCACACACTTCTCAACCCCTATCTTCCCGTCATTCCGCTAGCACAAACACCTCTACTCGCCAGACAGACCAATCCCCCTCTCTTCTCCCACCGCACTCCATTCTTCTTGGGGTTCTCCTGATTCTCCACAGCAGAATTACGGAAGGCATGTGGAAGGAGCGGAATGTAGGAAAACTCCATTGTGCTAGCGGGAGCCAATGCACTGGCTTACGCTACCACACTAGGTTGGTTGAATCTAGGCCAAAGTGTTCCGGACAGCAGAAGTATGCTATATAAATGCTAATGGCTGTTGTGCTTATAAATACATGCTGGCCTGTCTACCAAAAATGATCTATTGTGCCAATAGTCCAAATTGACACCACTGTTCCAAAATTCAGGACAAAGAAGTTGCTCAGAGAGAAACTGACACATCAAGGCAGTTTCCTTTAGATACTCTTCAGCACCGTATCCTGGATTCTGTTGGGGTTTTTTTGCCCAAACAGCTGTGTTCTCACCTTTGTTTCCAATCTAGAGGAGGTGTGCTGAGAACAGGATGTGGGACAACACTGCCCCTATGTATCGTTCTATAAATGTACCTCAGTCACCTCTAGACCTGCAACACAGATGTATACCCAGGGACCCAAAAGAGTAGCAGTCTTTGATAAAGGTAGTTAATAGCACATCAAATGTGTAAATTTTAGTTGGACAGCAGTATTCGTTTGAAACCTGCACTAGAGACGGCACTTTCTACCTGGAGGAGACTGGATTCCCAGGTAGAATTCTGCTGATTTCATTACATTTATAATCCAAAGAATGTCAGCACTGCTGTGTTCTAACTGGGTGACATTTCATTTCAAAGGTACTCAAGACCAATTAAGCATTTTTCATGCAGCTGAGCTGGAGAAAACAAACACTCTATAAAAATGCTTTCCACAACACAGAATGTGCTCTAATGACTACATTAGGATATGATGATCCATACTTATCACAGCTTTTGCTGATTGTGTAGTGTGTGTGTGTAAAAGTGCAAGTAATAAATGAGACCCTGAGTATCATCTTCTGTAGGTGCCATTGCATCCAATGCTTGCTGCTGGAACGAGAGCATAAGGTGATCCCTGCTTGATTAAGCCTCTTTAGTCCAGCATCTTATTTTCTATAGTGGCCAGCTAGATGCCTATATAGACAAGCAGGACATGAGCACAATAGCATTGCCTCTCACAGTTGTTCCCCAGCAACTAGTATTCAGAGGCATGCTGGGTCTGTAGCTCAAGGTAGCATATTGCCACCATGACAATGAGCAGCCAATGAGTAGTGGGATAGCGAAGCTGTGCCAGCTCCCACCTGCCCACCTCCGATCACCATGGCCTGACATCCATGTAACTGGGATATTATGTGATCAGGAGCCCTGGTTGCATGACATTCTCGATAGTGTGGTCAGCCTGTGCATGTTCAGCTCCCGTTTCCAACACTGTTCAAATGGAGAAGTTGCTCATATCTGAGATCTGCCTGGTGCCAGCGTTGTTGTTTTAATTATTGGTGTACTTCATTGCACTGAAATAATTGAATAGAGGGTGGGCTAGACATTTATTTTTTTATTTACTCTTTTTGATTGCTGGGTTTTTATCCAACCTTTACCGCAAAGGAGCCCAGGGCAGCAAAAACAAAGCAGTAAAGCAGTATAATTTATTTTAAAACACAATCAAATATTCTCACAACTAAATGATATCAAGGTTGCCAGGAGCAATATCTTTCAGCCATGAAATGCTTGAGTGTAGAGTGTAGAGTGTAGAGTGTAGAGGAATTCTGCTTAAATGTTAATAATGAGAGGGGCAGATGGACCTCAAAAGGAAGGACACTCCATAAGTCCCCACACTGTGGCCCCACTGTGACTCAGGTCTTGTGAGAGTCTGCAACACACACACACATGCAAACCAAACAACCATCCCAGTCCTTGAATTGATGCAAGGAATTACCCACTGTAGAAGAAATAACAGTGAAAGCAGAACCAACTGAAATGTGAATAAGGCAGATTCATTTTCTGCAGAAACTTGCTGCTTTGGAGGACCATAAAAATGCAACAGCAGGAATTCCTCTTGCAGACTTCACATGTGCCTACTAGGAAAAACAGTGGCAGAGATACTTTCCTCTGGGTACTCAGGATATGGTATATCGCCTCTATGAACAATGGTATGGGAAAAGCAAACAGTAGCTATAGCAGTCTCAGAGGTGGAAGCGCATGAATGACCTTAATTTTGCAGAGAGCATGATATTGATTGCATCTCGATCAGGAACTCGACAACAGGAGCCATGCTTTGTATAAATCTATAAAACATAGCCACAGAGCCAAGATGCACTTGAGATAGAACTGGTTGTGAGTCAGGGAGATTGCTATGTTATTAGGAGGAAAAACACAAGAGTTCAGCCATACTCTTCTCTGCTTCTGGGAGCTGAGAACACAGGTGATTTAGGAGAGTTTCCTGAGGCTTGGGATACACAGGAGGTTCACGTTGCCTCTATTCCAGTGTTAGCAGAAAATCATTTTGTGTGCAGCACAACCATAGATGTCTCAGACAGCTAACCTGCCTGGTGTCATTGCAAATAAGCAGATGCGGTAGGGTTGATTAGCACGACATTTTTTACATAGTCACTTTGCTAGGAATTGCGGGTGGCGCTGTGGGTTAAACCACAGAGCCTAGGACTTGCCGATCAAAAGGTCGGCGGTTCAAATCCCCGCAACAGGGTGAGCTCCCTTTGCTCAGTCCCAGCTCCTGCCAACCTAGCAGTTCAAAAGCACATCAAAGTGCAAGTAGATAAATAGGTACCACTCCAGCAGGAAGGTAAACGGCATTTCCGTGCGCTGCTCTGGTTCGCCAGAAGCGGCTTGGTCATGCTGGCCACATGACCCGGAAGCTGTACGCCGGCTCCCTCGGTCAATAAAGCGAGATGAGCACTGCAACCCCAGAGTCAGCCACGACTGGACCTAATGGTCAGGGGTCCCTTTACCTTTACTGGAGGGAAGCTGAGACGAAATGACACACCCATTGAGGGTAGAGGGTGTTCAGTAGCTAGGTTGCCGTTGTCGAGAAGGCCCTCTGGCAAGTCACAGGAATGCTCTAGAATGTGCTTGGTCAGGACTCATTACTGGGTCAAAGACTGCCTTAAGAGATGGAGGATTGTAATACCAACACCAACGCCATCCACATATGTGGTAAAAAATTAAGAAGTGAGTTCCCCCCCCCAAGCACATTTGGACTAAAATTGGGTCCTGCTGGATCTGAAAAACTGATGATTACTGCTCTAGAATATAATTGTGTTTTGTGAAACAGGGCATTCAGGACATGGATCACTTTAGGCAGAAAGGTGTGGCTTATTTGGGTATTTGGTACTTGTAGGTGTAGGGGGTAGTAAGAGGATGTAGGCTAGCTCTGCCCCCTATGGTGCTATAGTGCATGGTGCCCACATCTCTTGCCACCTTGTGTTTGGCATCAGTCACAAGGGGGGAAAGGGGGATGGATCACTCTGCAATGAAGTAAGTTCCTTGGCAGAGGGTGCAACTCAAGATCTGTGATTAGGATCTCCTGCAATTAAAAACCAAATCAATAACTGCCTCAGGGCAGGAGTGAAAGTCAGAACTGTGGAGCAGAGGAAAGGGGTCAATCCTTCCACCTGCACTATTTTCCTCATTAAAATCCTCCCCAAGTCACTATTTGTCTCATGAGGGGAAACCTACAAGTACCAGTATGATACCTTAAAGTATACCCCTGCAGGGAAAATAGTAGCAAGGGGCAAGGATTTTAAAAGGGAAAACAGTGCAAAGGAAAGACTTAATCATCCCCTATAATAAGTACCCCATTCCTGGCTTGCCAACTTAAAATGCTGTAAGCCGTCCACCCCACTGCACTGCTTCGTTTGTGTTTCAGATTGCATTTGCAGGTTTCAAGTTGCCTGCTGCCTGTCCACACCAGTCTTCATATGGCTTTCATTTTCAATTCGGATCGAAACTGGTTTGGGCGAAAATGCATCAAGACGCATGATATCTCAAGAAACCTGTAGGATAGATGTGGATCGTGGCTAACATCGTGTGTACATGGCTTCACAAACCAGCTGGTGGAAGCACAGTGGATACAGAGTGAACAGGAGTATGTGCACAGCCTCGATCCCCACCTCCACCTCCCATATCTGCTGTTTATTAATTTATTTACAGTGTAAGATCCTAATCACAAATCCTATCAGATTGTGAATCCAGTACTAAAAGAATTACATTTTGGACAGTGCCACTTTTCTGATTAAAAACCCCAAAGAAATATGTGCCTTCTAAGCTGGTTGTTGGAAAACTAGTTCATATGATATTTTTAATGAAAGGAACACCTAGCACCAAAACCTGTAGAAGTGGATTTTGTGCTGATGCTGTCCATCCATAACTATGATCTGTCTGTCAGAATTTGAAGAAGACAGGCAGGTGCTCAGCTTTCCCAGATTCTAATGACACAACTGTCATCAGGGGATAACTGAATTTGTGCTGATATGTGCTTTCTAACTTATCTTTAACCTGGCAGGGCTTCTCTACTGCATCCTTAAAAATTCAGAATGGTAATAATAATAATAGTAATAATTACTATTATTATAGCATCCATGGTGTTTTACCATTTTGTAACCCTCAAAGCAGAAAGACTAGACAAGCACCCTTTATGAAAAGTTATTTCTCCCACAACTAGAAAGATCAGTTGCCTTAGAAATGATTCTCAGCAATTGTCCATAACTAGGTCATGCATCAAGTTGAAGGGGGAGCAGTAACAAAGGAGGTATTGTTTAAAATGAGGGTGATAAGGGTGCCTGACTTAAAATATTTTAAAATATAACGTGCTTTAGAGATGGTCCCTCAAAAAACTGTCCTCAGTATTTTTTGACTAACACCTATAAATTGGGTTGCCAGTTTATCACTGGGACTACCTGTAATTCAAAGTTTATGAAATGCTAAATTGCTTATGATGACATCTACTTAAAGAAGGGCTGGGAACCTTTGGATCTCCAGTTCTTGCTGAAGTACAGCTCCCATCAGCCCTAGCAAGCACAGCAAATGGTCAGAGATAATGGGAGTTGTACTTCAGCAACATCTGGAGGGCCAAAAGCCCCCCAAACACCTGACATAAAGGAATGCCTCACACAGTCCTGCCCTGTGTGGGCTCTGAGGTAAACTGGGGTAGACCTTTTAGTGGAACCATTTTTGATCAACGTGTATATTTCTGTGACCTGCTGGAGACTCTTACGGGGAAACCCAGCCCGATGGGTGGGGTATAAATAATAAATTATTATTATATTATTCTCATTATTATATTATTATTCTCAGCAATGGCACCCAAGCTTTGGAACAGACATATTCTTCCCCACCCACTCATAGTTCAGCTGACACTAACGTTTACCATCTTTCATTGTCAGCTTAAGACCTTCCTCTTTTGTCAGGCTTATGGCTAATAATTATATTTGACCTAGGCAGCACAGCGCAGTTATTTTGATAAGACTGATTGTTATGCTTTGACTTTTTGTTTTTTCAAACATAGCTTTCTACCCTAAGTTATAAGGTGGAACATAAAATAAATAGATTAGATAGATAGATAGATAGATAGCAAACCAAGTCTGAGTGGGAACACAAAGTTTCCAGAACATCATCTAAGTATTGGCAGGATCAGCCCCAAAAACCATAGCTGAGCAAAATCAGTCACCATGGCAACCACACAAAAAAGGCTGGAAACAGCTCAGGAAAGCCATGGGAACCAGTCATGGTAGAAGGATTTAAACATAAAAGGAAGTCATGAGGGGCACGGGAGGTAATAAAGAATTAAGTGGAGTGGAAATTCTTTGGGAGGACCAGGCAAAGCCACTTGCTAGAACAGGAGGTAGAGCACTACCATTATGGACTGATGGGTGGAATCCGGGATGTGGAGAGGGGGGAATCCAATGATTTCTTTGTTTTATTTCTCCCACATAATCTACACCTCAAAACAGCTGGCAGGTGAGGGTAGAGAAAGGAGCTTGTAGGGTCACATGATTGTTGTTGTTGTTGTTGTTTAGTCATTTAGTCATGTCCGACTCTTCGTGACCCCATGGACCAGAGCACGCCAGGCACTCCTGTCGTCCACTGCCTCCTGCAGTTTGGTCAGACTCATGTTTGTAGCTTCAAGAACAGTGTCCAACCATCTCATCCTCTGTCATCCCCTTCTCCTTGTGCCCTCCATCTTTCCCAACATCAGGGTCTTTTCCAGGGAGTCTTCTCTTCTCATGAGGTGGCCAAAGTATTGGAGCCTCAGCTTCACGATCTGTCCTTCCAGTGAGCACTCAGGGCTGATTTCCTTAAGAATGGATACGTTTGATCTTCTTGCACATGATTACTCAGGATTTATCCTATCTCTTTTGAATGCATCCAGACAAGGCCCTCCCCTGTAATGAGGCTCTTTTCTGCTAGCCCAGGCTTCCTCAAATTTGGCCCTCCAGATGCTTTTGGCCTACAACTCCCATGATCCCTAGCCAGCAGGACCAGTGGTCAGGGATGATGGGACTTTTAGTCTCCAAACATCTGGAGGGCCGAGGTTGAGGAAGTCTGTGCTAGCCCAACCTTCATATCTAAAAAGCTGCCAGCCCCTTGATTGCTCCTTTTCCCATTATCTGTCTCCTGGGGCTGAGGTAAAACAAATCCAGTGAGAGCCCATTGCCTGCTTATTGTACTGACTAAGAACTGCAGTCCTAATGCCTCTTACTAGAGAGTAAGTCCCATTGAATTCAGTAGGGCTTTATTCTGACAGGATTCCTCTGTTGGTGTGTGTATGAATAGACTTGGTTGCAGTTCAGACAAAATAAATAGTCTGAAATTCAAGATTTTGTGTGTGTGTGTGTGTGTGCGCACGCGCACGCAAGTTAGAGATGTTGTACAATAATTAAAGCAGATAATGCTTCAGTAGGTCTGTGTTTTGAAAGCTCTCTCTGAGCATCATCTATTTTAAGGTGTTTTTGTCCTTCTGCCGATTTTAAATATTTGTTTCCATCTCCAGACAGCTTATTATCAGGTTTTGCAATAGTAAAAATAGCATATTTCAGTGTTGTAAGTTTTGCTTTTAATTGGCTTTAGCACACTATAGCAGTCTGCCCCACTGTATTCTGTGCTGTTTTGGGAGTTGTGGTCATTTTTATGCTGTGATGAACATCATCTAGACCTTCCAAGAGAGAGAGAGACAGAGGGTACCATTCTTCTTCCCTCAGTTCCTCTCCCCTTCACCCTAGAATGCAGGATGTATCAAATATTAAACTGGCATTAGATTTAATCCTACCTGAAAGGGTAGGAATTAAGAAGAGTCCACTTTCTGTAAACTGGCATTTGATGTAAAAAGAGAGAGAGAGAGAGAAAAGAGATAAAAATAATCTCATAGCAAACTTGTACACTAGGAATTATCCTTTCTTAAATAAATATCATAGGGAAGTGCTGCTCCAAACAAACAGGAATATCCGATTTGAATTTTATACTGTAATCTTCAACAAGAAGTGAAAAATGTCTTTGAAATTTGAGTGCCTGAGAAGAAAATTTGTGTTTGAGAAGTAAGATGATCACAAATAAGACTGCAATCCTAGATCCACTTACCCAGGAGTGCTAAACTGCCTTGAGCTCAACAGGGCTTACATATGAGTAGTCATGCACCACAAGAGACAGAGACTGCAGCAAGTCTTAGCAATACTCTTGATACTGCAGCTGAGTTTTGAAGACTGACCTACAAACAAAGACAGTTTCTTAAAGTTACCTTTGAGTAATGGATAAAAATGACTCCAGGAGTCCAGGATGCAGAGAAGAGCACATTTTAAAGGTTTCAGTAAGGAGGAAAGATGAGCTGTAGGTGAAATCATTTGGATTATTTATTAGAGCACTACTCCATTTACAGCTTTAGTGCTACCATCAATGGAGCTTTTACAGTGTTGAATCCTGCCTTATGCAGTAGTTTTAAGAATTTTCCCAGTAAGACAGCAACCTGCATGCATGGGCATCACAAGGGGAGGACATCATTTTAAAACAAAGAGTTCACCCTAATTCACATTGAGGTGGAAAACCTGTGCCTGGCGTGGACCAATTGAGGCTGCAGGTGATGTCAGGGGCAAGGTTGCTTATCCACCTGAGGTATGTGAAAAAATGCTCGATGGCATCCTCTCTCGACGTGGTCAACAAGCATTAATTCTAGAATGGCTGCTTGATACATTGCCTGCCCTCCAGCAAAACAAGAGAGGAAATGCATCACCAAAAGAGAGAACAAAAGATGGTCTCATTTGCATAAAATTTGTATATTCAAATACTTCAGGCGAAGTCCCGGCAGACTGGAGGAGGGCAAATGTTGTCCCTATTTTCAAAAAGGGGAAAAGAGAGGACCCAAATAATTACCGCCCAGTCAGTCTGACATCAATACCAGGGAAGATTCTGGAGCAGATCATTAAGCAAACAGTCTGTGAGCACCTAGAAAGGAATGCTGTGATCACCAATAGTCAGCATGGATTTCTGAAAAATAAGTCATGTCAGACTAACCTGATCTCGTTTTTTGACAGAATTACAAGCCTGGTAGATGAAGGGAACACAGTGGATGTAGCCTACCTTGATTTCAGCAAGGCATTTGACAAGGTGCCCCATGATATTCTTGTAAAGAAGCTGGTAAAATGCAGTCTTGATTATGCTACCACTCAGTGGATTTGTAACTGGCTGACTGACCGAACCCAAAGGGTGCTCATCAATGGTTCCTCTTCATCCTGGAGAAGAGTGACTAGTGGGGTGCCACAGGGTTCTGTTTTGGGCCCGGTCTTATTCAACATCTTTATCAACGACTTGGATGTTGGACTCAAGGGCATCCTGATCAAATTTGCAGATGACACCAAACTGGGAGGGGTGGCTAACACCCCAGAGGACAGGATCACACTTCAAAACGACCTTGACAGATTAGAGAACTGGGCAAAAACAAACAAGATGAACTTTAACAGGGAGAAATGTAAAGTATTGCACTTGGGCAAAAAAAATGAGAGGCACAAATACAAGATGGGGGACACCTGGCTTGAGAGCAGTACATGTGAAAAGGATCTAGGAGTCTTGGTTGACCACAAACTTGACATGAGCCAACAGTGTGACGCGGCAGCTAAAAAAGCCAATGCAATTCTGGGCTGCATCAATAGGAGTATAGCATCTAGATCAAGGGAAGTAATAGTGCCACTGTATTCTGCTCTGGTCAGACCTCACCTGGAGTACTGTGTCCAGTTCTGGGCACCACAGTTCAAGAAGGACACTGACAAACTGGAACATGTCCAGAGGAGGGCAACCAAAATGGTCAAAGGCCTGGAAACGATGCCTTATGAGGAACGGCTAAGGGAGCTGGGCATGTTTAGCCTGGAGAAGAGGAGGTTAAGGGGTGATATGATAGCCATGTTCAAATATATAAAAGGATGTCACATAGAGGAGGGAGAAAGGTTGTTTTCTGCTGCTCCAGAGAAGCGGACACAGAGCAATGGATCCAAACTACAAGAAAGAAGATTCCACCTAAACATTAGGAAGAACTTCCTGACAGTAAGAGCTGTTCGACAGTGGAATTTGCTGCCAAGGAGTGTGGTGGAGTCTCCTTCTTTGGAGGTCTTTAAGCAGAGGCTTGACAACCATATGTCAGGAGTGCTCTGATGGTGTTTCCTGCTTGGCAGGGGGTTGGACTCGATGGCCCTTGTGGTCTCTTCCAACTCTATGATTCTATTATTCTATATGATTCTATGATTCTATGTGCAAATTTATAAGCAATGATTTGGATTTAAATAGAAATACAATACACCTCATCATAATGAGAAAGACTGCAACCAGGTGATATGGGTACCAGCTCAGTCTTATCCAGAGCTGTTGATGGGCACTGATGCCCCCTTCCTTCTTAAGGGACAACTCTTCAAGTGGAGGACACCTTCAAACACCTTCAGCTTAGAGGACTGTCCTCTGTGAAGTCAGACACCCCACCTCATTCACAGGTAAAGTCTGTGCAGCCTTGATCTGTGACACAAAATGCTTTATAATGTTTCTCCTCATTCAGCCACTCAACAAGCAGCCAGATAATTGCCCGGCTTGCTGACCACAAACATTTAGCTGTCAGCAGAACTCTTAAATAATACAACCACTTATTCTACTTAAGCATTACCCAGCTCTCCAGAACACAACCTCAAATAACTGTCTCAAAGGGGGAGATTATCAGAAGTGTGAATTACATTTGTTCACTAATGTATTGCCAAAAAGATGTTGCTAGAGGGCAGCTACGTAATGTACGTGCTTTGCATTCTCATTGCAGCAGATTTTTGTCTGTGTAGATGCTGTTTTCCGTCAGCAGCATATCTCGACTGCAGCCTGTGCCCTAAGCAACCAGTGCACCCCAGATGGACTAAATCATATCTGTTTACCTGATACTAGAAGAAGAAGAAGTCAAAAGGAATCTTAAAGTTGGTCAGGGTGGAGGGGGAACCCTTTCCTGGGCAAGAGGGGATTTATATTTGCTAAAGGGAGAGGCTGGCTTTGATTAATAATAGAAGTGCTGAGCTTAATCACTGAATCTTTTCTTCTTCTTCCTGCCTATAGGCACAAAAAGGCAAAGGCTCTTCTCAAAGAGATACAGAAAATCAAACATTGATCAGAGTCTATTGCTTTCCTTTTGGCTGTGCCTAAAATACACATATCAGGTTCCTAATCCCAAGAGATCTAAATGCCAATGTACAAGGAACAAATCAGTAAACATGTGTGGGATTTTGCTATAAGAGAAGGAAGAACTCTTTCTTTGGGGGGTGCGTGTTTGGAGAATTAAAAGAGAAAGGACTAAGGAGTTGTAAACTCAGATAAATTCTTGCAGAAGCAAGTTGTGTTGGGGTTTAAAAAGACAAAGGCTGCTGCTGAGCAGTAAAAGGTAAAGGGACCCCTGACCATTAGGTCCAGTTGTGGCCGACTCTGGGGTTGGGGCGCTCATCTTGCTTTATTGGCCAAGGGAGCTGGCGTACAGCTTCTGGGTCAGGTGGCCAGCATGACTAAGCCGCTTCTGACGAACCAGAGCAGCGCACGGAAACGCCGTTTACCTTCCCGCCGGAGCGGTACCTATTTATCTACTTGCACTTCGATGTGCTTTTGAACTGCTAGGTGGGCAGGAGCAGGGACCGAGCAACAGGAGCTCACCACGTCATGGGGATTCGAACTGCCCACCTTCTGATCGGCAAGTCCTAGGCTCTGTGGTTTAACCCACAGCGCCACCTGGATCCCTGCTGAGCAGTAATTCATCTCCTACTCTGATGTGTGCCATTGCTATAATCTGTATTCTGCATGTTCTAATCATTACATTAATTAATTACATTAATTAAATTCATATAATTTATACACCACTTGCTTGTAAAAACAACAACCCTCAAAGTGGTTTACAAAAACCGTAAAACTATAAATTACCACCAAGAAAAATTAACAACAATAATTTAAGATTTTCAAAAAGTTAAAATAACAATAGACTAAAACTTTCTAAACATCTGGGTAGACTAGCCTACATGAAAATGTTTTTAGCAGGCACTGAAAAGAGAACAGTGAAGGTGCCTGTCTTATATCAATAGGCAGGGAGTTCCAAAGTGTAGGTGCTGCCACACTAAGAGACTAAGTTCCTACAACGGTTATTATTCGGCACCTGTAACAGTGTCAGTTCTGCCAATCCAAGTGGTCAAGTGAGCACATGCAAGGTAAGGCAATTTTGTAAGTATGGTAAACTTATCTCAAGTTGTTAAAGGCTTTATATACCAAGAGTAACACCTTGAACGTGACCCAGTTGCAACATGCCAATATGGCCCTTGGGTCCAGAAGGGCTAGCCGTCCCTATTCTAATTGGTTTGAGATCTTAGCAATGTTGTGCTCCTTCCTAATGTGCTGTAGGAGGGGTTGATCAAAATGGCTTGGCTGCAACTTTTAGCCATATGACTCTGTGATTTGGTGAGTAATAGCTCATTTTATGTCTTAATCAGGTATAATTTTTCTTCAGACAATGAACACATTGGTATTTAGCAACTCAGCCATGTTTCTGCGGGAAAGCATGCTCAGATGAGAGTGTTATTCAGAAAATGGATATCTAGCAAGAAATTATTCTGCCTGCTTAGAAGAGCTATCTGCTCTTTTCTTTCAAGGTTTACTCAAAAAGCAAACCTGTTATGTGAAGTGAATCATTTTTAAAAAAACAAACAAAACAAAAACAAACCCACATACTTTTAGTGTCATACTTCTGGTGCTGACATTTAGAAAAATCCAAACACAGCAAGAAGTGTTTGGGAGCCATATAGACAAGCATTGCTTTTAAAAATATGGTTGTAAAAGGGAGGGTTAATGGGGACAGAAGAACTGCTGGAATTTGGTCAAGCCTAATGGCGGAAGTCTGGCTCTACCTTTCTTTTCTTAAGGAAATTGCTGGTTGATTGCTCCCAGTCTCTGAATCTTCTCCAAGGCTTCTGAATGGGGGTAAGGGCCATACCATCCTCTTTCCCAGCTAAGGGTGATGTAATATAAGTCTCTTTGTGTGTCTGTGAAAGGGAACAAAGAAAGAGACAGATTGCAATCAGAGAAAGAAAGGGAAAGAGCCAGCTTTGAGCTCTTAAAAAAAAGTATTTTTGGAAAGGTTGCCCTGTCTGGAGATATTTTGTGGGGCAGTGGATTTTCTGTTGGAATATTTAAGCTGTCTGACAGTAGCTGGTGTGTGGGGTGCTCACCTTACCTCCTGACAGTTGAGTCATTGCTGCTTACCTGAACAGAGAAAGGGGAGGTTGGCCAGCATGGCAGAAATGTGCAAATGCACTGCTGGGGCCCATCTGACATGCCTGACCTCACCACCTCTTCCTCCGCTTCTCCTCCTCCTTCCCTGAAAGCAGCAGCAACTCTTCTCCCTGGAACCCATCCACTACTGCTGTCAAACTCTATCTAGGCTCAACCTGTATATTTGTTAACAGTATCACAAAATGCCTCAAGTCTTTGGTCATGCCTTCTTCCAATGTAAAGCAAACCCTGGTCAGCACCCTGTGTGCATAACAATAATTTGGGTAACTGGTCAAATACTTAAGGGAAATACTCAGTATTAAACTTTTGTTTGATTATCTAATTTCTATAGTGCTGAATATATTTTAAAAATATGTGTAAGCAGTGTATAAAAAACTGAAGCAACTACAGGCAACTTAAAAAAATATTACAAAAATAGATCTACATATAAAAATGCTGCATTTTTACAAAGTCGCTAATGTACCAATCAATGTGATTTATATATAACAAAGCATGTGCAAAATATTTGGGAAAGTGTCACGCTTGGTTGTAGTGCTTTAGCTTAATAAGGAACAAGAATGAATTTGTAACAGTGCACTACATTATATTTTGCCCAACACATTTCAATGAATCTTAGAGATTTCTAATTTCACATTTGAACACATGAAGAGGAATAAAAGAAAACTGACTACACCTCAGGGATTCTCTTTTCTTGTTTCTGCAGTGATGTCTTTCTCCTTTTCTCGTTTTGAAAAATAAACTTTGAGGGGAGAGGGTGAGGGAAAAAATCTCAGAATTTTTCATGGAAAGCTGTATTTGGAGAAAATTCAATTCAATTCTAGGTGAAGGAATCCCTTGTTTTCACCCACTTTTCCAACTCTTTTAGATATCCCTGAAAGAGGAGGAACACATTTCTGCATCTAAAGTTTGCCAACTCCCTCCTCTCCTTTTTGACTCAGCCCTAATTTTATAGTGCCTCTAAAATCTGCCCAAGTTTTAACATGCCTAGAGTGGGAGCTCCACAAAACCATGCTGATCCTACATATCTGATAGTCAAGTCATTCCTATTTCCAAACTGCTCTAAATTTATATAATGTCTTATGTCAGGCTGTTACCCCAGGACCACATGGACCTCAGACAATTAATCTTTGATTGCCATATGTTAACAAATGACAAACTACTAAGAAACCATGTGAAATTAATGCTAACCATTCTCTACTGTCCCTCTCAGTTGTCTTCAGATGGATAACTGCATGTCATTATTAATTACTGCAGACCAAAGATGTCTCTCAGAAGCAACAATCATCTTCATGAGTAGCACAAATATTAACATTCTTGAACAGACATCATTCTTCCTTTTCTTGTTCATAGAGTGGGTCCAAGCTCTCTCTGTCTGTCTGTCTGTCTGTCTGTCTCTCTCTCTGTCTCTCTCTCTCTGTATGTATGTATGTATGTATTTAAGGCATCAATGTGGTCCAGCCTAAAATAATTTGTTACTTGATTTGAAGCAGCAAATGCCCCCACCCCAAGTCAAGCTGCATAATACCCAAGGCCAGCCAAGTTTTGTTGGCTTAGGCATTGGGCGGAAAATACCATAAGAACCCGTGACATGAAAAATGCAGCAACTATAGTAAATTAAATAACTAACAGTTTGCTGCTCTTTCATGACACCTCCTGAAGCAGCCTCAGTCCACCTAATGGTAGGACTGGCCTTGTTATTAATTTAAATACTTTGAACATTTAAGAAACAAGTGTTGAGACCTCTTGTTCTGAAGGGGGGGAAAACTTGAAATGAAGTTATGGAGGACACTCTCTGGAGTCAATCTAGTCCTGGTTCATGGCACTGTGCATACATGCATAGATGTGTGGGAGTTAGGGGACCTGGGAATGGACAGAATCTTCCCCTTAGACTGTATGTAAGACAGTAACAGAAATTAAGAGGTTACCCATTTGCCAATTCTATGAAGTGGAACAGTGGAAAAAGTAATTTAAATTTGTAGTTGGTAGCGCTAATGCCATCAATCAGGAAGAACTCTTCACAGATATGTATGAGTAGACCATGGGTAGGCAAACTGAGGCCCGGGGGCCAGATGCGGCCCAATCGCCTTCTAAATCCGGCCCGCGGATGTTCTGGAAATCAGCGTGTTTTTACATGAGTAGAATGTGTCCTTTTATTTAAAATGCATCTCTGGGTTAATTGTGGGGCCTGCCTGGTGTTTTTAAATGAGTAGAATGTGTGCTTCTATTTAAAATGCATCTCTGGGTGGGGCATAGGAATTTGTTAAAAAAATATAGTCCAGCCCCCGACAAGGTCTGAGAGACAGTGGACCGGCCCCCTGCTGACCCCTGGACTACGCTGATAACATTGTTCCCAAGATCAGAGGCAGGCTTGTGGCATCTTGAAGGGAAATAAAAACAAGAAATCCATTGCCCTATCATGTCTTGTCCTGCATGTGCAGAATGAGATCATTCATGCTGTTGAGTTAAGGGTGCACTGCACAGCTTAATTTTCTACTCTCTTTAATGTAAGGTGTAAGGGAGTGTCCAAACAAGCCAACCCTTTTTCATATCTTTTCTTATGATATGAAATCAGATTTCCTAGGCTTCCTCAAAGTTACTGCAGCTGCTAATTAAAGAGGCATTTGCAGCTGAAAATGCACATCATTTGTGGGGGCCCTCATGTGCTCTGTATGTATTTGTATATGCAAGCACCTGCTTTTTGTAATTTTCATCTGAAACATCATTGCTGTGTGTGAGAGAGAGTGTGCATACACACACGAAATAAGTAATAAAATATCCCTTTTTTAAAAAAATCAGTTTCAATCAGTGCCATTTGACTCTTCCAAGTCTTGTTTTGAAAGCTTAGGTAATGGGGAGGGGGGGGGAGTACAGTATGAACATTTCCCTTTTCTGAGGAAAGGTGTAGATTTAATCCACGTTGTTCTTGTTCTCATTTGACTATGGGCAATAATATAAATGATATAACTTTTTTTTAAAAAAAAAATCAGTACATGACAGAGGAGACTTACTAAAAACCCCAGCTGTGAGATATCATAGCAGAAAGACAGATTTATTTCCTTGTTCATTGGATACCAATGCTCTACTGATCTGCTATAGAAATTGTTTTCTTTTTTTTCCCCTTTCCATTTGAAAGTGCTTTTACATATTTTATTTGAACCAAACCCCATCATTACCAATTAATTTGAGGAGGGCTCTGGCTCAGTGGTGGACTCCATCCATTGTGTGCAGAAGATCTAGGTTGGGCTGAGAGAGTTTCCGGCGTGAAACCCCAGAGAGTGGCTGCATTGAAGACAGTAATGAGCTAGGTAGCCCAATAGTCTTACTTGACATAAGGAAGCTCTATATCTTCCTAATTAAGTTGGTAAAATCTGCTCTGCATTTCTGGACAGTTAACACATACCTCCATCCGGCTGTCGTGGATGAGTCACAGATAGTGATCTGAGATGAGCTGGGAACCAGAAGTTGGGACTTGTGTCGGGAAATCAGGCTTAAGGGACAAATCCAGAAGTCAGGCCCAAAAGAGCATAGCAGAAGTCAAGGCTGATGGTGTCCAGCTGGGGACCCAAGTTTGGAAAACCGTTAGGCTTGGGCCTACGGTTATGTGGCTCACTACATGGAGCGCACCCACACAATCAAAAGACTGTAAATCTGAGATGTGGCAACTCCAGACACTACCACACACTGTCCACTTTGTGGTGTCCATGATGTGTGAGCCTGGGATTAATTTCAGTTATGTGAAAGAATGTTCACAAAATGTTTAACTTACGCTTGAGCTTTGTAAATGCAGAGAGACACTTGTGCCGTGCTGAGCAGGCATTAGTACATTAGTAGTTGAAATGTATCAAATGAAGATCCATGGATGAGGTGATCTTCCCTAGCCCCTTTACTGTGAGGCTTCAGAGCCTTGTTCAGTTCTATAGAGATAGGTACATTACTTTGCCATGATGGCTGCTCCCTGTCCAGCAGCACTGATCTATTCAGCGCAACTGCTTACTACAGTCTCTGGGGCATCTCCAAAGGTTGCAGATTTATACTGATGCAATAATTTCTGAGTCTAATCCTCCCTCTTTGCTGGTGCATTTGCTCATAAGAAAAACTCCTTAGAGAGAGAGCTGGACAGAGTTCAAACCAAGATCCATCAACTGAAGACAGGTGCAAAATAGTAACTAAAGTGGGTGGATACAGATGGAAAACAATTATCTACTGCACCCCAAAAGCAGCATACTGAAATGTCCTATATATAGCAGTACAGGTGGGCTCTGTTGTACTCTTACTTTAAAAGCACATTTAAAGCACATTCTTCCCCGCTGTAGTTTGCGAAGGGTTTCTGGGAATTGTAACTCTGCGAGGAGCAGATTACAGTGCCCAGCATTCTTTGACAGAAAGAATGTGTTTTGTATGCGCTTTAAAGGAATAAAGTGTGCACAGCCTATACACCAAATAAAAGGGTTTTTTAACACAAAGCTCTATCCCAGCCTGCATTTGCACTGGAACTATTTTTAGTTATACTAGAACTATTTTTAGATGTACTAGAACTATTTTTAGATGTTTACACTTGTGTTGTGGTTGCAACTATTTTCTCTGTTTTATAATTGAATTTTTTTGTATTGTTGTAACACACCCTGGGACCTTGAGGTAAAGGGTGGAGAAGAAATAAATCAATTATAAAACTGGCCAGTAGAACTGCATGAAGAACAGGTAAAAAGTAACCAGCGAATAATGCTAGTATTTTATAGTTGAAAAACTTGGAAGCTAAAAAACAAGGAATAAGCACAATAGCAGCCTTTGCAGTTTTTTTAAAAACAAAACAAAAACAAACCTTGCCATTTATCTTGCTGTTGTTGAACTGCTTGAAACATAGGAAAGGATAGTATCAGACCTTTTGTTGATCTCTAGATCAGTATTGTCTGCGTTTTCCCCCGAACCCTACCTGGAGATGCAAGGAATTAAAGTTTCTTTATGCAAAGCAGATGCTTTGCTACTGAACAATACATGCCAACTCTATGGCACTGCCCCTCAAAGTATGTGGGGACAGGGCTGAGTGCCCACAGTCTTGAGAGGCCGGGCCCTGCAGGGGCTTCCTGCAGTGACAGAGGACCCTGCTGGGCTTAACCACAGCAGCAAAGGGCCCCGCTGGGCCTCCCTGCACTGGCAGAGGGCCTCTTTGGCCCTCTCCACTGTGGCAGGGGGCCTCTTCAGGTCTTGTGGCATCTCTTGGATGTGCATGACGTCAAATGCATTCAAAGAGGTGCCGCGTGGAACGTGTTGTCTTTGCACTGAACTATGATTCAGAAGTGCCTGGCGTGCTCTGGTCCATGGGGTCACGAAGAGTCAGACACGACTAAACAACAACAACATGATTCTATCCCACTGGCCACCAGAAATCTAATGCAAATCACCCAGAGATCTACCAGCACACTCTGATACATAGTAATATGTCCCTTAAACAAGGAGCTGCTTCAGCCTGCAAATGAAATTTCACCTCTCAGGTATATCCAAAACAGGTTTCTAACCTTTCCCACGAGTGAGCATGCCCAAAGCAAGAACAAACAAAACAAAAACTCCACTTCTTTGAGCCTCCTGAGGTGTGCATGAGGTAGATGTTTGGCTTGGCAGTGACCACTTGCAGCCCGAGGAAGAGGCACTGGAAAAAGAGCAACCACAAGCTGGGAAGGTGTATTAATTTTAGTCCCCTGTTGTGCTTGTGAAAAGATATCTCTGCTTGCATTTTCTGTTCCACTTCCTCTCATTTGTCTGTAGAAAGCAAAAAAGAAAAATGGACATTCTTTAAAGAACAAGTATGAAGCCAAAAGTTTTCAGTCCAGCAAAGCAGCAATTATTGCAATAAACAAATATGACAGATGCCCCCAGCAGGACCCTTAAACATGTTTCCTTGTCGTAACAAATGCTTACAGATAATAGAGTTTTCCAGGTCATTGAAATCTCTACTCTAACAAAAATTCTCTGCCAGTGAATTGTTGGGGGGGGGGGCCTTTAGCAGAAGGAAATTCAGCCTAGATGTAACCTCTACAGCTAAACAATGAATATGGTGACATGATCAAATTATTGTCATATTATGGGCTGCTTTCCACATTTCCTTGCTTCACTAAAATAATGTCCTGAAAATAGCTGGAAAAAATGTTATTTAAACACTGAAAGCAAATATGTTTGGTCTCAGAACCTTTGTAGCATACAGGTTTTATACTTGTGGCTGATGGTTCCAGTGTCAAATAACCCTATTTCTCAGCTGTTTTCTTGCTGCTTCCAAATATATTTCCATGCACATATTTTTAAATGCAGGTAGAGAATCCTTCTTGACCAAATGACAACCTTCTCTGCAAGGATGCCCTGATTATGGAATGGCCTGCCCTGGAAACATGGGTATCAATGCTTTGACATTTTGGTGCCAGGCTAAGGCCAGCCTTTCCCCCTGGGCATTTATGAGTTGCTGCTAGGTTTTATGCTTATAGAGCCATCATATACATACCTTCTCAGAAGTAAGCCTCAACAGAGCCAACTCCCAAATAAGTGTGTCAGCCTTACTGACTTTCTGAGTCAGGCTAATGTCCATCTAGACTAGCATTCTCTTTCCAACAGTAGCTAGCTGGGCACTTCTGAAAGCTCACAGGCAGGGCATTTATTTATTTATTTATTTATTTATGCTCTGCTTTTAAAAATACAGTTTTACAAAACAACTTACAAACACACAAAAAACATAATAGTAGCAAATTCAAATGGACACTTACATATCTCTCTGAAATCAATGGGACTTACTTCTGAATGGACATGCACAGGATCACACCGTAAAAATATGGTAGAAAGTGAACCAAATACAAAACACATTGACATTAAAAACAAAGAATGCAACATAAAAATAGTAGGAAAAATATGAAGGTGGTGATATTCCTGTTTATTTCTAGCATCAAAGAGATACCGTCTCTGAACATGAAGTTAAATTTCTTCTTACTTTAATTCATGTGTTGCTTTTCCGCATAGATGTGTCCAAAGCAGCTCGTAACACAAGAACAACAACAGGTATCAAAACATCCTTATAATAAACAGTCTTGTACCAGTTCATTTCAAAAGATAATATAGCAATCCAAATAAACAGTTTGCTTCAGTAATACTAATATAACATTTTGCTAGTTGGTATCATGCAAGTATTACTACAAAACAAGCACTATCAATCATTAAAGTAAATATCAGTTGGTCCTACTTATCCATGATTAAAACATGTAGGGTGGTAATCCAATGTAGCTCAAGCAAGTGCAACTGGAGGCAAGTGCACCATCTTCCACTGGCAGCAGTGGAAAGTTTTATCGTGTCTGATTCTGTCTTATGGGCAACATCCAATGGCACCCACCATCTTGCAGAAAAGACTTTCTGCAATAGGACTTTGGGCTTCTCATCTCTCCCCTTCTAGCCCCCCAGTGCCCCACAAATGTATTCTAGGGTGTTGGGGAAAACCCCTAGAACAGATTTTGGGGGTATGTGGGGGCCTAAGGGGTGCAACATGGTACACTTGCCTGTTATTGACTCGCTTGTCTTGTTGCCTTCACCTTGATGGTTAATAGACATGAATAGACTTGCAGTACAGCTATTTCTGCCTTGATCTGTTCAGTGACTCCTTATCCAATGTTACTCTTCCACACATGTCCTATTTTCTTTCCTCTTATCCCATTTCTGCTTCTACGTTATTTTATTTTATTTTATTGAGATGGGGCAGGTGATTCTCTACCCCAGGGACATAGGCATGCCTGCAGAATACCAAATAATACAAATGCAGCAAAGATAAGAACTTTTTCATTTCTTATACAGACATGAAGAGCATGCTACATGTATTTCATTTAACAAATATTTTCTCCATTCTTCATTGCTATTGAAGTGAAACAATTTCCACCTATCACAAAACCTTTAAAAAGAAGACAGTACACATTCCTGCAGAACTAGGATCAAAGATGTTATTACATGTCAATGATTTTCTGACAATTTTATGATGTATCATTTCTTCTTACTTGCACACTGTTTTGAATTTAAAAGGGAAGCAAGTGGAAATAGTTTTCAAATAAATAAATGACCATCACATCGACAAATGTGCAGAATTGGCTTTCACATGCAAACTATAATTGAAATACTGTAAGAGTTGCTACATGGCCAGCATGCTAATCTTGAAATTTTATAAAATGGGCTTTGGGGTTTTTTTAATCAGTGCACTCGGCAATGAATGGCTAATCATTCAGAGACTAAATGCTAGGAAAGAAAATGAGTAAGAACAGCCCAATAATATTAATGTAAGGTTAGCATGAGCATACCTTGCTAGAAAAAGCAAGAACATGACCCCTCCGCCTGCAGACCTATCTTGGTCTATGCTGGTAGATGTCTTAAATGAAGGTCTCACATGTGGACAAATTATTAATGAAAACTGTAGGGTAACTAAACGAGGCTTATTATGAGTTAATATTCAGGCCCAGTGTTTGCATCAGGCATCCTTGCCAGATGTATAATGCTGAAAGAATGCAATTGCACCAGCCCATGACTACAAGGGGACCCAGACGCTGAGGTGGTACACAGTCGACCCATGTAAAAGATCCACCTCTTTTATAAGCATGTTTAAGAGTCATGGGTAAAGTGCACACAAAAACAAGTTCCCAGGGACATGTGCAACACCAGGGAAGACGATGCTTCAAAGGGCTTTGCAATGTGGTCCTTATTTAAAATGGCATTCTCTGTTTTGTAAGAAAGCCCCACATTGATCAAATGTGACGGATAGTTCTTAATTCATAACACTACAGTCCTGAACCACTGTGCATACAACAGTGTTCCAGGGTGAATTTTATTTATTCTTGTTTTGCAAGTGTTAATAATCTGCCAGTCCTAAACTTACTGCTTGTGCCTCTTTTGTAAACAAGGGGCAAGAAAAGCAGCTGGCACATAGGGAAAAGCAGTGGTACCCACTGTAAATGTCACAAGAGAGGCAGAGAGTGTTGTAGATTAGCCAGATCTCACATGAGCTTTGAAAATAGCCTGCATGCTTTTCTTTATAGCTGTCCAGCATCCTCCTGTGAGCAGAAATTGCAGGTATTGTCTGCATTCCTAGTTGCAACAATGATAATACAAGGAACACTTAGTAGTTCTCATGAAGCATGGGTATTCCTTAGGAAGAAACAAATAACACACACATTCTTGATGCCAAAATCAGCTCATTGTTCCTTCCCCAACTTCCGAGGGGGAAGGGGAGCACATTTTTGTGGACTGAAATCTGGATTCAAATAATTTTCTGCTGCACTGGAGGGGGGGGCGGCAGGGAAACAAGGAGGAAACTTTAATATAGGCTCATTATTGATGGTTATTATTGTATCTACTTGAGCGTGAATTCATCTGCGAAATGGATCATCATGTACTCAAGTGGCTTTGCTAAATGATAGTAATAATGAAATATGAGACTCTGTGCCTGGAGAAAGTTAACTTTGCTTTCTAATGAGCAAACATAGTTGCGTTGAAAAATGGGTTCTGGGTCTTAGTCTCCAGTTTCCAGGTTCTGTTACAAGCAGAATGAAAATGTGGCTTTCACTGGGGATGGCATTAATGGGAACCAGTGTGGGAATGGAAATGCACAAGGACTTGCCAATGAAAAGGTCTGAGTCCAGTTGAAGTCAGCCTACAGGAAGAGGGAAGCGATGGTGAGCAAGCTCAAAGAGGCAAAGGTTAGAAGAGAAGGGTATAATGTTGGCTACCCATGCCCTGGACATTGCATCAATCTGGGGCATGGTGGATAGAGGGGATATGGCAACCATCAGAAGCAGCCACCATGTTTTTGCTTCTGTAACTATTTTGAATTTCTCATGTGTCCCAAGCTGAGGGAATGTTTACGGCATTATGGACGGCAGGAGCCTTGAGTCTGATCTGCAGAGGGGCTCTACTGCCCCTTACATTAGAAACTTTAAAAAAAAACACAACCCACTCCCTACAAGCCTTACTGAGGACCACTCACAGCTGGAGCTGCCCTTTTACCAATACCTGTTCATAATAATTGGAATATTTTAGCAAGCAGAAGTGGCATTGTGAAAACATATGTACCTCACACAGGACTGTGACATCTATCTGTTCTCAGATGAAGATGAGAAGTAGCTCAGTGCCTGCAAAAGGGCTGTAGCTCAGAGGAAGTCTTATTTGCTTTGCATGGAAACAATTCCAGATTCAGTCCCTGGAGCTGCTGCCAAGTTAGTGTAGACCAGCCTTTGCTAATTTGCCACTCTTCCAGGTGTTTTGGACCACAACCACCACCAGTCCCAGCCAACCTGCCTGTGCTGGCTAGGCTGTGCTGCCTGTGAGTTGTAGTCCAAAACAACTGGAGGGTACCAGGTTGGCAAAGGGTGACATAGACAATAATGAACTAGATGGCCCAGTGGTTTGACTTGGTATAAGGCAGCTTCCCATGTTTCTGTTTGCACCAGGTCCATTATATCAGCAATGGCCAACATAGTTCTCTCCAGATGTTGTTGGACTCCAACTCCCATGAGCTCCAGCCAGCATGGCCCGTGATCAGGGACCAGGGGAGTTGGAGTTCAGCAATATCTGGCTAGCTACATCTGCTTAATATGGAATAAATGCCTTTAGACTAGGGCTTGAATCCCCATCTGCCACTGATGTGATGGCCTCTATTATTATGCCTAAATAAAACTAGGTGTGGTACAAAACACAAACAGGCATGTCAAAAATGGGGCTTGCAATCTAATTTAGACAGATTAAAACCAAAAAGCGGAGGTGGGAAGAAAAAAAAGGACAAGGGCTAAATGAAATGAATGAACCTCAAGTCTTTTTTAGAAAGTGAATCAACTTTATTGGAAACTTTAAAATATGTTAATCATGGAAGGGGGGGATGATCAACTCAGCTTGCTAGCTTTACAAATACCTACCTTCTCTTAATGTGTATATATTAGCAACGGGGCCTTTCCCACTTCTCTTAGGCCTCCAGCATTGGCTCTGGAGACACCAAATGCTTTCCCCCATGTTTGTGTTCCAAGTTGTACATCTTAGGGTGGGACTCTCTCCAAAGCCCATCACTTGTGCTTCTTAATTGGATGGAAGGATTGGTGTCAAATGAAGCGAAGCACCCATCTGCCACCTCCCTAGGGATAGGCAGACTGAGCATGCTCATGCAGCTGCTATATATATATATATATATATATATATATATAGTCACCTTTTCCCTTTCTGAAGATACAGTTGCACTATAGAAACATCAAACACACCCCTTCCCCCTGCTTCCTGGCACTTTTATTATGGATAACGTCAAAACCTAAAATTCATTGTGAGCGGTTCCCCTATGAACTATCTGCAAACAGGTGTTGAGTCCAGTTCAAAGGTACCCATGGCAACCAGCCTTTATGGAAAAATACAAATTTCTGCACGCCAGACATGGGTTGACTTTCAAAAGAGCAAATGACAAATGTGCTATGGGCTTTATACGAAAAGCTGTGACATATTAATAACATGGCTTTAAAGTTCAGCCCCATGCTACTGTTGATTATCCAGGTGCCATTTACAGAGCGAGGAGTAAGGACAGAATACATGAATATATACAGAGACTGAAATATTGATTTTTTTCCCCCAGCCACTTATTGCTGCAAGTCAGGTACTGCATTCCTCAAAGAACCATTAAAAGCCTGCTAAAAATTCCCACTCAATCTGCACATAGATTAAAGATTATGAAATACATGTTACATAGCCATGTTAGTGGTGGTGATGGTGAAACACCCACTTTTTATTCACTATGAACCTTGGGGACTGCAATGTACAAAAAGTTCTTACTAGTTTTGCCCAGCATAAGCAGCTCTCTGAACTAAACTTACTTACTTCACCAAACCTTTATTAGGCATTACAAGTACAGGCCATCATAAAACATCCATATATAATTTTTTAAAATATACACAAATAAACAGCCATGTAAAATACATAATGACGAGGATATCTGAACTAACCAATAGCAACTGAAGTTAATTTGAACTATTCCCTTTGTTCAGAGAGATATTTAATCTATATTGTAGTAGACAAGTATTTGAACACCACCTGAAAGCCAAATGCCATTTTTATACAGAGATTTTCCCTGCCACCTCTAAAAGGAATTCTTTATAGAAATGTTACATCAAAGCCTTGGCACCACCATTGCAGATGCCCTTGCTCAACTGTACATCAGATGGCAGTGGAAACATAGAATAGAGCTACTTACTTGGCTCTTAGGGAAGTGCCATAGCTCAGGGCTAGAGCATCTGTTTTGCATACAGAAAGTCCCAGGTTTAACTCTATGCCTATCCAAGCAGGGCTGGGAGTGTCACCTGCCTGAAGCCCTGCAAAGCCACTGCCTGTCAGTGTGGATAACGCTAAGCTTGATGGACCTATGGTCTGACTCAGTAGAAGGCTTCCTATGTCCCTATGTACTGAAGACCTGTGTGTTTGGTTAGGCTCATATGGACAGGTGCAGTCCTTTAGATACCATGGTTCCAAGTTATAAAAGACTTTGAACTGGGATCAGAAACACAGTAGACAATATAGCTAATGGTATAGAATCAGACTTATCGTATTTTTTTGCTCTATAAGACTCACTTTTTCCCTCCTACAAAGTAAGGGGAAATGTGTGTGCGTCTTATGGAGTGAATGCAGGCTGCGCAGCTATCACAGAAGCCAGAACAGCAAGAGGGATTGCTGCTTTCACTGCACAGCGATCCCTCTTGCTGTTCTGGATTCTGAGATTCAGAATATTTTTTTTCTTGTTTTTCTCCTCCAAAAACTAGGTGCGTCTTGTGGTCTGGTGCATCTTATAGAGTGAAAAATACGGTACATGATCCCCAAGCAGGCTCCAGTTCAAACTCTAGTCGCTACATTTGGCAGCTGCTGGGAAGAAGCAACGTTGGTTTCCTTTATTGATTTGGTCAATTTATACTCTGTTCTTCATAAATTCCACTGATCCCAGGGTGAGACACACATCTTAGCACACTGTAAAACTATACAATTACATTTTGAATAACAAAACCATGCCAAAATACAGCAGATAATAGTTGGATAATAAGATTGCAGCAGATCATTGCTTACTAGGCCATGGATTATTTGAATTTCAACCTTGCTCTTACAATACTCCAGCCTGAGCACTGCATGGAGCTGTCCAGGGTGCTGCCTGATTTCTGAAATCCCACCTCATCTTGTTCCACCTTTGCCTTGAACTTCCCATTTGAACGGCAACCCCCAGATGGCCCTGCTTGGAACAGCACATGAGAGCTGAATGGTTTAAAGAGAAAATAGGGGTGTGGGGGTGTGCGTAATTAAGCACTCAGAGGCACAACTTTGTACTTTTGACCTTGCAAGAAGTATCCTTGAATATTTCCATCACACTTGAAAATATCCTTAGGCATTATCAGGCTCCTCCATGATGTCTCAAAACTATTCAGTTCAGTTCATAAGTTTCTTGTTCTGGCCAAAAGCCATGACAAACTTGCTTTAAGCAATGGTATTAATAAAATAAAATAATACAAAACATACAACCATAATATAAAAATCTGCAGAAACTTTGCCAAGGTCCTGAGCACTAAAACACAGATGTAGGTGTTCCTTAAAAAAAACCAAAATAAAGTTCAAAATGCAACCAACAAAAAAAAAATCTATGCATAACAACACCACGAGATCATGGAAAACCTATTTGTCTCAATTTCCTGAGAAATACTGCCAAGTATGTGACCATGGGGAAGTGGCTGTTGTCATTCAGAAATATTTTGCTCATCAAATCTAGAGAATATTTGTGCTGTTTGTTTATATTTGTTTGGAGAGCTCATTATGCAAATAAGGAAAGAATGTGGAGTATTTATAAGTTAAGCAAGGGATGAAACACTCTGCTTCTAAACAACAACAACAACAAAATCCTTGTGGTTGCAGTGCATGGCTAAGAACTAGTCCTAAACTTAGAATGTATTCCTTAGACTTAATGTAACTAGTCCTACGCCTTACACGTACTTCGGCCAGGTAGACCATGAAGTAAAAGATGCAAAATCTTTTAGCGTGGCATAATAAACCTGCCAGCAAAAATGGCCTAAATTAACAAGAACTTATAAATCAGAAGTGAAGAATATCAGGCTCAGAGTTACAAATGAGGCCCTCCAGGCCTCAGAACTCTCATTAGGCTTCATCCCCTTCTGCCAGGTTACACCATTCACTGGCCCTGCTTCACACCCTGAGTGTTTTTGCCTGGCTGGAATTTGTCCATCTCTGACAATGCCTCTTGCTTGTCTGGATGTAGGCTAGAAAGAAGGATGTGAGTGTGTGTGGAAACCAGCCTACTGTACAAAGATCACTTTTGCCAAAATTGCAAACCCAAGACTTCATGCAGGGGCAGGGCAACTCAGGCCCAGCAACTATGAGACTCAAGGCTAGCCAGTGTGGCCCAATTTGAAACTCTGGGGCCCAACTTGAATTTTTTTTGTGGGGCCCCAGTTCACAGCCAAAGTCTGCAGAATCTTAGAGATATAAATATTGCTTCACCCACTTTTTCTCTGGCCACCCACTTTTTCTGTGGCCCTACCCACCATCAGCATGTGGCCCCCAGAAGGTTTCCCAGAAGCAAATGTGGCCCTCAGGCCGAAGAAGGTTCCCCGCTCCTGTTGTATATTATTGACACTTTCCATGCTTAACCTTTGTCTCTAAACCGGATGGAAAGACACCGGGACAAAAGCAGAGGAGCCAAACTGTTGCAAAGCCTCTCTTGGGAGAACAAGCAAACAACAAGAAGTGGAAGATAAATGGTGAAGGTAGATGTGCAGAAGTAAGAATCTTTGTTTTGTGTGGCTTTGTGCTCTTACCATGCATTAGCAGGCTTTCCCCCCAGTTGATACTAATGTTCAATTAGGCACAATAAATCTTTCTGTCCTGCTTGGAACACCATGGCATTTGCAAGCTTGGGGCAGAAAGGTGTCAGCTGAAGTATGTCGGAAGCCAGTCCCAGAGGGGAAGACATGCCCTTATCCATTTATGTTTGTGGGAGTGATGCAAAGAATCAATTCCATTTGACAGGCACAATCACTGTTGGGTTTGTGCTTAAGCGCTGAATATATATAATTATTTTTCATGTCATTTATTTGTGCAGTCAGAAATGCTCAGAAAGGCAACCTTCTGAAATACATGATCCATATAATAAAATTGTGAAAGTTGTCAAATGTGAGCAGACCTCTGTTGCTACTCTCTGTTGTTTTTGTTGTTCTGTGGCTATGGAATTTCTCTATTTCCATTTTCAGTTACTTTGCTTAGCAGCACTAAGTTAGGTCTATGACTTTCAATGGGTCTACTCTGAGTACATCTTAAATATCACTCATTGTCTTGAGTTTACTTGAATAGGTATGGTACTTTAAGGTCTTCATGTGCTAAGAACAGGCCTGTGCTATCGTCTTAAAACCCTATTTTGTCACATTCACAAGACTGTAATCTGTGGTGATTACAGAAACATTCATTTCGCAGCACTACATACACCTGAAAACACCTGAGATGTGGGAAGCATCCATGCAGAAATGGCAGCCATGCAAGTCACTTAATGTAAAACTGGACCAAAATATATATTATGAAAGAGGATGGGACTTTAAGTTTGTACCATTACATGAACGTGTGTGTGTGTGTGTGTGTGTGTGCGCGCGCGCGCGCGCACGCACGCTGTGATGAAGTGGACTCTAGTCCATGACAATATATGCCACAATAAATTTGTTAAGTCTTGTTCAGCCACAAGATTCTTTGTATTTGCTGCAAAACATGCTAACACCTCTGGAAGTTGTTGCACACCCACAGAAAACCAACTAATGTGCTTAGTAGGCATTACCCAGATCTTAGCTGGGTAGAGAGGAAAAAGAGTCTCACCTGCAGTCTGGTAGTAAACGCCAACAGAAAATGCTGAGAGATGGAATTTGTGCCTTGGCAGCCTTGTAAAATGCACCTCTGGGGTTCCATTTCTCTGTCAAGCAAAAAATCTGCTGAAGCTCTAATTAATCAAGGAATTAAAATTATTTATGGGGATGCCACCATCACAGTTACCTCAAAATGAAGGCTAAACTGGATTCCTCTTCGACTCTGTGGCCTCGGACTTAAAAGAGGTGTTGGGATGCCTTTCAATAACAACTGCTTCCCATGGAAACAAAGAATCATAAAGGCATGACATTAAATACAATCTAGATTGAGTAGTGAATGCAGTGTCCTCAAGATGCTGTTGAACCTACAGCACCCATCAGTCTCCAACCAGCATGACCAGATGATGAGTCAAAGCCATCCACCATCCTTTTCCTGACTTGTTTTTATCCTGACTTGTTTTTAAGAGGTGATTTAATTATTGTTTGATGTTAGCTGCCCTGAGCCTGGTCTCAGCCAGTGAGAACAGTTGCTTCTTCTTCTTCTTCTTCTTCTTCTTCTTCTTCTTCTTATTATTATTATTATTATTATTTTCTCACAGTGGTCATCCAAATGCCTATAGAAAGCTCACAAGCAGGACCTGACTGCAACAGCATTCTCGTCACTTGTGATTCCCATTATTGTTCTACAGGGCTCTCAAGTTCTGAAAGCAGGACAGATAACTGCAGTGCAGAGTGGCCATAAATTCAGCAAGACCATCTGTGCAAGTGCTCACAAAAAACCATGAATCTCTTATTCACATGTTAGGAGACAAATCTTTCCATGGTATTGTATCATCCTTTTTGTGCAAATTCTTGTGATGAATGGTTTTATTTGCTCCTTCTGTAGTGAATTCTGACAAGAAAAGCCATCATAAAAACAACGTGGAACTTCACTTTGAGATGAGGAAACAATTTCCTAAAATGATGCCATTCTTAACTGTGGATGGGTAAAAATCCTATAACTTTTGAACTACTCAGAGAAAATAGTTCAGAGAAAGGAAACTATTGCTTGCAATTTCCTGGGACATGTGAGAGCCAAAATGGGCATCTCCTTTGAGTTAGCAATCTTCTTTCCAAGCATTCTTGATATGGCTGTTTGGGTGATTTAAAAAGCTGGTGAGGATTTTATATTAATTCACACCATAGAGCTAAAGCTATTCTGTGTATCATTCCTTCTTCTTCCAATGTTCAGGCGCAAGTGTCATTGCCTATGTAGCCAATGCTGTACTGCCCATGCATGAGACAGAAAGTGTCAGCCGACTCTGAGGAACCCTGTGGGTTCCAGAAGTACAAAAAAGTCTTTGGAAAAGAAACACAAATGAGAAGAAACTCTCCAAATGAACCCAAGGAAGACTGAATGTGCTCAGTCACTCTACCAATGGATTCTTAGGGAGAGGGCAGAACAGTGTGTTGGGAAGGAAATGGCATGGAGTATCCTGAGGAAAGGCAGTGAGCAGTAATAGTCTGCATTGCAGCGTTTTGTTTCAGGTCCCATAACGCCATGCCCCCCATTTTAAAGGGTATTCCATAGCAGAAGACATTCAGAGGAAGGCCTAACAATATTGGAATACATTAATCTGAAGTAAACATGCACCTTTAGCTTGTGGCCTGATCCAAACAGTGCCTTTTCATGTGTTGACACCAGCTGTTGTATGATTTTACAAATAAGCTGGAGAAATATATTCTTACTGGGAATGAAATAAAGCATGCTGAGCAGCTTCACAGAGGAAGTTGCCTCCTCACTGAGAGCTCTTCAGAACACCTGCAGCTTGGGATATTCGGAGGTGTCGGTCCTTCTGATAAACTTCAGAAGCTGTTGCCAAATGTAATATATTACTGTTTGATCAATTTCAGTTACTGAAAGAGAACTCAAACATCAATATTTCACAGCATTTTTCCTCAGAATAACAGGCGGCAGTTATCCTGTGCATCCCCAATATGTTTACATCCTATGACAGAATGAATCAACTATCTTCCCAAAACGACTGATATGTTTCAGCTTTTATAGCAATGTCTCTGGTTCTGTGCTGTTTTACGCAAACAACCAAGAAAATGTATTCCCTGCCCAATACTGAGAAATATGAAACAGTCAATATGGCCTAGATATATATATATATTTAATTCTAGAACATATAAAGCAACTCAAAATATAGCTTAATAACAAATGCCCAATAAAATTTCCATATGCAATAATATTATCAAACAAGTGTATTTCTCTCAAGAATCCTGGGTATTGTGGGTTTTTTATGGGTGCTGAGAGTTGTCCTGAGACCCCTATTCCCCTGGCAGAGCTACATTTTCCAGAGTGGTTTAGCAGTCAGTTCCTCTTCCCAAGTCTAAATGGAACTGAAGAAGGAAAAATGGTCTGGCAGCTATGATTCTGTGAGACTCAGCTTATTCAAGATGTATTGAGTTCCTGTATGAAGAGAGTCATTTTCACTTTCAGTCTGATAACGACCAGGATGGAAGAGGTGAGCCCTAGTATCTCTGATGTTATCATCTGCAACATTTGTCAGTACACATACAGAATGCAAAATGTGCTGTGTCTATGTGGGTGCTGCACACACACTGACTTTGAAAGACAATGAGGATTAGAAGATTCATTTATTCAATCGAAGCTCCATTTGATAGATGCAGAAATCCTGAGCTAACTTCCTCCATTGCAATTTTAGTCTTTCATTTCCCAGAGTTTGACAAGACTTTGGCCAAGCTTTAATGGAGTATGTCATTCAGGGAAGTATACAATGGTAAATTACTGGGACACATAAAGCAGGTTATGACAATAATCTAGGGATAAATCTTAGGAATCTCATAGATACAACACTAGAAGACTTTATACACACCCATCCACCATGAGATATCATTTTTTCCCTTTCTCAGTATCATAAATGGTGAACATTTGTATGAAAAGTTCTGAATATTTTTGTGTTAGGTGGAAATACTTGCTGTTCAGTTTTATCAAGAAACTGCTAATCTTGTGGCAGTCTGAAGTTCAAACCAGATGTAACAGATCATAATGGGTCTCTTAAAAGAAAAAAGGATGAGTCACTTCTAGAGGGCCAGTTGAGATAAGAGAAATGGAAGAGAGAAGAGGGATAAGAGGAATGCTTAACGGTTTCCATCGCTCTCATCAAAGGGAAGGTCCTTAGCTCAGTAACACAGCAAATGCTTTGCATGCAAAAAGTCCCAGGTTCAATCCCTGTAATCTCCAGGTAGAAATTAACTTCTAGAGACTACCTGATCTCAAATGAACCCACCACAGAGGGTGCAGGAGGCTAGCTGGCCAGGATACCACTAAGAGTGGGCGGTGGGACCAGAAGTGTGTAGGCCTGAAGGTAAGAGAAGAGATCCCACTGCATGGAAGTGCATAAGGCCAGTAGGCCTGGAAACAAGGGAGGAAGACCCCCACTTTGGCAAGCCCTCACTAGGAATACTGTACAGTATACAGGTCTGGTTGCTTTTTTTAAGGGAAAAATTGGATTCTTGTGCCTTTAACAGTTGTATGGCAAGCAGAAATCCAGCAGGTGAAGGCTTTTCTAGAACGGAAACACAACTATAGGAAGAGCTCCACCATAAGAGTACTCTCTCTAATTTTGTGTTCCACCATGAAACCCATGACAGCCATGTTGTGTACTGCCATGGCTGCCATCATTTGACTGGTGCCCACAGCACTCTTTCAGATTTCAAAATGTGTCCACTGGTCCTAAAAGGCTGGCAATGCCTGGTCTAGTGCTAAGCTGGATGGGCCAAGTGTCTGACTCTGCATAAAGTGGCTTCCTATGTGAGTATGTTCCTATTCCCACACACTAAGAGCTCATACGGCAGGTTTTTACCTTTGCAGAGGATGAATTGTGATGGAACCTGGACTGTTTTTAGCTAAAGCCTTGTTCCTTCCTCAAAACTGTCTTATTTTCTCCAGTATTTAAAACTTCATTTTACGAAAACAGCCCACAGGTTTCTTTTTCTCATTAACATATAAGAATCCCTTCTTTAAATTTCCCCAAATGCAACATTTCCCCCTTTGAGACACCTGGCAGCTAGACTGATGGAATAGCCACCAGCTGAGAAGCAAATTTATTTTGTAAATATTCATGAAGCACCAGTTAAAGGCATTTGAATTTTAAAAAACAAACCGGATTTTTGAATTTAATGCTTATAAAATCAAGCTGCTCAGAACCAAGGATATTAAATTTAACCACACAAAAAAAGTGCAAGGAAAAGCCTGAGGAAAACATCCCCAT